>NC_139930.1:19353601-19371101 GCF_963514095.1 Eutrigla gurnardus
CTCGCCAAAACATAACCCAAGTTTCGCAAAAACAAAGTGATGCAAAATAAATAAATGTTGCATCCTTGAATGGAACTAATGTCCAGCATTCATTGTCTTTGGGTGTCCCTCTGTCCTAAAGAGGTCGAATACGGTTTCGGAGCATGAAACGATTCTCTCCCTCCGTCTTTGTCTCTCTCCATCCTCCCGCTCCCATTTCATTTGATTCATAACTAATAGCCAATTAAAGCAGCTGATGCATGGCTGCCACTTGTGATGGCTTCACTGCAGCATCATGCCCACTCCTGAGGGGCCCTTAAAGCTGCTGCACCATGCTTGTGTGGCCCCCGGGCTGATTGGGTGGGCCCCCGATGCCTTCAGCACAACGACAAAGATCAGTCACCACCAGTGTCGTCGTCGTAGAAACGGGCCGATTAGCGGCCGCGGCGCTGTTGATGTGTCTAACGCCTCGGGCGGCGTCGATGCTAATAAGGTGCAGTCGATGGCGACGTGGCAACCGGCATGGTGACGCAACGTTGTTTGTCTTTGATTTACAATTTTCACCTCCTTAATTTCTGCTCCTTCACTGGTTGCTTTTTCATGTCATCATGCATTATACATCGTCAGCAGCAGGAGTCGACATGAGAGAGGCTTTCTGCATGCATGTAGAGGTTGTTTGATCGCAGAGAAGAGAAATAACACGAGAGCAGCGATGTCGCCTGTTGGAAAACAACATTCATTAATAATTTAAAAGATATGTACGGATGTATTCCTTAGTTTCCTTAGTCAAGCCCACCAACAAGCATCCTCTGTGTATTCAAAGATATAGTTTGTTCGCCAAAGTAAAAATAAATACAGTGAAACCACAATGGACTTCTGTGGGACGGATGAGTCAGGCTTCCACTGCACAGTCAATATTTGTTAGTAGGTTGAGATAATTGTTGTTCTTTTTTAGGGTTGACGTCCTGCAAGAGGTCTTGAAACGATACGAAAAGATGAACGAAGCACTGTAGAGAAATAAAGGTCCGTTTTTGATATTTGTTCACCACACTTCAGGATTTCAGTCGCCACGTTTCACTTCCTCCTCTAAATGCAGCCGCTGTCGTATTTTTAACTCTCAACTGTCTGACTGTCTGTGTGACACACGGAGACACACAGCTCAGACTTCATCATCTTCATCTTCATCTTCCTCTACTTCTTCATCATCTTCTTTGCTTCTTATTCTTCGTCTTCTTATTATTCGTTTTCTTCATCTTTGTCTTCATCTTTGTCTTTTCTTCGTCTTCTTCTTCATCTTCTTCTTTGTCTTCTTTCTCTTTTCTTCATCTTCTTCCTTTCTGCCTCTTTTCATCTCCCCCCTAATTTTCTCATCCTTCCCTCAGACTGCACCTGCCTCTCTTCATCACCCCCCCCCCCCCCCCCCCCCTGCTGCACTTCCTCTCCCGCTCTTCCCGCCGACGCTCCAGCGTTCTCCGCCTCCCTGGTAGAGATTGTGAGCGTGCATGAACAGACCCACTGATGAGATCAATTATCTATCGGCAGTCACAAAAGTATTGATTTTAATACCACAACACACACACACACACACACACACACACACACACACACACACACACATGCATCCCTCTTTCTCTGCACTGCAGTGCTCTTTTGTCCCGTGGTCCTTGGGGAAATCAGAAGCGCTTTGAGTACGCCTTGAGCTCGATTGTGTTTGTGGAATGTTCAAGTCATGCCCTAAAATGGAAGCTGTTTAAGTGTGTGTATAAGAGGGTGTGTGTGTGTGTGTGTGTGAGTTAAAAGCAGGAAAGCTTTTCCGACGGGGTTACGCATCGCAGAGGGCCTCTATTATTCTTTTATCATTCGGCTTTTTTGTTATCATTACACATCGCTCTTTCCTCTCTCTTCCCCAGCGACCTCATCCTTCATTCTGCCCCCCCCTCTCTCTCTCTCTCTATATATATATATATATATGTGTGTGTGTGTGTGTGTTAGATGCCCCTTCTCTTTTCTCCCTGCCCCTAAACCCTCGGCTGTTGCTCCCCGGCAGAAGTGAGGTGTTTTATGGGTTGTTTGTTAAAGCGTAGCAGCAGAACGGGCTGCCCCCTCTCTCTCCCTCCGGCCCACTGGGGAATCGTTGGAGTGCAGCTTCGTTTTTTTCCCCTTCTTTGCCACTCTTCTGTTGTATGATTTTTTTTTTTTAAAAGCAGTGGCTGCTCGATGCATGCATGAGTGTGCACATAGACGCACATGCGGACTCCCTGGAGCACTTAATGGCTCCTCTCTCCTGCAATTTTTCCTTCTTTCACCTAAAAACAGCAAGAAAAAGCCTTTTCACACACACACACACACACACACACACACACACACACACACACACACACACACCTACCTAAACTCACATTTAACACAGAATGTCACAGATTCTCCCCCCTCTGTTCACATGGAGGCGGCGCATTGCTGTGTTGAACGCTGCATTGGTTTCCCCTCCATTATCCTGCGATTGGACGGTTAATGTTGCAGGAGGCGAGAGAGACACGCAGGGAGATAGAGGCCTGTAGCGTGGAAACTCATTCACTCACACATAAACGCTGGCACATACCACCGCACCGGGAAAGCATGCCGGATATTGTTATTTTGGGGCCTATTAATATGCATACGAAAAAAGGAGGGAAGGCAATATAAATATATATATATATATTATTGCACAGAAAGCTCTCTGTCGTTTATCAGAGCTTCACACCTGCAGCAAACGTGCCTGGCAGGATTGTAGTATCTCCTTATATATATATACCATGGGGAGGAAATGCAGCCAGTGTTTTTACTCTGGTGGGTGAAATCGATGTCATATTAATATGATTATGATAAAATAATCATATTTAATAGAAACGATTAATCAGTGAATCAGTTAGTCGATTGACAGAAAGAGAAATGGCAAGTATTTTGACAGTAAATTAATCGTAAAATCATTTTTCAAACAAAAATGCCAGTTTTTTTTATCTGGTTCCAGCTTTATTGATCCTGAGGGAAATTCAACTTGTGATGATTTGTCTTATATGATAGCCAAATGTTGAGCTTTATGTCACACAAAACAAGCAATTTGAAGATATACCCTTCTCATTGCCATTATTAACTTTTTCTGACGGCATGCAGAGTAAATAATTGGCAGATTAACTGATAAAAAAAACAAACATAATTGCTCTTTGCAGCGCTCGTTTGTTACATAAAAGCAATAAACCCACTTTTAAAACATGGATGATGCACGACAACTTTAGTCGGCCGTTCACATCTGAAGTATTTTAAGTTTAATCATTTTAGATGATGTAGAAAGCCCATTTATTTTGGTGTACAATTATTGAAAAATGTGTTATCTTATTTGAAAGTATACAGAAGTTGACTGTAATTCCACGTGATTGGTATGAACACTTAAGTCAGCGTGATGGTTATTTATGATTTTATTCAGAAGGAACGTTCTGAATGCTCTTACATCGTAGTGTCGTATAATAACGATGGTTATTTGCCATCGTGTTTTCAGTTTTGCTGACGGAATACTACGTAACTTGGGTCGGAGCTGTGGATGACATGTTTACATGCCGCGGTGTCCTGGTTTCTATCGGAGCACACGTGTGCAGCGTGTAAACACATTCATCGGCGAAGGCTTAAATATTGATTTTGCGTCCATGGGAAAGTGGTTTGCACTCTCTCTCTCTCCTGTTTTGATGAGCGACTAATCGTTTACATCATTTTTTCAAATCAAAATGACAGAAAAATAGACGTTTTCCAGCCTCTCGAATATAAAGATGTCCTGCTTTTGGAGGGTTGGTTGGACGAAAAGAAACATTTGAAGATCTCACCTAGGAGGGAAGGCTCAACGGGATGGATATTTCTCTGTATTTTATCATCTACCCTATTAATCGAGACAATAATCTGCGGATTAAGCAGCCGTGAAAATGTTCCTGCCTGATATTTACGGCGCCTGTGTGTAAAAGGTCAGTTACATTTAGTGGCGTTCCATCTTCAGCCCCTGTCTCCGAGGGAAACTTCCTCTTCATCCTCTTCTTGCTCGGCTCCTCCTGAACGTTTCGGGCCATCTGGACGTGTCACAGCGTATGCAGAGGGATGCCAACTCTCCTTTTTTTTAAATATACATGTGGGCAGAGCAGAGACCTCTATCGGCCAAGGGGCCGCAAACATAAAGCACGACAGCCGAGGCGGTCAAAGAGCAGAGGGTAAAGACGCAGAGGGAGGAGAGACTGCGGTCCGTTGCCTGGCAACAAAATGTAATTCGGTGATGGGGGGGGGATAAAAAGGAAAAGAGGACGTGGAGAGGAATAGATTGAAGATGGGAGGTTTAGGTGTCCACATGGATGAGAATCAGGCGGCAAATCGCTCATTGCTAATGCTGAGCTCTCGGTCTCACCTGTAACATGATTATCTATAATAATATATGTAACAGCGTTTTACTTTAGTCACACCAAGATCAGATAAAGATGGCATTATTGGCTCCAGCGTCACAGGTCTGAGAACACACACACAAAAAACATTATTATATAGCTATAATGACTCTTCTGCGATGGTTTCCATTGGTAATGCTGAATCAGAGTAGAGTGTATGGAGTGTGGGCCAGTAAAAGTACAGTTTGTATGTATATAGAGAGGACATGTTCTGTTCTCACTCTTCCAGGATAATTAAATGTCCCCATTCGCTCCCGTAATGTCTGAGTGAGTCAGCAAGAGACGGATAATTGAGGCGATAAGTAAGAAAGAAAGAGGGGAAAAATACAGCATGAAAACTGTTATTTTTTTAACAGCGAAGGCAATCATTGCAAAGACTGGAGTAATTACCGACGGGTTAAGAAGCGTGGAGAGACGAGGGGGAAACACGGGGGACGACGCTGAGGACGGGTCACGTTTCCCACGTTTCTCAGGCCGCCGCGGTCACATGGAGGCGATGCGTCCGACGCCGCTTCCCCTTTTTATTCCGAATGTATTTATGACCTGCTTATTACTGTCTGCAACAAGTCACGGTTTGTCACACAAGTCTAATTTTAAACCTGTCTCCCCCCCCTCTCTGTGTCTGTCTCCCTGTCTCCCTCTCAGCTAATTTCCAGTGACGCAGATGGGGCCATACAGAGGGCAGGGCGCTTCAGGGTGGAGAATGGCTCGTTGGATGAGGTCAATACCATATAATACACTTTTGCCCCCCCCCCTTCCACTCAGCCTTACATACTGCTCCCACTATCCTCAGTGAATGGGCAAATTATCTGTAATTATGGTCATTTTCTGGGGTTGCCCTAAAGAAAAGGTGATGCTCAGACATCTACAGAAGAATAATTAAATATTAAAGGACACTTAATGTATTTACAGTAACTTAAAGGTATAGATGTTGGGTGACTTAGATTCACATTACTCCCATGTCTGCCTGCTAAATAACAACCTACAGCCAGGGGATGTCTTACTAGCTTAGCTTAGCTTAGCTTAGCTTAGTGTAGCTTAGCTTAGAAATGGCACTAACACATTATCTTGTTTGGTTAATCCGCCAAAAAAAAAATCACTTTTTGGTTTTACTAGGCATCACCTGCTGGAACTATTACACTCAACGTAGTCATGGGAACGAGTGTTAGCATACTTAGCTGCTAGCTTACATCTGCCTGCTAATACAACACCACAGTGCTATTGAGTTGCTTATTAAAGTCAGCTAATGGGAAGGGATGTGAAATTCCATTTTTTTAAATCTTTTTATCTGAAAAAATAAATGCGAGAGGACATGTTATACGATATATTATATATGAAAGCTGTCTTATTATATCAACAGTATGCCCAAATGTATTGTATTGTTTTCTTACAGCTCTACTATTTTTCTACGGATTAACCACATTTTTACAGCCAGCTTCCTTTCTTACATCCTCAACATCAAATTACCAGATGAGAGAAACATGACCGCTTTGTTCTCGTTTTTTAATCATGATTTAATTATTATTATTAATTAATTCATTATTAATATGGAAGAAGGGTTACGGAGAAGGGGTGAGAGTAAATAAGTTATTCTTCTTCTCACTCCTTTCCGAACTGTAAAGAAAAACAATTTTAATTTATGATTTTCATTGCTCTGCAAATATTGCTTGGAATGTCTAATTGTTTGACTATTTTTTATTTTTTTATTCCTATTTTCTGTCTTTACTTGTTCCGAACAAATAAATAAATACATTTTTTTGCTTTTTAATGTCACTTACATCTTGGTACGGATTATTTCCATTTTAATAAAAGCAATCACAACAAAGAGACTCATGCTGCCACCGATTGGTCGACTAATCTACTCACTAAATGACCACAGCCCATCGTGTGCACTAAGCTTTGGCTGCAAACTATTGTAAGCTTTTACTGCAGCGTTGTGTCACCGTCTCCCACCGCTGTGCCTTCAAGCTGTGACCATCCTGATGACAACGTGGTGTGTGTTTGTGTTACAAACAGGCTTTGGACTACACGCCGGGAACCTGGAGGAGAACCGACGTCCATCTGGAGAACCCAGAGTACCACACCAGATGGTTCTTTAAATACTTTCTGGGAAAAGGTCAGTGCAGCTCTGTTGTCCTATGTGTAAAAAAACACATGGGGGTAAGAGAGAGAAATACGCCGCAGAAATAAACCACACTCTCAATTTCCTCCCGGGTCGCTTCTTATCTTATGAAGTCAGCCTCGTCCTCACACAGCCCTCCTCTTCATTCGAGGCCAAAACATACCAGCGTCCAACCATATCCCCAATGAGAGTCTCAAACACATTCTAATCCCACGCACCGCCCTCGAAGACGCACACCGCCTCGCCACCACCACCACCAGACAAAGCTCGCCTCCGACAGATAACGCAATTAAGATCGGAGCTTCGGCTTCTGAAATGAGCCCGGCGCCCAGAGGGAGTCATTTACAAGACGTCACCTGCTCCTTCGCCTTTCTGACCTTATCATCATCTCGCCATCCCTCCTTTAACCCTGTGCAACAAAAGATGGTTGTCCGGGGTTTTTCCTCACCGTGACTCGAGTCAGGAGGAATGCCTTGAGCTCAGAAGCTTGAGATAAAGGATGTATGGAGGTCATTCTAAAGGAAAGTTGGAGGGTGTAATCACGGTTACGGGCATGGGCAGTTTTAGAACGAGCCACGTCTCCAGAAAGCTGGCTCGACCCTGTTTTGGACAGCAGCTGAGCCATCTGTGTCTCACAGCCTGAGCAGAGCTGACTTCCTCATACAACACCACACATTATGAACCGTAGGCCAATTATTCTATCGCAAGCGCTTCCTGTCTAATGAAGCGTCCGTTACAAAGACTTAAATTCACAAATCTCTCAATGATTACTTCAGAATAAAGGGGTTTGACCTTGTTTGTTTCCCCCCTGGATTTCCCTGATTTGATTGTGATTTGCTTTCTTCTCACACAAAGTATATAAAGTGAGGCCCAACCTTGCAAAGTCATCGCTCACCTGAAGCATAAAAACATGGTTTAATGAAGAATAAAGAGTTTAAAAAAAAAAAATGAATAGAGAAGGACAATTAAATTGTGGAATGAAGAAAGCTTCAGAGGAGGACAAAGACAGGGACGGCAACGCAGCCAGAGATCCTGTGTCTAATTGGGTTTGGAGGTCTGTTCGGCATTGTTTCCAGAAGATGTTACCCTGTCAACCGGAGGAGCAGACGCATGAATGTGTGACTAGAGATCTTTGTCTGTTCCCTTGAGGGAGGAGGGGAGATAAAAGAAAGGAAGACAGAAAATAATAAAATAGAATAAATAGGAAGGAGGACAAAAGGGCAGGCTAAGATAGCAAGTGGATGGAAGAGTGTTGAATACCTAAATGTTTTGAAATAATCACAATCACTCTTTTTGTGTCGCTGTATAGATGTGTCTGTATGATCTCTGTCTCCAGTCCACCAGAACTACGTGGGTACGGATGCAGAGAAGAATCCCTTCTACCTGTCGGTCGTCCTCTCGGACCAGAACAACCAGCGGGTTCCTCAGTACAGAGCCATCCTCTGGAGAAAGACGGTGAGTTTGGTCGGCACACCTCACAGCGACGACTCGGATGCAATAGTCCTGTATTCAAACTGCTTAAAGGTTCCCCCGTGGAGTCCTTTTATGTGTGCATTTTTCTTTATATTCTGCACACTCATGCAAAAAGGCGGGAAGTCTATCTCGTAAACATAGATGTAAACAATGCGGGATGTAAGAATCGGCTGTTTTGTGAGGAAGAATGCACTCAATACATTATGTTCGTCTTCAAGGACACACGATCCTTTTTCTGAACGTAAACATAACCAAACTCCACGGGTCACCTATCAATAAAAGTATGAATATTATCAGCATTAAAAGTGAAGAAAGTGGTGCTGCAGGGGGAAAACTAGCCGCCGTGCCGGGAACGTTGTTCGACTGTTAATTGCGATATGTGTAAGTAGTATTTTACCGTCGGGTTCAGGCCTCCTCCAAAAGGTCAAAAGATAAATTTGTGGTTTGTCAGATTATTAATGGGGTATAAAAAAAAAAAGTTCTGCTACAACAATTCATCAGGCTTTTCTTCATTATTTCATTCTTTCATTCTTAATTATTAAACGATACATACTGTGACCTCTTTGGCTTCCAACCGTTATCTAAATGAAACCGTCCGAGAAGTCCCACACGGTTTCAGTCTCCCATAAATGGAGTAAAAAGAGGAACATTTCCACGGTGGAGGTGGAACGGGACATCAAATACTATACTCAATACACAAGTAAACTACGAGTACCTCGTTAGTGGTTACTGGTGGTACTTTTGCTGCGTAAAATGTAATATTAGGCGGCAAAAAAGTGGCATTTTGAGGGACTGTGCTTCTCCACTTTTGAGCCACCGTGTGTGTTTAGGTGTGTGTTTAGGTGTGTGTGTGTGTGTTTAGGTGTGTGTGTGTGAGATGCATGTCAGTTGTTGTGTGTTTGTAGTGTGGTGACTCAGCTCCATGAAGATAGCTTGGATTTCATTTAGGCCTCCAGCCGTATCTGCAACCTGATTAAGGTGGTGCCCCTCCGCTGCCTGATCACATTGATTTGTCTTGTTTCTGTCAGACCCTGACCGGTACAGGATGTTGTTGTTGTTGTTGTTGTTGTTGAACAGGACAACTTTGTTTGCTTTGAACTGCTCTGGTTTGAATTTCACTCTGTGAAATCTCTCTCGGCTCAATCAAGAGTTTTTGTACGTGCAAAAACATGCGACTCATCAGTTTGTAATCCCAGATCTGTGTCGTTCTTGTTTGTGGCTCAGGGCACCCTGAAGATCAGCCTCCCCTACAGCCCGACAAAAACACTATCGGTCAAGTCCATCCTAAGGTGAGCGCTGCAGCCTGGAGCTCCAACACCCCACACTTCATTCACGCTTCACATGTGAGAGTTTACACTGCTTTCATGCAGATGTGACTGACGGCAAATCAGAGCCTTTAAATTCATCCAGTTAACAATTATTTAGTTATTGCATAGCTCTAGTGAAGAAGTGAAATGTAATTAGATTTTTAAAATGATTTTCCAGAGCTCGAGGGATGTTTATCTTGCTTTTTTAGTCCGAAAACGATGCTCAGTTAACTGTAATGTATGACAACAACAAATAAAACAGCACATCTCAGAGGTTGGAACCAGAGAATGTGTTTGCTGCTGATGATCATATAAAGTATCCCAATCACACGGAAAACGACAAACCTGGCGACACCTCCGACGGCAGCTCTCTTGAGTGACAGATAGCAGGATATAACAAGATGCATGTAACAGGAGGTCGTACGTTATGAATTCATCGGGCTGAGCAGCTCAAACTCCAAGGACAAGCGGCATGAGAAATTCCCCCGTATCATGTGCAACCCTTTGGGCTATTTGTCGTCCCTCCATGCTAAACATCCCCCTTTTTTCATCCCATTACTCCACTCCTCCTTCCTCCCAGCGCGATGAACATGGACAGGTTTGAGAAAGGCCCCAGGGAGATCCTCAACCCGGAGATTCAGAAGGTGAGATCCAGTCAACATTTCATCCCCGGTCAGCAGCATCTAAGCTGCGTGATGCATCCTCCCGGCTGGATAGTAATTGTCACGTCCTCTTTTCCTCAGGATCTGCTGGTGTTGGAGGAACAGGAGGTATGGGGATGATACCGCTCCCACAGTACAGTATAGCTTATTCATTGATTTGTTTTCAAGGTTAGAGTCTGCTTCTTTGAAACACTTTTTTTTAGTTTTCGCTTCCCAGTCACCTTCACATATCCTATTTTGGAAAAGGATATTTGATATTGTCTTAAAGCTGCAGGGGAGGAAAAAAGCTACACATAAAAATATAAATGAATTGTCAATAATTTCATTATTTTAACCCAGCTATACTTCTGTAGGGTTCTGTCAACTTTAAATTTGGTGTCCTGTTTGCCAAGGATGGACAACTAACGGATGACGAGATGTTCAGCAATGGTAAATCCCTCTAATCTCTTATTTATTCACCGTCCACGCCTAATAAAGGGGTAGTTTGACACTTTGGGTATTTCTCTCTAAGAGTTAGAAACGTTGATACCATCTTCTCACATTCGTTTACTGTGCCACAAGATATAAGATGCTGGCTGTTTTGTACGACGGCCTTTTTTTTATTTTTTTATTACGAGAATAAGGTTGTAACATAACGAGAAAAAAGTCATAATATTAGGTCTACGAGAATAAAGTCGTAACATTACGAGAAAAAAGTCATAATATTACGAGAAAAAAGTCATATTAGGTCTACGAGAATAAAATCGTAACATTACGAGAAAAAAGTCATAATATTACGAGAATAAAGTCGTTATAAGGAAATACTTAGTCTTCTGGCACACCAGCATCAAATTATCATCACTTTGAAGCGATTGTGCAAACGACTGTGTCTGTTTCGAAGAAAGAACCACAAGAAATTGCTTCTTTTGTGGAAGAGGAGCTGTCTGGTAGTGGTCAACTGCAACTGAGGCTGCTGTTTGGTTGAGCTGGTCACGTCAGATCTTGATAACGACTTTGACTTTATTCTTGTAATATTATGACTTTTATCTCGTAATATTACGACTTTATTCTCGTAATGTTACGACTGTATGCTCGTAATGTTACGACTTTATTCGCGTAGACCTAATATTATGACTTTTTTTCTCGTAATATTATGACTTTTTTCTCGTAATGTTACAACTTTATTCTCGTAATATTATGACTTTATTCTCGTAATTTAAAAAAATATATTTTTTTTTCTTTTGGTCTGGCCCTAATACTCCGTCGTAGTTTTGTGATTCCTTGTTTTCGTTTCATATTTCGTGTAGAAATGTGAGAGCAAACGTGGGTTTTTCCCCGAAATGTCAAACTATCCCCCGTATGAAACCAGAATGTAACAGCAGCACATGAAGGTCTTTACGAACGCCCGGTGTTTGTTTCAGAGACGGGGAGTGAGAGTTTCGATAAATTCCTCAGTCTGCTGGGTGATTCCGTTACGCTGCAGGGATGGGCAGGTTACCGCGGAGGGCTGGACACCAAGAGTAAGAGCTCACATCTGCCCAGTGACGGTAAAAAGGATCTGGAATATATTATTATTCTCATTCTTCTGTTTCTGTCTACAGATGACACGACAGGAATTAAGTCCATCTACACAGTGTATCAGGGCCATGAGCTCATGTTCCACGTGTCCACCATGCTACCCTACTCTAAAGAGAACAAACAGCAGGTGGGTGTCTGCATGGGGAACTGTGTGTTTATGTCATTTTGAGCCACACACACACACACACACACACACACACACACACACAAAGGCAACCAAGAATGGAATATTCTCAATTAGCAGATGATGAAATGAATGAAATTTAGTTCAGATCTTATTCATTGTTATGATTTAAAATCGAAGATTCTCCGAAACGAATGACAATTCCATCCGCTCCAGATGTACTCTGTGTTTCCTGCTAATTAGAAAACGATAGTTTAGGACGTTAAAAATGGCGAAGGAAAAAGAGACGAAAGGATGTTATTGCTTTACTGTAGAGCTCCGTTCTGTTATGCCAATATTAGTGAGGATGATTTAAAAGCGCCGCTGCTTAGCAGACCTGACACATAATTGGATTTCTTCTTAAGAAAGAAAAAAACAGACAGTCTGGCGGTCAATAACGAGCAGCGTCTGTCGCTCGTCTCCACTTGAGAGACGGAAACTCTTGTCATCATGGGAAAGAATATGATTGTATTTCACACCTGAAGCTCAGAGTCACACTTGAGCTTGATTTGGGAAGTTGCGGTCTATAATTCACCCCTGATGCCAGAAGAGAGGCTGGTTTTAAAAACCAAAATGATGTGTACTCTTTGGAGCATGAGGGAATGTAACAGCAGGGTCTTGGATAATGAAACGTTTGGGTGCAAAGTTTGCATTTGGGTCTGATTGAGGCCTTAAATGAAGGCTCAGTGTCCAAAACAGAAACGGTTCATCCTAGGGGGAGCATCAATAAAAATGCTACCTGAAGTTTTGAGATCAAAGAGTTGAAATGATCAGTTTATGGTGATGAGAGCTTCTTACACACACACACACACACACACACACACATTGCAGCCTTCCTCATCAACACGGTGACGCAGACTCATTAACTTTAAAAGCTGTGATAATTCATGTTTGATGTTCACAGTCAAATGATGAATGACTTCACTTAATGAGAAAGGCGTCGCTCATCGTGATGATTCTACAGAAAACTAATTAACAAACTCGACAGTTTGCCCTCGGCTCCACCGAGCACTTTAACGCCTTTCAGCTCATTGTTTTGATTTTTACGGTCCGCAGATTTACGGTTTTGATTCGCTTTCATTTCTGAATGCTACAGGTCGCCGTTGAAGTCAAAAAGCACAGAATAAAGTTTGAACCACTAAGTTTGGCTCGTGTAAAAACAACAAGGTCAGCAATAATTGGTGGTAAAATGATGGATTTGCATCGGACATCATAACCCTTGTTGGAGTAATAACTCATCATCATTATCTCTGATGTACATTGCAATTAAACTACCAAATATGCCTGGAAATCATAGAAAAAAAGATGCAGAACTTCCTTAAGTATAGTCACGTTTTTAAGTTTCCTTCACTATCAAAGTAATGCAGTCATAGTTTTCTATACATCCGTGGGTTTATTGCAAAAAGGAGCTGCTAATAGGTACATCGGCATACTTTAAATGCTGCCAATTATAGGCTATAAAATCTGCTGGTGTGGACCAACCGAGCTATCATGAGAGACACCACACCAATGCAAATTTTTGCTCCCTGTCTGCTCAATGTTTAAACCTCGTCGTAACAACTTTATAAGGTGATTATTTAGCAGCGTTGTCTTGACAGTTTGTTGCTCTGCCCTTAAGTGACCATAAAATCAATTAATCCAGGTTTAAAGACGACTCCTGTCTCACGTGAATTAGAGTGCCGAGGTTAAGTTGTCCCCGCTTTTTTTCCTCTCCTCATCTTGTGTCTCTTCGGTCTGTCCTCTCCCGACAGGTGGAGAGAAAGAGACACATCGGAAATGACATTGTTACCATAGTATTCCAGGAAGGGGACGACGCGTCGTCGTCCTTCAAACCGTCTATGATCCGATCGCACTTCACCCGTATCCTTCACGCCGATGATGATGTCAGGGAAAATATGAAGTGATTGGGAAGAGCTTCTGCTCACCGATATAAAAAATCTTTCCTTTACGTCACCTCCCAGATATTTTTGCATTAGTTAGGTATAATAGCCAGAATGACAGTTACAGGTGAGTGCTTTGATTCATGTGATTCAAGTGATTCAACGAGTGTCGTTGCTTCACATATCTGCTCTCCGTCACAGGTTGAAGATATTCTCAGAGGAGAGCGTTCCGCTGTTCGGACCTCCTCTCCCGTCTCCGCCCGTGTTTACTGATCACCACGAATTCAGGGACTTTTTATTAGTCAAATGTAAGAACGCAAAGCCAAGAAAACCGCGTTCAGGATATGGCCGGCGAAATGCATTTCTAATCCCATCTCTCATCGTCTCCTGCAGTAATTAATGGAGAGAAAGCCACACTGGAGACGCCGACGTTTGCCCAGAAGCGTCAGCGGACCCTTGACATGTTGATCCGCTCGCTCTACCAAGACCTCATGCCTGACCTGCACAAGGTACGGCCAACGCCACATTCTTTGGATGGAAATGTTGTTTTTTTCTGCCTCCTCCTTGTCACTTCAGTCACTGGCAGCGAGAGTTGTGTTGCTGTAATCCACTGCAGCCCCTCGGTCTGCCTCTGCATACTGCACCACACCGACTGGATACTGCAATGCTGACTTTCCCAGCAGGGCTCTCCCTCCTCACATCACTTTTGTTCTTATTTCTCTTGTTTTTCTCGACGTCCTCCTCACTGTGTTTCACTGCTGCTGTCCTCGACCCCCCCGCGTGGGTCAGTCTCTAAGCTAAGACCACTTTCTGCTTTCTTTTTCCCCCACATGTGTGTGTGTGCGTGTGTGTGTGTGTGTGTGTGTGTGTGCATCGGTCCACGTTTAGGTTCCTTTTTCTCCCCAGAACATGTTGAACCGGCGGTCCTTCAGCGACGTGCTGCCCGAGTCTCCGAAGTCGGCGCGCAAGAAGGAGGAGGCACGGCAGGCTGAGTTTGTCCGAATAGGACAGGTGAGGGTTTAAATGCACACGAACACCTTCCACCTCTGCAGCGAGAAGGCAGAAACACCCACTTGTGCACATACACGGACACCAGGATATACACACACACACACAGGTAGACACACACACACACAGCCAACATGGACAAACACAAACACACCTACTGTAAAAACACTACGTGTAAACATAGATGCTATTATGTAACCCGTCAGGATTATAATTGTATAAACACATTAACAAAAACCATATTCACATTTTAAATTATCTTTTAACAGAATAAATCATGTAATTCAGGTTCATATTCCATCCAAGTCTGTCCTCAAAACAATAATCACATATATTGAAATTTGGAGTTCTCAGCGTAAGTATAATCCTTGTTTTTCAGCCTTCATCAGACACTTACTTCCACAGCGCGAGTGCATTCTTCAATTTTGACACAATGATGAGCCAAATAGAGAAACTGTGGCAGAACACTATGCTTCTCTCTTTTGTGAGGAGGATCCGTGGCTCTTTATGCCGTCGTAAAAAAGTCGGGAGAGCTGTAAATCCTGACAGACAGCAGAGCTGGACACCTGCTTCCAGCAGAGGGTCGCGGTGAAATAAAACGGGTCTGCGAGCCGCAGTCATATCATCAAATCATAATTGCACCTCCGTGGAGGGTGCTGACGTAACTGTAATGACACAGGAAGTCTGAAAACACAAAGAAGAGAAATGTGCAGAGAGCTGTCCGTGGTCCTGAACCCCGCTGACCTCTGGCTTAATGGATGTTTTGTTGTCTGTGAGATATTAGATGTATTCTTTGCAAGTATGCAAAAACACACTTTTCCAGCAGAGAAAACACACTGCTCGAAGAAATTAGGCGAGCAAAGGCTGCACCTTTTTTTTTTTTTGTTCTTTTTTTTTTTTAATTAGTTAATTAAGATACGTGTTTATGCAACCAACGTAATCCCGTCTCTGTTGTTTCCCCGTGTTTGTTATCACCTTTGTAAACCCTTGTTCTTTCTCTGCGTTTGTGTCTTTCTGCCTGGTTTCTCCGACTCCCGTCGCTCTCTCTGCTCATAAACAAAAAGCCGAGGCATCGACACATTGTGCTGCAAAGCGTGAAAACAAAGGAAGGTAGACGTGCCGAGTCATTGATTATCCAGTTTTGTGGAGACGAGGCGTCCTCAACTCAACCGACTCTCTGTATGGAAGCACAGTATGCACACAGTGTTCATGTTGGTTCTGAGTCCTAATAGATCAGAGGATGTTTTTTTATGGATATTCTCTCGCAGACGGTGAAGCCACACTGCACTGCCAAACCATTGTTCTGCTGGTTGCTATTGATTTCATTTCCTCCAGATTGCCTGTTTATGCAGATATGTAAATAGAGAATTCTTGACTGTGCTGCTTGGATTGGGGAAATTTGTCAATCTGATCCGATGGTTGCTGCTCGAGCAAACTGTATTGCAGTTGAAATCTCACTCAGCAGTTAGACCTTTATTTAATGTGTGATGACACCTTTTTTTTTCCCGATGTCGGGATCCTTTCCACCTCTGCGAGCGGTCGTCACAGTTTCTAAGCGCCTAAATATGCGTGGAAACAAGGAATCAACAACAGCAGCCTGGTTGAATATTAGTAATTGCATACAAGGTGGATAATTGGGCAAGATGAAACCACTTCAGTCCTTCTTGTACTGCATTTTAACGCATGAATCACATGCAGCACACCAGTGAGCAGTTACTTAGTTAAGTATGTGCGACCTGAAGTGACATCATTTATTCTTAAATACAGCTTTGAGGTATTTGTACATTACTTATCTCCATCGTATGCTACTTTATACCACTACTCCTCGACATTTCAGATGGAAATATTACTATTACTAATAATATTACTATTATTATATTACTTTTCACTTTTGTGACTTTAAGATGTGACATTAAAAAGCATATGAGAAACCTGTATGGTCACATTATTTCATATCTTTTTGTGTTTATGGTTTCATTTAAAGTTGTTTATTAATATTACTATTTAATTAAACGTATGTAGCCTTTTTTTAATTTTAATTTCACCAACTCCTCAAATTTATCATGTGACCCCTTCCGAGGGAGACGTTGGGACTAAAATACCAACAATAACTGGATAGGAAGTAGTTAAAACTAGCTGCAACTCAACCAGCTTCAGCAGCAAAATGCCACATTGTTGCATCCATATTAAAAACTGTAGTAATGGCATGAGTTACGAAACTTTGAGTACATTTTACTGATAATATTTCTGTACTTACGTTATATGTGGAATGCAGGACTTTACTGGAGTACTTTTACTTTGTTTTATTGGTTTTATTGTACTTTAATAAAGGATGTGAGAACCAAAGCGTACATAGTTGGCAGTAATTTAATATCTGATTTGACGTTTCATCTTTAGGCTCTGAAGCTGAAGACCATCGTGAGAGGAGATGCTCCGACTAGCCTTGTTACCACGGGCCTGTGCAGGAAAGAGGTGAGAGCAGCTCTTTGACATATTTCACTCTAATTATGTTCATTAAACAGCTGATCTGAAATCCTCTATGCTTGTATGTGCGTGATGCAGCCGTGGGAGTCCCAGTCATTCTGCAGCACGTTCCCCTATGAGATTGTGTGCGCCGACTCCTGGGGTCAGTCTCTGCTGGCGGCCACCGACGCGGCGGGGGTCATGTTGCTAGATGGTGAGGTCATCCCTAATCAATCGCTTCCTATGTCCTCTAAAATAAAGCCACCGATCCATACCCGTTCAATACGGCACTCGGCAGAACGCCGGGGGCCAACGGCTAACATGGTGATGATGATAACGATGTTGTCCACATTTCAGGTCCCGATCCAGCTTCGTCCAACGCTGGTGAGTACCACGCAGAGAATCCTCCCGCTCGAGGGTTTTACTTGGTTTTTC
>NC_139930.1:19376101-19778601 GCF_963514095.1 Eutrigla gurnardus
ACAATCAAAGTTTTAATTAAATCAAAATAAAAAACGCCAGACATGGAAAAAAAACCCTAATTTGAAAACTTTGGCAGAATGTTTTGTGTTCATGTGTTTGAAGCTGATTGGCTTTTAAACATAAGAAAGGTCATTAATTCCAGTGAAGAATGAATTGCCTTTGTTTTATTTGTCTTTGCTAGCCTGGATCCTTTTTGAAAACTTAACCCATCGTGTGCTCAAGGAGCTCCTGACAGTAAAATCCAAACACCAAACCAGTAATATAATAGACTCTCAGTGCTTTCTAACTTAGACCCAGCCTCATTGGTTCATCATACAGATGTGAAGCTTTAGTAAATGAGACACATATATAGTTTGATTTTTAAAAAAGGTTCAGTATATTCCTAAAACCGCTAGAAAATATGACTCAAGCAGCAGCAAACCGTGATTTAGTGAGCAGTTCCAGCAGCAGGAAGGTGCATGTTTGACTCCAAATGAAAACAATATATAAACAGTATACGGGCTCAGAGGAATAAGATATATCAGGCTTTCGTTATACTTGCAATAAATCAATACATTGGTGGTTTTGATCTCTTCGAGGGATTCGTTGATAATAAAAAATATGCAAATTCTCTGATTTTTGGAGCATCCGTGAACGCACCAATCTTTCAAAACAGTCACAACAACAACATGACTTTGACAATAATCAAGGTGACACAATGTCCTGTGATTCTCTTGCAAACTGATTTTCATACACTAGTTAAATGAATGGAGGCCTATGGTTGCAAACGCAGGGAATTCAGTCATATAAATGAATATGTTGTTTGTAGTTTAAGGGCATCGCCATGATCCGTTCAGTTCTTGCAAACGACAAATTACAAAAAAATGGGAACAACCTAAGTGTCCACGGAGGCAGAGAACGCTTTCAAGGATGATTGAGGATCAATACGAGTCCCTCCCTTCCACCACCCAGCCCACTTTTACACCCCCCCTCCCCCCCTCCCCCACAGCTGACCTCTTCCAGACTGATGCAACTGTCTGAAAAATGGACCGTATATTTTGTGGTTAATGACATACAGGTTTGTCATTCAGACTGATGGATCGTGGCGATGCCGACGTCTCGCTGTTCATTAGACTTTCTCGCCGTTACAGCCAGAAAGTCAGATGCAGATGTGATGCAGCTGGCTGCGGGGAAGGACAAAAGGACTGAGGGATACAATTATTATGATTATTGAAATTGGTTGTGTGTCCGCCGTCGAGGCAAAGTCCTTCTGTTTTCCTGATGGGAGCGAGTATTTAGAGGTCCCATTAAGGCTAATTGGGAGGAAGGTTTGACTGTCACTGCTGCAATTAGAGGACGCGCTTTATGCTTTTAGCCTGCTTGAGGTAATGATTTCTCTCCAAGGCATTCTCATTTTCTTTCCTGTTTTAGCTGGTTTTGCATATGATTGTGCATCACTGGGAGTCCTGCACCTAATAGAGAACATACTGCGTGTGTGTGTGTGTGCCTAAATGTATGTTACTGTGTGTGTTCAGATCAGTCTGTGTAACCCTCTTCTTCATCCCTGGTTCAGATTCTATACGGATCCCCTATGGTACCAAGCTTTCCCTGTACATGTCTAAGGATGCCGAAGGTACTGCAGGATTCTCCCCCCACCCCCCCGCAACCCGTCCTCAGTTCCATGAGAATGATGCTCACAATGCCGCCCCACTAACATGCACACGCTCCCAGAGTGTACCACCCTGTCTGCTCCTCGGCGGCATGTTGACTTGAACGTTGGTTGAATGTTAAGTGAACATTATGTCTTCCCCATCCCCCCCCCTTTCTGTCTTAACTAATTAAAGCATTAGTGCGAGTGGAGAGTGAGAGGGGGAGGGGGGGGGTGATAGAGTGCCAAGTAAAAGGAAAAAAAAAAGTGAGGTAGAGGAGATGTCGATCAAGGAGGGAGGGGGGGGGGGGGGATTCTAGTGGGAGGAGGTGCAGAAAAAAGGTGTGCATGAGTGCAAGAGAAGGGAGGGGTTGTGTACAAGAATGAGGTTGGGAGAGAAGGAGGGAGAAAAGGGAAAGAGGGAAGGAGAAGACACGTCTGCCGCAGCATGATTTACAGATTGCACTGTCGCCATGGAGACTTTTGTCAGCCCTCTCTTCGATCCAAAGCTGTAGTCCAAACAGCGGTGCCACAATCCGGGGGTTGGGGAGGGAAGGGGGGGGGGGATTGGTGCTGAAGATGGTGGAGAGAGGTGGAAGGGGTGCTGACAAAAATCCCATCCTCTAACTGCCTGCCGTATCTGCTCCCTGGGGAGGGTTTCATGTGATGTAATCGCACCAGTAATGTGAACAAGATGCTGTTACTGATGTGGCAGCTAGCCGCCGCCGCCGCCTCCCTCCGCTGGCTTAAAGACCCGCAGCATCTCTCTGCTGTGGTGAATTGGAGAAAGCAAAAAAAAAAATAATAATAATAGTGAAATTTCATTCATTTGCCAGCGTGATGCAATGTGACACTTCCCCTGGTCCAGAAACGTATGTGGAATATATTGATCTCTGTGATTATATATTCTAAATAACTGCATGCTTTCCCTCCCACCGCGTTTTATTTATTTTATTATTATTTATTTTATTGTTGTTGCCATTTTTCGCTGTATGAGCGTGCAGGTCCAGGAGAGAGGAACTGATGCAGCGTACCTGTCGAACATCAGCAGTGACCCTGTCTCTCTCTCCATGGCTCCTTTGCTCACCTCTCACCCGCTGACATTTTCGGATGTGCGGTTCGTCTTTGTGCGGCGTCGCCCCTCCGCATCCATCCGCTCTCATCCATGTGACCATTGGAGCAGAGCTGCTGAACTGCAATGCTGCACCCCGGTGGCACAAACCTGGCACTGCAGGACGGCACTGCTGCAGATTTTGTGCCATTTGAGAAAGAAAAAGCACCCAAACATCCATTTAATGTGTCCAAAACAGACTTTTAGCATTCATAGTCTCTGCTGAATAATAGATGGTCTGCTATAAACGGCTACTGAACAGTCGTGTCACATTAGCTCTCTGCGGTAAGGATGATTAATTTTAGGATCACATGCTGTTTCAGTAAATAGGACTATTAATCACGTCGGAGTGTCTTCGTTTTGAATATGGAGGTTTGCTTCTGTTGTTATCAGCTCGTCAACCTCCCGCCTCAAAGTCACAAAAGAAGGTCATTGCATTTGTTGGATAGATTTTTTTTTGTTAACCATTAATTTAACTGTGAAAGTCAACTCAAAGAGGCTTGAAACTTGCTTCAGGTTAGTTATCCATCACAACAAATACTTTTATTTTGTGTTGACGTCTTGTTTTTGAAAATCTTCTTGAATGGTGCATTCAAGGACTTTTTTTTTATAGGCTATTTTAAATGACCTGTTCACGTTATGGGGTGATATGTTTTTTCCCGTTCTTGCCTGGGATTAAATGAGAACGTCTTTACCACTCTCATGTCTGTCCGGTGGGCTGAATATGAAGATGTAGAAGAAGGCTTAGCATGAAGCCAGAACAGCTAACCCCAGACTGTGCAAGTCACGTATTAGCATTTATTTCTGTCTGAAGTCAGAAGACAGACACGAGAGTGGTACGCATCTTCATCTTCTTCCATCCATCTCCGTCTCGATCTAATTTTGGGCAAGAAATCAAATCAACATGTTTTCCCCAAAACATCAAAGCACTTCCAGAAACCTTTCCCGACTGCATTAGCATGCAACCGTAATGTCATTTTGACCCTAAAAAAAATACATTGACGATGTTCAGTGGTTGCGTGGAAAGCCTAAAAGGAACGTTTTATGCTTCAAATAGAGATGCATGTCTTCGGCTAACGAACTAAAACGTGCTTCAGGCCAGTTTCATACATTTCTCATTAGCTGCCACACGTTTCACACTTTTATATGTGTCTCTTTCCCGACACTCTCTTCCCATCTTTGCTCCTTTTTTGATCTTCTCTTGACACTCCGCCTCCTTCCTTCTTTCTGACTTTTTGCTCTCTCTCTCTCTCCTTTCCACCCCCCATCCTTCTCTTCCTCCCCAGGTGAGTCGGCATGTAAGCACATGTTCAGGATCCCTCTGTGTAACTTGGTGGGCCGCAGCATCGAGAGACCCCTCAAGTCCCCGCTGGTCAACAAGGTGCTGACGACGCCGGCGCCCCCCATGGTGGCCCCGACTCCCCTCATCTCCGCCACGCACTCGCTCTCCCTGTCCCGCATGGAGATCAAGGAGATAGCCAGCCGCACGCGGAAGGAACTGCTGGGTAATGAACCGATCCGGTTAGATTTAAGAGGGGAAGATGGCGCCGTGATGGCGTTGTGTCTGTCTGCTCGTATGTACGTACTGTGTGTCCCGGCCTCATGACGTAATATCTAAGGGAATCTCTTCAGATGAATTAAATTCAGTGTTTTTTAAAGTGTCATATCACAACAGACAGTTGTAGTACCAAGCAACAGTGGTGAGAAAAAACTGCCTTCATAGACTTTTAGGCAGAAATCTACAGGAAAGACCAGGCCAGGGTTTGGAGTATAGTAGTAGTATTAACAGTAGTAGTCCATGGATCCATGAGAATGATGAACTGATTAGAATTTGGGGGTCAAAGCGGCCATAACTCAAGAATGCATACGCTTATTATGATCATTTTTGCACAAATGTCTATTTGGACAATATAAGTGTTTGTACTTTCTATTCTAGTGCAGATTAAATAAACAAAATATGATGAATGAGTTTAAAAAGGTGCGAGCAGGGTGATATTGTTACCTTCATAAAGAGCCAGGCAAGCTGTTTCTATCTGCTAAACGGAGTATTTAACATCTCTTTAACACGTCTTCTGTTTCCTCATCCAAACGAAGGCTTGACAGAGGAGCCGAGTGGGAAGTCAGACAGCGGGACGGTCAAACAGAGGAAGATGAGCAAGAAGAACACGGAAGAAGACCCCAAAGCACGAGCACTGACGTCAACCAACAGCGACAGGTGACGGATCCAACAGCAGCAAACGTTGAAAACAGTCGCACGATGACGGTGATACGAGCTCTGCGTCCTATTTTCCCAGGTTATCCTCGGGGTCGGTTGAAGCGGACCTGGACGTCCAGCTGCACTGTTCGTCCAGCTCGGAGGCGGAGCCGGAGAAGGTGGTGCTGCGAGCGGAGAGCCCGCCCCTCGCCAGCGCCTACGCCCTCGCCACGTCCTTCGAAGAGGACGTCCTGGACCTAAAGTGAAGACAATCCCACGGTGCACTCCTCCGCCCACCCACTCATGTACTGTCACTATGATTTCTATTGGTTGGTTTGCTTTTCAATTCATTGGATTATGTTTTTCTTTGCTTTGTGTTGTTGTTTATATATCCCTGTATCTTGGTCTCCCCATTCATCAGACAAGATGGGTGCAGTGGGAGTTGGAAGATGTGTCTTTTTGTTTATCGCGAGCATCCCCTCGGCCACTGTGTGTTGGGTGTTTGTGTTGCCCCCCCCCCCCCCCCCCTCTCCCCCCAGCAGCAAATAACCCAAAGAGGCAGTGAGGTTTATTCAGAGTTGTGCAACAGCCTTGAGATAACGTTAACGGTTTGATCCCAAACCACAAAAACTGAATGTAAATCCGCGCGCCGAGGCACGACGACAAACCATCCCCGCGTCCACGAAGCCCTCCGATTCGCTAGAGCTTAATATGTGTTGTATATTATATGCGATTATTTCCGATCCACTTTCAAAACGTTGTATGATATGCATATGTGCGTGTACATCTGTTTATACATGAAAGTGCACACACACAGTGGCGGGCATGTGTGCCTGTCATGCCTGTGATGCATATTTATAGATATATTATTAATAAAAATCCATTTTATTCCCATATTTAGTAAAAACAAAACAAAAAAAGATGTTTTATGCACATATTTGTCCTTATTTATTCTACGTATTCACAGTATACAGGTCGACAGGGCTGGAGGCAAAAGTCTCCCACAAGTGCCATTTCCCAGCATCCTCCACTGAACTACACCTCTTACAGTAGCAGCCATGATTGTAGTCCTCGTTAGAATACTACGGTGTCCCACAGCTCCACTCCGTCGGGATGAATTCACTAACTGGAGGCACTCGACCTTTTCCCCCGTGAGAACGAGACGCGCTTCGATCTGCATGACTTTGCTACGCGTGTTGTGACTTTTAAAGAAACCGCTTCTATGAGATCTGTGACATCACACCGAACATAAAGCAGCATAAAGCAAACCTGATGTTTACTAGACTGACATGTGACACCTCCAAGTATGACGGTGCAGCGAAGGAATTATGGCAAAAACTATAAATGACACAAAAACTTAAGTTAAAATGCAATTTATTGTCATAAACTGAAATTATAAAAGATGGCATAAAAAAGTAAAACTACTAACCACACTAAAGTAATGTGTGAAATATTCTAAATGTCTTTTTCTGTGTGTGGAAAGTGCAGAAAGGTTAGGGGGTCCCAATTATTGGAACAATGAAAATATACATTTATTGTTTATTTTGCACAGCAACGATTCCAAATATGCACACAAACAATAATCTGAATTTAAAAAGTTGTACCTTTTAACCAACTAAAATTAACACCAATTAACACCAACACTTTATTCACAGTTCCCGACTTTAGTTATGATTATTTGCACATTTTAAACTGGTTCAAGCTTTTAATACAGAGATTTTAGTGTTGCATTTCCACAAAGGAGGAGACGTGTGAAGTCCAGTTTTCTGGGAGTTGTTCCCACGTTCGTGTGACGGAAACGTCACCAGCAGACTGTGATTGAGCAGTTTTCACTTCTTCTTTACTCCCAACTGTTTTTCACTTTTCGTGCACTATTCTTTCACCAAAGCGTAGTAAAAATGTGTCCTCTTTAAAAAAAAAAAAAAAAAAAATTAAAGCAAAGCAACTTACACAGGAGCGCCATCCAATTTCCCCATTGACTCCAAAGTTAACTGAAAAACTGAGATTTCAGGAACTAAAAACTAAAATTATATATATAATATTTTTCAGTAAAGTCCACCGTGATAGGAATTACACTCTTAATCTATTCACTGTATGATGTCCTTATAAATAAAGGCTTATTATTATTAAATGAACCTTCAACACACGGCAGATTTTGGATTGGCTGATCAACCTTTCTGACACTATGTGGTGTCATGCAACATTTTAACATTTTTATCTGCTATTTCGACTCCTTTCTTTGCTTCCTGGCCCTTGTGTGAATATCTAGAAGGTCTCACCCAGGATTCCCTCGGCAGTTAATTGCTGTGTTTTCTTAACTGGCACACACACACACACACACACACACACAAAACCAGTCACGGCCCTTCAAACAAGGAGCTCATTTTACAAATTCAGATATGGATGCACGCATGTTTAAACATTTGGCATTTCTGTGAAACGTATAAGGCTTTAAAGCATTGCAACACAGGTTTTAGTGGCAACAATAACACACTTTGCACGTAGACACGCACCAACAACTCCCAGACTTCACACCAAAACACTCATTTCGACACCTTTCATTTGCACCTTTTCCTACAATTACAACTCTTCATGCTCCATCCAGCTGCTCCTTCGTGTTTCTTCAAGTTACGCCAGCAATGCCAGTTTAACCACCATCACCACCACCATCATCACCCGCACCTCATTTTCTTCAGAAACTCAGTTTTCCTGTGTAATCAGCACTGAGGAAGTTAGTCAGTCCTTAGTCATTTTCATGGCTAAATCTGAAACGTTCTGAGGAATGAACAGAACGCTCAAAGAGAGAGCTTGAAGGGGTCCGCTGGGCAACAAACTGGGAGCGCTGGTTCTGATATATGTGATGATATCTGATCATGTAGGTGTGGCACCTCTATGTGGTGGTTTCACAACACAGCAGCCTTGCATGAGCCTCCTCGTTTTCCCCCCGCGCCTTTCCTCCGTTCTCTCGCCGGTCTCAGTGTGAACCCCCTTCGACACTATAACGCAACCCAGGAAGACTAAAAAGGGAAGAAGTAGAAGGATGGGATGGGGGGGGTCAAAGGTACTCTAGTGCCGCTTCTCCCACTTATGATGTTCCTATTTCTCCTGTAGTTCTGTCAAGTACTCCTTGTTCCTACCTCCCCTTGGCATTTTCACTGTTTTATTTTTTTGTTGGTTTGTTTGAGTTTTTTTTTTGTATTTGAATCTATATTTACTGTTTAGACTGTTGCTGAACCTCTCTGTGATATCAAAATGAAAGAAAATTAACAAAAAAAACACCAAGTGTCTTAAAATATTGTATCGCCATCGTTTTTAATGCCAAGTACTACTTGTAAATGTTTGTGTATCAAATGTGGCCTCAAATGAAACTGAACTATATTATTATTATTAATATTATTATGATTATTATTTGAGCAATTATTTTAAACAAGTGCTGTAGACCACTGCTGTGAAAGTAGTCGATTCTGTTCATTGATATGTAATAAATATTTATGAAATTTGAAGTGTTTGGCTCGTCGTATACAACGTACCCAAAAACATAAAATATCCACAAAAATATCCATATCATAACATGTTTAAGTGTAAAACACTTGCAAAGAAGCACAAGTACATTCACATTAAAACTAAACAAAGAAATGTATTTCTTTTTTTGTAATTTATTTGGCATATATTGTTAAATAGGTGAACAATATGATGGGGATGTGATGGGAAAGGATTAAAAGGCATTTTTCATTTCACCTCGACTTTAAAGGTGGCATTTCTATTGCTGCTCAACATGGCTACGGCTAAGCTAGCCTGTAGCTAACAGTGCTAACATGCTCTCAGTCGGGGACAGTCCATGAGCTAGCCAGTAGCTAACAGTGCTAACATGCTTTCAGTCGGGGACAGTCCATGAGCTAGCCATTAGCTAACAGTGCTAACATGCTCTCAGTCGGGGACAGTCCATGAGCTAGCCAGTAGCTAATAGTGCTAACATGCTTTCAGTCAGGGACAGTCCATGAGCTAGCCATTAGCTAACAGTGCTAACATGCTCTCAGTTGGGGACAGTTGATGAGCTAGCCAGTGGGGCACGCTTACATGCATGAGCATGCACGAAAAGCAAAAAAGAAGCAACTTCATTCTCTGCTCAGGTAGACTTTACTCCTGTTTGCTGCCATATTAAAGCTCTGAATGTCACTCAGACAACTTTTAAACTAAGGCAATTTGCTTTTTAAGTGACTCAATTTCCACTATGGGATGGCAAGATCAAATTGTAAACCCTTCACCCAAAAATAAATATTACAAAGTTAAACAAAAAGATGACAAAGACACCAAAACAACTACAAAGAGACATTAAAGAGATGTAAAGAATCAAGACATAAAACAACAGACAACAAAAACAGACTAAGCAACTATAAAATCTGAGTTACTCCTGTGTATGAGAGGTGATGGGGGGTATTTTGCAAGTCTGTGCCCAGAGGCCTATTGTTTCATGATCCACCCATGCACTTTGTTATCATAAATTATTCATTAAAGCTGCTTGAGATCTGAATACTTCTTCTCCCACCGTTGATCACTACTGATTTCGGCCACAAGGTGGGGATAAATAATGATGTAAGTGCACTTTTTATGTCTGTGTCTACTGAAGCCTGCACCGGTTGAACAATAGACCATCCCAGCCAATAAAAACATGGGGGGGACGGCCGGGGGCAACAAAAACAGAGCTTTTGTATGAGGAAAAATGAGACAGTATATTTCTACGTAGCCGGCAATTTACTCATCACATTTGATGAAATTGCGGTTTGTAATTTCTGTGTGAGTCAGACCTCGCAGCTCGTTCAACCGGGGAGGTCTGAAAAAAGAGAGCAATAAAGAAGGAAAAGTGAGTAATATAGGAAAAGGGCCTCACTTCCTTTTACCCTGAAGGTAAAGGCAGGTTGGGGCGGCCCCCCACCGCTGACGCATACAGGATATAGTCACACCCCTGTGTCTTTGGCTTGTCATTAGCCTTATGTTTCACCTGTCTTGCTAATGCTCATTCACTTGTTCAAATAAAAGGATTAGGCTTTCCCAGTACTTCTTTTGTTATTTCTCTTCCCTTTTTGGAAAAAAAAAAAAAAAAAAAACTCCACGGTCGTGAAACAGCTCTGTAATTTCAGTGAGTCATCACTGGAAATGACTGGATGACTGGAAATACTGGAGTTATTGGTTGGTGGCGAATACGATTCACACAGGAGTAAGAAATAATAAAAAAAGAAACCTGAACATTTCACTTATGATGCAACAGGTGACTGGAGCAGGTTGACACGTGCTGTAATCATATTTATGGTATGAACAGAGTCGACACCTCTTCTCAGGCCCCTCGGGAACCAGTGAACACAGCACGGCCAAAAAAGGTCTTACATAATAGGCGGAGGAATGTAGGAGCTCCGCCACAGACTTCTGGATCATCTCACTCTCACACAAAAAAGTGGGGCCCGGTCCCCCCATAACACCCGAAAACACACACAACACATTTAATCTCTCTGCTAAAAGACAAGGAGGCTTTGGTTTCATGCATGAATTGTTTTATTGCCTACAAAAACATCACTGTAGCCGTTACACTGAATAATAAATTATGATTGCAACTTTTTCAAAAAGCCTTTTTTTGTTCACAGATAAAATTCTTTCACCGTTTTCATTCTCTGCAGGTTGTTGCGAGATCACGACGTTACTCAAGAGAGAGACGGCTTCACTCCCACAGTAGAAGCATCAACCTGTTTTCACTGTCTCAGCGTATGGAACATCCACACAGAAAGCAGATGGATACAACAACACATGACTGGTGGTCTGTGTTGTGTGTAAACATGACAGGGGGATGCAGGGATGAACGTACAGTGTGGTGCTGGAAAATATTGCAAAAGTGGCTTAAACTAGTGTCCATCGGGGTCACTTCAATGGAATCTGGTTAAAAAAAAACTTCATTTGAGTGTTTTATAGTACAGTGCAGGATGTCAACTTCAAATACATTTTAAAGACATTGTCACTTTGTAAATAAAACAATGGAAATACTGACAGAAATCTCACAAAAAGAAAAAGAAAAAAAACCCAGCTGGTTGAGGTGTATCACACACCTTATATTGCACTCTCACTGACATATTTGTGTTCTCCCTCCCCAGGAGGGCCTCTCTCCGGTGTCCTCCGGCTACGTTTTTATCTCACAGCACAGCTCGTAAACCGCCGTCTCTCCAGCCAGAACATATAAATATATATATATATACAGCTCCAGTTCAGTTCCCCCGTCATTGCTGGACGTTTTTAGGCGTACGCCGCCACCGCAATGAGGGTCTGCAGAGCCATCGAGACGCAAGGGATCTGTGCCACGATGTAGACCAGAGAGCGGGTGGGCGCTGGCAGGGCGAACAGGTAGGCGACGCTGTGCAGCACACGAGCCATGAAGAAGACCAGGAAGTGGAGGCGGGCCACGCCGAGCGAAGGTCCAGTCATGGAGTAGATGGCACCCAGGAAGAGGAAGGGGAGGATGTTCTCCAAGTCGTTCATGTGAGCTCTATAGGAGAGAAAAGGGGGGGTTAGTCACAGTTCTGTAATCGTCGTGATTCAAGGGCATTCAGTGACTCTAGCTGGATTATCTGAATCACACGGCAGCAGACGTCTGAGATTTTCTCCTTGACTGGATGACTTCTACAAACGTCTTTCCTGCCCCCCCCCACCACTTTTTAATAACCTTATTCTAGGGAACCTGTCCCCGCTGGCACATTAAGAAGAGATGGCTGAGCTCAGACAGGAATTCATAACCAACATTGTTTTTGGAGTTGTATCTCTGCCACAGGTCTTCATGGATGAGCCAAGATACACAGACGGAGAGGGGAAACAGGAGAGGGGAATGTGTGTGTTTTTAAATGGGAGTAGAAAAGTATGAGCCTTCCCCACTGCTGTCACGGATCATTTTCCTGACAAGTTAAAACAAAGCCATGAAGCACATCTCCGACAGGCTCTCGTTAGAAGAACCAGCATCCAAATGGGGAAAAAATGCCACATGTAAATTAAGGGGGCAGAGAAAAGTGCATTATTTGGCACATGCAGGTTTTTATAAAAGCAACCCCAGAGAGAAGCTTCTATAAAATATGTGAGCAAACAACATTTAATATTCTACTAAATCAGATTGAATAATAAATATGCAACGTTCTAATCAGTAGTACACTCAGTACTTTGAGGTACTGTAATCTGTAACACTTCAGAGGCTGGTTTGGTAGTTTTTATGGATTCAAGTTGTAATGAGTTTATAGACATGTTTCCATAGCAACAGATTGACCTACCCAACCTCATCTATAAATATGTATAATATTTCCAAATACATTACACAAAAATACACTAGGCCTTTACTTTATACATTGCATTACTTGCATGTAATTTACTAAGTGATACTTGTGATGTAGAGCTAGGAAGTAACGAAGTACAAATACTCTGTTACTTTTTTTTTAGGTATCTGTGCTGTACTTTTTTCTTTTTACAGTTTAAAAATAAATATCTGCACTTTCTACTCCTCACATTCTCATCATTACTTTAGTTTTAATGCATCTGAGGGGAATTAACGAGTATTTTTCTTGTATTAAAAAACACAGCCAGTAGAAATGATAGTTTTTCTCTTGAGTGAAGGAGTTGAATCACTTCTACTTTTTGAACACACGTCTCTGTACTTCTGCTTGAGGACAGGACGTCTGTACTTTTGACCCCACTGTTGCAATGTGTGTATTTTTACATTGTGATATTTGATTTTTTTTTTACTCTTAAATGAAGGATATGAGTAAGTAGTAAAGTAAAAAGCATGTCGTGCGAGCGTCGGCGTGCTCTCTTACCTCCGGCATCTTTCCACGAATGCATCCTCTCTGTGATACTGTAAACCTCCGTGTCTCAGCGCGTCCTCGGGGTTGGCAAAAGCCTTTCCAGAGAGAGAGAGAGAGAGAAAAACAGTTTGCATGAGTGAAAGTTATGCAGTTTTACTTCACTCCGCTTCCTTCTAACTCACAAGCACTCACCTTTTTGCGCAGCCTCACTTGTCCCGTTATGATCGCTATAATGTACATTTTGAGCACCAGAAGGACTCCGTAGAACACGAAACAGGAGAAAACGTCGTTTCTTATCACTACTGCCATGGCTTCTTGTTTGTTGTTGTTGAATCCAAGCTGAGCTGACGTGGGGATGGAGGGGGAGAAAAGAGCTCTGATTTTGGAGCGTGCGTAAAAGCGCAACCCAAATTAAAATGAGTGAGTCCGAGGGGAGGAGGCATTTTTGTACCGTCGCATGAAGCCTCCACCCACTCGTCAAAATGATGATGACGATGATGACGGTGATGAGGCATGTTAAACGGAAGAATTTGAATGTTTCATTCATAATTCCGTGAATCCCAGACTGACTGAAATTCCTTGGCACTCCGAAATGTGTTCCCCGAGGCTACATTTAAGATCGTCAGACCTTTAACTTTTAAATCTATCCTGGTGTGTTTTTATGAAGCAGCATTTTTTTTTTTTTTTTTACTGTTGTAGTGGAGAAGGCTACATTTTAATAATTATTATTCCACACATCATAATAAAAGTGGGCTCGTCTGTTTGGGGTGGAAGTGATGAATTAACCTGCGTTTACTCTCCTCACCGGCGCTGTATCGATACGTTGTTTGTTTTGTGTTTTTGTAGTTTTTATGTGTTTTTGTAGTCTCATTTTGTGGGTTATGGTTGTCAATATTACAAATCAGCATAATAAAAAAAAAATGTAATCGACCTCAATGAGCCGGTTTTCTTTTTGTACCACCCAACGCCAACCGCCAAGTGACACCCAAATCAAACACACCCACGTCGACACGTCACCAACAGGTGTGTGCACGCGCGCACAGACGCTGTGCCAAGCTAGCGTGCTAATTGCTAGCATGCGCTCGATGGAGCCTCCAACTTTCCATGAGGTCTTTCTGATGTTTGGGACTGGTTGAACTGGGAACAGAGGGGCCGAGTGGACTGGTTGAACTGGGGAACAGAGGGGCCGAGTGGACTGGTTGAACTGGGAACAGAGGGGCAGAGTGGACTGGTTGAACTGGGGACGAGTGGACGAGTGGACTGGTTGAACTGGGGACGAGTGGACTGGTTGAACTGGGAACAGAGGGGCCGAGTGGACTGGTTGAACTGGGAACAGAGGGGTCGAGTGGACTGGTTGAACTGGGAACATAGGGGACGAGTGGACTGGTTGAACTGGGAACAGAGGGGCCAAGTGGACTGGGACAGACCCAGGAGGACTTCAACGTTGAAACAGGTGAGTCATTGTTGTAAACAAAGATATTTTAGCTTAAACGTGCTTATTGTTTGGACATCTTTGTGCTGTCTGGGCTGGTCGGTGACTGTTGCATATTCCACCGGAAGTGGCAGGTAATTTCCCTTTTATGTGGCTAATTGATGCTTGTTGAATCCTCCAAGGTCATTATTATCTGGTTAAGTATAGTAGTTGTGTCATTGATCGACAGAAAAAAGATGTTGAGAGGTATTAAAAAAATCCGTATTAAATCTGAAAAGTTACTCATAACAGCTGTCAAATAAATGAAATGGAGTAATAAAAAAATAATAAGTACAGTATTTCCTACTGGAATGTAGTTTGGAAACACACGAGTACAGGTACACTCCTATTGTACTTGAGTACAGCTCTTCCACCACCGTTTAGTAACCACTGAGTCACCCATGCGCTCTTTTGTGTGTTGTGGTGTCATTCTGAGAAAATGATGCGGTGGTTCACTGCTGGCAAAATATGGGTTGGAACGGTTGGTTGCAAAACAAGGAAAATTCCCACTCCAATTAAGGTTGAAGTGGTGCCATGATCCGGCGCTGTGGTTGCTCAACATCAGTCTGTCATCATTTCATGTAGTACGGCCTTATGATAACACTTATTTCATGATGGGGCAAAGTAACTAGTTTACATCTAGTTTAGTGACAAAATCGCAGATTAATATTGTTGGTTAAAATTGGTTATATATAGCTGATATAAGCAGGCATCGTATTTTGTTTTTACAGGAAGAAAAAGGTATTGGATTTTAATGTTAAATAAAATATGAAGAAATTGATTTTTTTGCGGTTATATTTAGTATACAATATGACCAGGGATGTGATGCTAAATTTTTAATTACGACTTAAAGTGATAAATACAAGACTTTTACTTGGAATGGAGTATTTTGGGGCATGGTCTAAATTCACTGAGTACTTCTGAGCTGCAACCATCAATCGACTAATTGATTAGATCGACAGAAAAATAATCAGCAAATGTTTTAGTAATCAAATCATCTGTTAAGTCATATCTTGTTTCCTGCCTCACAATTATGTAGATTGCTGGCTTTTCTCTGTTTTATATCACGTAATATCTTTGTGGTTTGGGGGGGGTTGAGAGAGTGTGGAACATTATACGGAGCAAACGATTAATCTAAAAGAATAATCAGCAGATTATGAAGATGATAGTTAGTTGTAGCTATAACTGGGTGTCAAGAAAACTCTTCAGAAAAATCTATAAGACCAATCCACTAAACAGGATGTTATAAAAAGCAAACTATCTCTCGCATCTTGTTTCTCTTCGACTCCCATCCCGAACACACCACACACGGGCCTGTGCGTCTTATCGTGTTTATTTACATCTCCGTCGTGGAAACGCCTGCCGCTCAGCCGTCGGCGGCTTGCGTCTGCCAGTCCAGAGTGAGAGAGCTGCCGGAGCTGCTGTCGTCGCAGCAGTCCTCGGCGTCGGAGAAGGAGGACATGTAGTGGAGGCCGGTCACCCTGTGGTAGCCTCCCTGGAGCATCTGTGGGCAGGAGGTGAGCTCCATGGCCCCGCGGCCGGTCCTGCTCACCCTCACGGTCCACATGTCAACCAGCTGGGAACACATGGCACAGCCCATGGTGGGTGTGTGTAAGTGTGTGTGTGTGTGTGTGTGTGTGTGTGTGTGTGTGTGTGTGTGTGTGTGTGTGTGTGTGTGTGTGTGCTGGTCAGGAGATTATACAGGTGTAAACAGTTCTAGTCTACACACAGCTGTCAGTACGCACATCCTCACTACAGCTCTACATTCAAGATCTACCAGCATTTAACACTTCAGTGTATTTGTTATGTAGAATATACTGAATAATAAACTACTATTGATGTTTCATATATTTCAAAAACACATCCACGTATTTTCCCCAGCTAGATGTCAGAACAAGAGGAGATGGCAATATATTGGCATGTGTAGCAAAATCTATGTGGCGTGTTTCCCTGTTGACGCCTTCATCGGTGTTCCTTTGATCCTATTAAAGGCTCCTAGTGAGTAATGATGAAGAACAAGACGAGCAGGGAATGGGAGGCGTAGTGCAAAGCAAAAACAAGGAGTGAAACTCCCGATCAAGTCCTCTCCTGTTTCACGAAAAAAAAAAAGGGAAGTAAAAGAAGTCTCCCATCCAGCCCTGCCTGCAGGGCCCAACAAGGGTTACCACGAGTTAAAAAGGTCTCAATCCCAACGTGTTCTCCGTCTCCAAGAGCTGCCAGACACGGCATGTAAATATTTACATCGGCTCGCTTTTGCAAAAACCACAGAGAGAGACAGAGAGAGGGGCTGAATCAGTCGGTCAGTCCAGGATTTTCTCTCCTGCTCTGACGATACTGCAGCACTCTGATTTCGGCTTCAGCTGGGTGCAGGACCACCACGGTGCCTGTTCATACTGGAGCTTTGGTAAACGTCCCGCTGCTGGCGTGTTCCTTATCCTCAGCTGGACGAAGGATGGCTGTCAAATACGATACACAAACAACAAGTTAAATATCTAAATAGGATAAAACGTAGCTGATCATAAAGCAGTGCAAATTTAAACATCATGCACACAAGTGTATACACAAATGACAATTGTAATCATAAAACAAAGAGAAATTAAAAATATAGATTTACAGTAAAACATTAATAGAATACAATTTATCAAAGCGATCATTCTAATCAGACTTGAAGTGTAAGGATATCAACACTTTGCTCTCGGATTCCTCACAGCAGTATTTTTTAAAGGCTTGTTGGAGCAGAAGAAATAAAAACTGTCTCACCAAAAGTTTCCGCCAACTAAACGCTTTGTGCCAGATCATAGATTGCAAAAGTAAGCTGGTGCAAGACCATAAATAGTTTTAAAGACTAGCAAAGATCATTTTAAAATGTGAGGAATTTTAATGTTTAATGTTCTCCCATTCTGGTCTTAGTGATTTATGACTTCCGTGAGCACAGTCGGAGACGGTACCCAGGCTTATTCCGAGGTTAAACAGGGGTGGGAAACCACACAATTGTTCATAAACTGTAATATTAAAAATGTATGCGTCACCCGGGCAGAATCCAGTTTGCTCTGACGGCTGTAGCAACAAACGTATCGCCTCCAAACTAACGTTACACTGATTTTTCAACTGTGTGTACTAACTGAGCTCCAGCTTCCCCCCTTTCTCATTGGCACAGATATGTCCACGCATAATTGGTTATTATTCCACTTCATTAATGCATATCTCAACCTGCCCTCTCAGATTTATCATCTGACCTTCATCGTGCTGCGCCAGTGCACAGAGAGCCATTAGCAGGAGTGTAAGTGACGTTAAAGATGAGGATGGAAAAGGGCAAGTGCTGCTATCTGCCACACCCATCCCATCCCGAGGACTGGACGCAGCAGTGGCGACCCTCCTTTAACCCCCCCCCCCCCCCCCCCCCCCCCCCCTCCCTCCCTCTGCTGTCCTGGAACATCACCGTACTGTCATCTGTCCCAACTACTGCCGTGGGATGTTTAATTATTCATCTATGTATCTGGTGTGGCAATGCATCCCTCGCAGCGTCTACGCCTGCAAGCAAGCGTCCCATCGTCCTGAACACACAGGCGGTGCAGGAAACACGCATAACGATTTAGGGAATTACGAGGTGGCCCGAATGCCTCTTACCTGAACAGCATGTCGCCTCTCCTGCCTTCAAGAGCGCTCCCAGCATGTGCATCGCATCCTCCTCTCATCTGCCCGGTGTGTGTGTGTGTGTTTTCATCTCCGTCTGCCTCTGTCTGTATCCAGCTCAGCATGCGTATGGGACTTGAGATGACATCACAGCTGAGTGTTCAAAGCCCCCCCCCCCTCTTTCTCAAATCCCAACCAGGTAAATCGAAATATACACATGCCGATTTATCTGGATATTATTTATTCATGCATCCATTCCAATTTCCCGTTAAGTTGGAGGAGTCAGGAGAGACAGATTTTTATTATTATTATTTGGCGAAATCTTAGCAGCACAAGACAGTTTCTTCAATGCAATGTGTTTTAAATAGACCCTCCTTGTCACGGTAACGCCCACGCCGATTTTAGATCATTTTGGGAAGTTTGCTTATTCCCTTGATTGCCGAAGATCAATATGGTATTAAGAAGATCAATACCACTCATGTCAGCAGCATGTTAGCTTAGCTCTGCATAAAGACTGGATGGCTAAACAGCCTGGCAGTGTCAGTAAAAGAATGTTTTATAGTACGATTTTCACAGATTTTAAACTTTTTTTCAAACTGTTTACAGTCTTTATGCTAAGCTAACTGTCTCCTAGCTGTAGCTTCAGCCTTCATATTTAACACACAATTATATGAGTGGTATCGATTCTCTCATCGGGGTCTCAGCAAGCATATTGACCAAAAATGTGAAACTATTTAACTCCTTGGGGTTTTCTCAGGTCTGACGAAGAGGCATGACAAGTAAAAAAAAAAATGTATCCAAAAATACCCCATCATTTCTGAATTCTCCCCTTTTCACTTCTTGCCGGTTTTTTTTATTATATCATAGCAAAGAAACCACAAATCAAAGACCAGGTGATTTAATCATTTAACCAGTTGTGTGTAATTACATCAGTTATACATGAAGACATCCCATCTAATTGAGGCCAACCACTTTAGTCCCGTGATTTCATGACCGCAGCAGCCACACACACACACACACACACACACTGTAAAACGTGAGGGGGGAAAACATGAGTCAGCAAAACCCTGTCGTGCTGTCTCCAGGCTGTCGTGATATTACTGATGAACCCCCGTCCAACCACAGCTCGTATGTCCCGGTGAAATGGAAATCTCACACGCATAGCTACAGTCATGCTGTAACACAAGCAAACAAACTCATGGGTGGGGACAATGAAGTAATTACCACGCAAACGTTTCCTCACACCGATATATAATACGCTGCACTGCCTCACTTAACTGTCAGCTTTCTGTCCAGTGTCTCCAGCTTTTCTTTTCTTTTTTCATTGCACTTTTTCCCTTCACAAAGTATCTAAATATACACACATACACAGTATCAATACCATGTCTAGCAGATACACACTGGACATGTGCAAAAAACAGTTTTCTTAAGACATAAACAAAGTCCTCTCTTATTAAAAGTGCTCTTTAAACACATCAACAAACAGAACAAGGGAGACATGGATCACTAAAGGCCATGGGTCTGGAATAAAGTTGCTATGTCATAGCAAGAAGTGAAATAAATAGCATTAATGACGGCTGCCTTCTGTTTACGCAGATTTAGGTGATCTTCATGTATTTGAATGTATTTCAAGTTCACAGAATATCTTTTTTTTTGTGTGTAAAGAGATACTTTGTAGCCTTTTAATGCAACCCTTAGCTCGGAACTTAAAGCTGCTATTTTTCATATCTTTTTGTCAAAAATCGTACACTCGCCATCTCGGAAACTCTCTGGCCGTCTTCCAATTAGGTTGCTCCAATTCCAAGACTTCGTGTCACGATTCGTTAGTGGCATTAGTTGCCCCCGGGGGAATGTTTGAGCAGATCTTCAGGTAATTACATGTCGGGATATCTGCTGAGCTTGTTGAAATAGTTTGATTTTATCAGCTGAAGTCTGTCCCACTTGTCTGGAATCTCAAAGTTTTGCTAATTTTAGCTCAAAGAGGAAACAAAGTAGAGAAACAACCAAGTAATGATCCTTCATGTTTGATGCTGAGCTTTTATTTTAGGTTGACAGTCTCTTTTGTCTTTAAAGGAATAGTTTAACAATTCATTGCGCTAATTTTTGAAGCTACGTAGCAACCGGTTAGCTTAGCATGCAGACTAGAAGCGGGAGGAAAAAGCCAACCACAACTTGTTTTTTTATTTAAGTCCTGTGTTTATACAGATGATGCAAACAGAATTTAACAATTTTAGTGATGGGCTTCAGAGGAACCAGTGAGCAGATGTTTCCTTTTTAGAGCCAGACTAGCTGTTTCTAGTCTTTCTGCTAAGCTAAGCTAACTGGACGTTGGTGGTAGCTTCATGTTTACCATACAGACGTGAGAGTGGCATCAATCCTTCTCACTTGACTCACAACAAAGTCACATTAGTGCCCAGTATTCAGGCAAAAATATGTAAAAAAAAGAAAAGAGCATTGCATTGTGGGTATGTAGGGGCTTGAACTTACTGCGTTACAAGGAAGGATGATTGTATTGAAGATCATCAACTATTAGATTGTCATATTTTTTTACATGTTTTACTTTGGTTGTCAATATTTCAGATGTCATTGCCCGAATGCTGCTACAAAAACAAAATACAACGGAGGAAAATATCAGAAGGTAAGAACTACTGTGTTTCTGTGTGAATACTGCATCGCAGCACATTTTAAAGTCACTTATTCTCAGCCATTTGTCATTTGAAAGTTAAGAGTTTCTTAGACTGAACAAATAATTAAAAATGTCCTACTTTGGGCTCAAAATTGGTATTTATTTTTAATATAACAGAAAAGCACAGTTACACTTGACATTCTTGGTATCTTGAGTTTCCCATGTGTTGCTCACTTTACTTCAGTTCTCTGTTTTATCTGCTGGAAGTGTGGTGGCAGACTTTGCCGATGCAGATCTGTACAATTTATTATTAAAAAAAAAGAAAAGGAAAAGGCAAGCATGTGATTTATCTACAATGAGATAGAAGAGGATGTGGTTTATTTACGGAAGCTTGACATTTGTAAGTATTTTTACAAGCAAATAGCTCGTTGACGGCCCTACCAAAAGGTGCAGCTTCATTTTTCCGATGACAAAATCATGCAAAATTAAGATATTATGCAGGAATTAGAAAATATACCTGATCAATCAAGTAGTAACCATAATTGATGTAACCTAATCCGGATTTGTGCATGTTGTGCTAATTATTTGGGATGTTGTCAGATCACTTTTCTTTTTAAATGATTAGATGGTGAAAAATACTGCCCTCTCTTTGTTTAAACGGGTACTTCATCATTGGTCTTTTTGGAGCGTATGAGGTTATGTATCAGAAGAATTCCAATTTTACTACGTAACCTATGATCAGCAAAGCCAGTTGCACAAGGTTTTCTTACCCCTTCTGGTAAATGTACCACTTTTGCACCAGATATGTACTTATCTTTTTTATTTTAAGGGTAACTTTTGTATTTTTCCAACCTGAACTCTATTTCCCATGTTTTTTTGTCTAAGGGATGAATGGGGACAGCAAGTTAGGAAACTGCTCCAGTATTGAGGAAGACCGCTGTAACCAGCAGCCATGAAATGACCTGCAAGGCTACTGGTCTCCATGGGGGTGGCATGAGGGCCGATGTCCTCTAGTGGGTCCTGGTCTCATAGTCCAGCACCGTTAAACTCCATTGGCATTCGCCAGAGAACACCAGAATTGGCAGGTCATAACGTCACAAGGTATGCATACGTTCCTCCTGGTGCAGTGGGTCCATGGTTCCTCCTGGTGCAGTGGGTCCATGGTTCCTCCTGGTGCAGTGGGTCCATATTTCCTCCTGGTGCAGTGGGTCCATGGTTCCATGGTTCCTCCTGGTGCAGTGGGTCCATGGTTCCTCCTGGTGCAGTGGGTCCATGGTTCCTCCTGGTGTAGTGGGCCCTGGGTTCCTCCTGGTGCAGTGGGTCCATGGTTCCTCCTGGTGCAGTGGGTCCTTGGTTCCTCCTGGTGCAGTGGGCCCTGGGTTCCTCCTGGTGTAGTGGGTCCATGGTTCCTCCTGGTGCAGTGGGCCCTGGGTTCCTCCTGGTGTAGTGGGCCCTGGGTTCCTCCTGGTGCAGTGGGCCCTGGGTTCCTCCTGGTGCAGTGGGCCCTGGGTTCCTCCTGGTGCAGTGGGTCCATGGTTCCTCCTGGTGCAGTGGGCCCTGGGTTCCTCCTGGTGTAGTGGGTCCATGGTTCCTCCTGGTGCAGTGGGCCCTGGGTTCCTCCTGGTGTAGTGGGTCCATGGTTCCTCCTGGTGCAGTGGGCCCTGGGTTCCTCCTGGTGTAGTGGGCCCTGGGTTCCTCCTGGTGCAGTGGGTCCATGGTTCCTCCTGGTGCAGTGGGTCCATGGTTCCTCCTGGTGCAGTGGGTCCATGGTTCCTCCTGGTGTAGTGGGTCCATGGTTCCTCCTGGTGCAGTGGGTCCATGGTTCCTCCTGGTGTAGTGGGCCCTGGGTTCCTCCTGGTGCAGTGGGTCCATGGTTCCTCCTGGTGCAGTGGGCCCTGGGTTCCTCCTGGTGTAGTGGGCCCTGGGTTCCTCCTGGTGTAGTGGGGCCCTGGGTTCCTCCTGGTGTAGTGGGGCCCTGGGTTCCTCCTGGTGCAGTGGGCCCTGGGTTCCTCCTGGTGTAGTGGGCCCTGGGTTCCTCCTGGTGTAGTGGGGCCCTGGGTTCCTCCTGGTGTAGTGGGGCCCTGGGTTCCTCCTGGTGCAGTGGGTCCATGGTTCCTCCTGATGCAAGACAATGCCTCATGTGGCCAGAGCGTGTAGGCCTGTGAGCAGCTGCCTCTGCATCAATACTGGACAATTTTCAGAATTATTATCGTCCCTATTAGTCAATTAGACACAAAAAAACCTGGGAATACAGGGTCCTGGTTGAAATACCGACGTTACCCTTCGAGTCCTGCCCTCTGAAATGCCATACATGAATTAAATTAGTTTGTCTTTTCCAGAAATGTGCCGTTTCTCTACTCTATTTAAAGTGACACACACACATATATACACATATGCCTGTTTGTGGATAGAGCTGGACAGCAGTGACTCTATATTTCCATCATATTTAAAACACAGAAAAGATGTTATTGTGCATTTGAGCCAACAAACTCAAGACGTGTCAGTGAAATGTCCATACAGGTCCAAATAAAGGAGTAGCACTCACATGCATTATGGAGCTTTTTCAAATACACCCGGACAATGGTCATTTTGGAACGCATGCATGTTTTGTGGTTTGACACAAACCAGCTGTGGTATTTTCCCCAAAGTTCCTTAATCCGATCCGTTCACCAAACAAAAGACTTCCATTCCTGAGGACTCAGTTATACTGTGTATTTAAGGTTGTAGGTGCAAGAGTATGATGTATGCAGTATCTCTCACTTGATGTCAGAACTTGTTGCTATGTAACTAGTAAACGGGCAGACAACGGAAATCTCGTTAGCGTCTCTTGGTTGTTTGCTCCTAATGAAGAGGAAGAGTTCATTCGTCAAACTAAGTATCACACTGTAGTCCTGTTCTCCTCCTTGGCTCTGCTCCACGACACCAGTCGCCGTCTGCCAGCTGAGCACTATGTGACAGTTTGTCTACAGCAGCCACTGAAACACCATAGCTACCAGTAACAGTTTTTTTTTCACACCTTAACATTGAGGATCAGAGTAATTCAATAAATAAACTACGAGATATTTAAGTACCGTTTCACCCTCTCGCGACACGGCTTCAGGATAATGCGTTGCTTGCTACATTTACAAAGTGCTCGCGACGAGGCTTCTTCACCAAGGTCCAAATTCCTCAGCTTCCCGCGAGGGCAGGAGTGGAACGGGGGGGGGGGGGGGGGAATCGGAAGACCTGAAAATGAAAAACATGTTGAGAACAAACAGAGCATTCGTGGGCCTCCTCCGCTCAAACAGTCGAGATTGGATTTACAGTTTATCTGCACTGCCTCCATTATTCTTTCCCCACACGTGCGGCTATTTTACTCTCTGCTGCCCAGAAGGAATTTATGAGCTCATGTGGACGTAAACCAAGTGGGTGGAGCTCAATGACCACGACTTCCAGTAAAGTGTTACACATTAGCCATTTTAAACAAGTGATTGTTTGCAAGTCTGCACGGGAATGTGAGGTATTAAAGAGGGATTATGATATTTTTTTTACAGCATTTCCCAATAAGCATACATTCCAACCTCGTTTTCTATCAAAGTGCTCTGGTCTCTGCCTCGATCTTCCTCTCTCCATGAAGGCTGTTGGGGTCAGCCGGGGCCACGGTCTGTCTCACCGCGATCTCGGGGCCGCCGCCGTAAATTCCCAGCAAGTACTGCCATGTCTCCTCTGAGATCTGTCCATAGTCTGCACCTGAGGGGCGAAACGCACATAAAACTTGTATATTGACTGTTTGTTCCTCCACCTTTTACAACCAGCAGCTTGTAGCTTGCAGGGGTTACCTTGCTTGAGTTGTATGTGCCCTCCTTTCATAACACCAATTTTACTGTTGTCGATGGGACCAGGTGGCTCTGAGAAAACAAGTCATAAAAAAATGTTTTGTAGACGGGAGAAGTTTAATGCACTACTGTGTTTGTCTTCCTGCAGGGTCGTACCGTTGTCTTTGCCCTTCACAAAGCTCTCCCACTCTCTGAACCACTGCATGCTGATGCACAGGATCACCGTCGGAGCCTCTTCGGCCTGAAACTCTTTGTTCAGCTGCAGACAAGAGAAACCCGCTCATTCAACGTCCAACACAGAGCGTAACGACACATTCACGCCAAGGTAAGAGCCTGCAGAATACGGTCTTTTCACCTTGATGAAGGTGTCTATTTCCATTTTCCTGCGTTTCGCCAGAGCTTCGATCTCCACCTGGCAGATGGCACACATGTAGAGGTGGTTCACAGCCGGGCCGCCTCCGAAACTGAGGAGAGAAAACACCAACATTTAGCAGAAAGGCAGCTGCAACATATGCATCCAAATGATAATACATTTTCAGCACTGTGTAGAAAGTATAGATCATCAATGCTTTTTGGGGGTAAATTTACCACAATTAGCTTATTGTATTAATTATATTGATTATATTATATCGTCCCATCCCCAGTCTCTATGAATGACTGCATTACACACAACATAGAAATATTATCAGACACACACATTAATAATTGGAATGGTAACATGTTGCACATTTACCTGTTGTAAAGGTACTCCCACACATTCTGGGGGACAATCACAACCAGGTCATCTATATAGTTGTATTTATTGGGAGGGATCCCTGCACAGAGATAACATATATGCAAGTTAAAGGAGAATCCTAACTATGGTAGATTGTTTTTTCCTCCTACACCAAACCCCCACCCTCATCCTGATGTCCTCTTCAACAATAGCCTGGAACTTACAAAAGCAATGTTTTTCCTAACTGAGAGATGTAAACTAGCCAACTGTCATAAAAATCTAAAAAGAAGTTTAACAAGAAGAGTTGTTTGAAATAAATCTGGGTAGAGATGGTGACTTTTTGAGAAACCCAAAACTGTGAAATTTACCACCTGGATGAATAAATAATATAGTAATTGCAATTATGACGTTATTTCTTAGGTTGTGTGTTTTATTTAAAATGACTCGAGTGATTATTTCACGAACATGAAGGGACTCACAGGTTGAATCTCATTAAACGTCATTAAGATTTGACCACACACCTCCGTGCTGGCAAAGGAATGTGTGGTTGCTGATGGGGCCGGGCTCGGCGAAGGTGTTGAACTTGTTGAGCCATTCTCTGGAGATGTAAAACTGCAGCAGGCTGGGCTCCTTCATGTTGGCCAGAGCGACCACCTTCTGCCTCTCTCTCACCGACTCCTCGCTACTCTTTCTGCAGAAAGTCCAGGAAGAATAAAGTCAGCAACACCCGTTTTTTGGATAAACTGATTTGGTCAGATGTTTGACGTTAGAGTGTTTACCGATAGAACAACACATAGGCCTCTGCATTCTGCACCACCGTCTCATGGACCTCTGTGACATACTGGTCGTCAAACTCATACCACTGGCCATTGATCACATTCTGACAGTAAGCTATGTAGTGTCCACCTGCAGAGCCAGAGGAGTGAGAGAGGGAAAAAAAGTTACAAAAGAGAAGCGATTCCCCAGAATGATGTAGATCACACAGGGCGTGTAGATATGTGCTGAGTCTCTGTAACGTTATCTCATACTTCCTGCGGTGCCATGGTGACAAATGACAGACAGCAGATCGTATGTGGTGACTTGGGACGGGCTCTCTTTGGCCAGGAAAGGCCGCATGTCGAGGCCCTCCAGCGGGAAGGACACGTGGCTGCCGATCTTGAAGGAATACATGACCTCGTGTCGGAAGCGTTTCAGGTGAATGCACAGAATCTACACAAACACACGGGAAAACACTTAATGCATCCACCAACCACAAGCAGAACTTATCTGCAGCAAGATGGTGATCAGATAAAAAAAGAAATGTATACCTCCGGTAGTCTAAGGACTTTACAATATTTGACACCATTTCTCAACCTGAAGAAAACAAAATACTGTGTTAAAAATTGAAATGAAAAACACTTGATTGTATTGATGTTTTTAAGCATTTAACAGGTTAAACAGTTGTAAATCCACCTTGATTTACTATACATACTCACTTTTTACATCTCTCACAGCTGTACATGTTGTCCCCTGTGAGAAAAAGAATATGCAAATGTAAAGTTTTTTCATCTCCACTTGATCATTTTAAAACTGCAGAATCATAGAAAAAAATAGCACAGCGTTTACCTTTGAGTTCATCTGCAGCAAAGAAGGCAGCGAGGCAGTCCTCTAGGGTCACCATGGGCCCCCAGAACCAAGTAGGGATGCATGAGACTACGAACCTGTTCATAATACAAAGAGACGTAAGCATTCCAGCCACAGGGCCTCTTTTAGTTTGTCCCACCACAGTCATAACGATTAAATGACCTCAAAACAAATGCTGCCTGGAGTGATATTGACTCCTGAAAGGGTCTTTGATGGCAGTAAATTGCCTTACACAGAGGCAGCAGGATGGGCATGGTGGCCATCGTTAAGCTGGGACGTGCACTAAACCACGGGTCTCAACCCCAGAATACGCCGTAACTCAGAAACCACGCAATTCACCAAATGATGTAGATGGCAGATGAGCAAACAGCATGCCTGACTGCAAATATGAGATGATGAAAACCGATACCGTAGCTCTTGGCAAAGGAAGTGATTCTACTTTTTATGTCGAAAAAAGGAGCTATGTGTAATAAATGAGTGGAGCCCTGAAGTCTGCAAGCTAATTAATTGTTCATCAACACCTTCTGTGGTCTCCACATGCAGAACTGTTTACTATAAATTCACTGGAGCCAACGTTTTTCTTGGAAGCCTCGTAATGTTTGTTTTTTTTAATCTTGATTATCAGAGTTCCATCTTTATACGCAAGTGATAATGACTGTCTGATCAGAAACCAATTCAGGTTTCCACTTGCCTTATTTCTCTGTAATGAGCAAACCTCAATCAGTCATAGCATTTTAAAGAAAGTCAGGATGACACCTCTAACCGGGAACAGGCCTCATAGTGTGAATAATGCGTTCAAACCTCGTCTTTTCCCCCCGGTAGTTTGTCGTGGTCCACTGACCTGCGTATGGAGTCCATGATGAAGGTGATCCAACCCTGTGAGTTGTAATTGTCGGGACACACGCCCGTCTTCACCGGAAGGTTCTGATGTATGGACGAGTGGAGCTTGGCCAAGTCCTCTTTACCAGGAATAGGAAGGGACAAGTCTTGGAAGGTTTCCACTGTGGTAGAGACCTGTCACATATTCAGAGATATAAGGTTTACACAGCATGCCTCCATCAGTAAGACTAGAGCGTTAATATGTTTAAAGCATGTAAATAAATGCTTGTGTGTTGCGGATGAATAATTTAAGATAAAAAAAATAACATACAAACCAGATCATCTCAACTATTGGAAGTTTACAATGTGAATTTTTCTTAAAACAAAAATATAACAATAATGTATATATTATTAAGTGAACATGTCGCTCCCCCTGGTGGTTAAAGACGTGAAGCACAGCTCACCCTGTCGCAGGTTAAACACTGGACCAGACTGAGGATTGAGCCATCGAAGATGTCGGAGATCACGCTGCGATAGTGATACTGTTTCTTCTTCCTGGCACTGAGCAGCAGCTGAGCTGAAAGATTCATGGCGGCGAGGACGACATCAGAGAGACAACATTGTGGTATTTTTTCATGAAAACTTCAGAAATCCTTCCTGGTTTCATCAAGTTCCCATTCTAGGCACCTCACATTTGCTGCCTTGAATGAGCCGGCTGAATCCATCTACAACTTCCTTACCTTTTTTGAAGGAGTATGCCGGTCCTGCAGAGCGGAGGGGGCTGGAGCGAGGTGGACTGGAGGACAGTTTGGGATGCAGCTCCTGAAGGGTCCGTACAGGACTGCAGGGAGTAGACTGGGTCTGGGTCATTGACGCTTCGTTGTCTGGTTCTAGAAAACAGCATGTTGGATGCAGAGGACCAACAGTTAAGAGACAAATGACTCACACGCTTGGGATATTAAAATGGAAGAATCCGTAATCCTGCTGGCCTTATACCTGAGGTGTTGCTGCTGGGGCTTTGTCCTTGCCCAGTATCAGATATCTGATTGTTCTCTTGACTTTGGACTTCAGTGTTTGTGTTTGGCGTTAACTCCTCTTCCTCTCCCCTCTCAGGAACCCCCACCTCCGCTGCTGTATCTACATCAGCATCCTCGTCCATCTCTTGCGAGCCTCCTCGGAGGGGAGAGCCAGACACCCTCCTTTCCTTCAGTCTCTCCTTCTCCGAGATCACGCCGCCGGCTACGACGCTCACTATACCTCCCGGGGATGACCTGACCCCATCGGACTCGTCCTGCAGGAGCAGCTCGCCGTCGCCCGCTCCCCCTCCCTCCCCCCGGTCACTGCTGGAGCCGGACTCGCAGGACAGGAACTCATCCTCAGACGGCGAGCGGTCTCCGTCCCTGATCTCCTCGCCGTCACTTCCCTCCCTGCTCATGTTGCACTCAGTCAGAGGTTCCTTCAGCTCTTCGTGTAACTGGTCCATGAGACAGCGCAGGAACTCCTGAGTGTCCTGCAGCGGGAAAAGCACATCGCAATCACTCAAAAGGAGGATGCAAGAGTGCAGCTACATACAGAGAGACAGGAGTTTTGCAAAGACGTTGAAGCAGCTGGATACAGAAATGTGTAAGTCATGGTGTATATCTGTTTGCAACAAGGAAGCGTTTTGTATATTTGCAAGATGTGGTACAAGGAGACTCATTATTAAAAACACTTTTCCATGGCAATCACAATCCAACAAACCACATTTTGCACAGTCAAACATGCAAGAAGTCTGAAAACATGTTTAAACTGGATTACAGAGATAATTCAGCATCTTACAAAGAATCAGACTAACTCAAAGGTTTTGATGTGAGTTGTTTATGTGTTTTTAAAAGAAGTAATTCTTTTTCTTTATTCCACAGGGTCAGATCAAGTCACAGATGCTTTTTTTAAATGTTTCTGCATGCAGTTTGATGGTATGTTGACATTCATTCTATCGCAGCCCAAGGACTGGATGTCCATTGGACCACATAGTAGTTAAGTCACAGGAAAAGTTGGACATTCTGGGACATTCTCATTTCTGTGTGCAGCATATAAAGCTAAAGCAAGGAGACTGGAAACAGGGTAAGCAGCTAGCATGTCCAAAGGTAACTAAATCTACCTACTAGCACATCTTAGCTCACAAATTTACTATTATTATATCTTGTCTGTTTAGTTTGTACAAAAATATAATAGGACATTTCCTGAAATGTGAAAATATTATTTTAAGAAACACACTATTATACCTCGATAAGAGGTTTGGCTGGGCTAACATAAATACAGTGTAGTTTAAGCAATTATATATCTCCAATTTCATGAATAAAAAAGAAATGTAATTATATATATCATCCCCGACAGTTACTTTCCACTGTTTTCTACAGAGAGACATAACAACGCATCTATGACTTTGTCTTGTCTTGGGAATGTAAGAAAAATACTAAAATTTACTTAAACAACTCAAGACGAGCCTTTGGTTATTAAAAACAAATGTAGTTAATTGCAAAAATAAGAATAATTTTTGTGCGTGTGTTTGTGTGAGAAAGAGAGAGAATGTACAGAGGTTCACAGTTTAAAAATACAAGGACAAGACCGTGTCAAGCTGTTGAGTGACGCCAGGTGTAGTTACCTGCTGGGTGCTTGCCCCTACCTGCTGAGCGTAACCACGGAACATGGGGTTTACTAGTTTGATGCCATGAGACAGACTGGTAGGCACGACATAGCTGGGCCTGCGAGGGTAGCCGCCACGAGTTAGTTTAATACACTGTAAATGACTCATTAGTACATAATAGTCTCCTATAGCTGCATTCAGGGTGTTTATGTCACTTTTTATGGGTTCATTACCGTTTTTTATGCCAGAGTTCTGAGATGAGTTTCTGGTAGCTCTTACAGAGAGCAGGCTTCTTATCGGTCCGGACCAATCCACTGCAGTCTAGGAAGAACTGAGTGAGAGGAGGACTGGGGGAGGGGGAAATGACATCAACACAACTGTTTAGCTAAAGGGAAACAAATGAACAAACATAGTAAAGGAGACATCCTTGGTTATGTGAGGAAGTGAGCTCACCAGTTGGACAGGGCTTGGAGAGCTGCGTTCATGTAGCAGGAGTTTCCAATATTTTTCATTCCTGTCAAGCCTAGAAACAGGACAAACAAAAGACATACAGTTTCTTTTGTATTCCCAGAGAAAGTGAAAGTGTATAAAGTAAGTAATCTAGATGTGTAGAGACAGAGAGATCGCCACAAAAGGGTTAATTATCTAGTTTGGATTAAAAGAAACAGGCTTTGAACTACACTTAGGACTCAAAGCAGTTCATATATCTATTAAATATAGCAGCTATGACCCAATAGCATAAGTAATTAGAAAGATGTTTGTTTGATTAATAACACAACAACCACACATTTGAGAGATCTCTGTGCAACAGTAGGCATGTTGTACCTCTGGGTTTAAGCTCATCCTCCTCTGACTCTGAACCTTCTTCTTCTGCCACAGCAATTGGCACTGCTTTTAGCGGGTGACCTAGTGGCTGAGGAGCTGCTTCCTAGGAAAAAGATTAATAGGCACTATAAATAAGGCGAGTAAAAAAACAGGTTGTGTGAATTTGAAATAGCATCATTAACACTGATAGTTTTTTTTCTCTCATTTAAATCCGAGACAGATGAGGAAGCGAAGTCTCACACCTGCTCTGTGGCTTTGCAGTGGTGGGGCGTGGCAGGTACGGGCGCCAGCGAAGGCCTGTGCTCCAGAAACACCTCCCGCTCACACACGTAACACCAGATCCTGAACGTCGTCAGGTTCACGGTCAGGTTGTGCTTCTTGGTCTGAAGGAAACACTCTTGTAATCAGGTTTGATGTTTATCTCGTAGCCCTCCACCGAGGAGGTGAACGGCCAGGTGTGTTTTGTGTGAGAGGGTTTTTACCTGAGCATGCAGGGTGCTGTGATCAGAGAAGGACTCTCCACAACCAACATATGGGCAGTCACTCTATAGAGCAGAGACACCGTATTAGACTTAGGCTTCTGAATCCTCTCCTTTCCCCTCTACCTTTCTATCCATCTGAATTGGCTCAATCTATAACTTAAAGTCATGCAAGAATATAACATGTCAGCGTATTAGTTTGAGAGCCACTGCATTCACAATTACACTAACGCCTCACATCATCATTAATTATTTAGCTTCCACCCGGTTTCCTCATCTGAAATGCAGCGGTAGTCATGTTTGCAGGAGTCATCATTCAGGTGACAGCAATTACCCTTGAAAAGACAAATAGTCTCACCTGCAGACAGGCCCAAAGGTTTGGACCGCCTGCTCCACAAGACTGGCATGTTCCCTGAAAAGTTGAATAGAATAGAAAGGAACAGAATACAATATTTTATTGATCAGATGCAGGCAAGGATGCTTTTCCATTGTAAATACCCACCCAAGCTAGCATCTGGGCAGCTTTGACATTTCCAGTAAATGAATGGGGGGGAAAAAACCCACCTTGGATTTCTCGAGGAGGTCCTCCTTGGTTATCTCTCCTATGGAGTCCAGGTGAGGACAGGTGTCTTGTTCGGCCATAGCTACTCTCTTCGGGGAGACGTCTGCTGATTGGACAGGGCAGTAATAAACAAAAAAACTGCAGTGATTCGGATGCCAAGCTGTTGTAGCTAAAGCTAGCTGAATCATGTCAACACAAAAACACGAGCTGCAGCCACAGAGAGCCCAAACTCCTCATCTATGACCAACAGAAACAGAAGTTGTTCATCTATCGTGTTGTTTAGACCATATTTCAACAATAACCTCCGCATACACACAATCTAACAACTGAAAGGCCTTATGTTTACCAACGAGAGCTTAGAAAGCATATTCTCGCCGCAGCAGCGACGTCAACAGCAGTTATGAATGACTCGTATTTACCAACAGAAGCCGATGCCACGACGACTATTGCTATTTGTCATTCTTCTTGTCAATAATCCATTGTGGATGCGGACGGGCGACGGTATGGCAGCGAGATATCCAGGAGCCGAGCCGACAGACGCGATACCCCGGCCCACCATCCCCAAACAACTCCCCCTCCCCCCTCCGCCATCCACGGCGCGACGCTGGAGGAGGTGGAGGCGACGCGGAGACGTCAACCGGACAAAACGACCCGGTCAAATGAATTAAATAAAACCCTCAGTTTAACTTATTTGACCTGTATCGTGTGTATGTGTCGCGTACGTGTGGTTTAGCAGAAGCTAATATTCAGATAGATGCTAAAGATCCCTGTTTACGGAAGTGACGTAGATTTGTACGGCGCTTAAATGCCCGTCCCGAGTCCAGTGTGTCGGAAAATAACGTACGGTTGAGCACGATACGTATTTAACCAATAACATGTCCAACATTGGGGTGTTTGAATATGAACAGTGCATTGGTTTATTTTACTTTGTCGTTTGTATTTGTCGCGTACGACAGGCTTAGCGGAAATTATTCAAATAGATGCTAAAGATCCCTGTTTACGGAAGTGACGTAGAATGTACGGCGCTGAAATGCGCCCCCGAGAACGGCGTGGAACGAACGATCGCGCACGATACGTATTTAACGAATATTGAACATGAACAGTGCATTTCCGATCAATATCTCCCTTATCGGGTGGAATTTATTTCGAGTAACGTTGAATTAGCTTCATCTGTGCTTTAAAACGCTTCGTCGACAACGTTATTCCTGTTACACTGGAAGCAAAAGTGTTTTTAAAAGTAAAAAAATACTTTGGGAACAGTAATCTAATGTTTTTTACACAAATGTAATTTATTAAAAACTACCTGTTTTTAATGCATCTATAATTGAAATGATACTACAAAAAAAGTATGTGTTGTAACATTTCAAAAGCCCTACATCTGTATGAATATCTATGTACCTTATTTTCTGTCTAATTACTTTTCTTTTATGTCACGCGCTTGGTTGTTAATATTGTTCGTGATTTATATTCTCTTGGATATATTATATGCCTATTTGATTGTGCAATAATTTAAAAAACTGTTAAAAAGTGGTATGTTTTTATAAGACAAGCTTATAAATAATAAAAGCAATAAACACCACTTGTAGTAGTCTCATGTTAATTCCACCTATCGTCCCATGTTAAATAATAATAATAATAATACATTTTATTTGTATAGCGCTTTTAAAAGATTCTCAAAGACACTTTATATATACAATAAAAAAAAATCAATACAATTAAAACAAATGTTGCCATTTTCTTCTATATGTGTGTGATTAAACACAATTGTGAGACAGGCACAAACCATTTACCAACAACAAGGGGGAAGAAAATCAACATGACAGAGGATTGGATGTAATAGCAGCATATTTACAACAGATAAACAAAGACGCGCCAGAATATTATTGGATTATAATTATTGTGTTCATCACTTTAATGTTGCATGCTGGTTAAGAAGTACTATGATTTATAAATATTTCCCTCTGAGATGTCGTAGAGTAGAATTATAAAGCAGCATGAAATGGTATTTCAACTTCAAGTACTTAGTTTTATATCATAAAGTATCTCCGTGGTATATATACATAGTACTCATAATAAAATAATTATGTGTATGTTTTACATTTTAATAAATGTGTTTTTGTTATATTGTAATCTAATTATAAATGTAATGGGGATAATTTGCCACTAGTGTGACGTATTAAACTGTATGTTGAAATGCTGATCCTGGGTCAGAATCCCGTTGTTAAAAAATACAGAGCTTCAAGCGAGCGGCTTTTACATCTGACTCTAGATCGGTGGAAATCCGCGACGTAAGCACGACGCAAGCCCCGCGTCATTTATGCTACCCAGAATGCCTCGGTCTTCCTTTCTGCCTGAACCGACATGGTGGGTGCATAGCTGTTCCTTCTGCGGAAATATTTTTGCTGTTGTATCTGTCTCCATCCCTCAATGTGCGCTTATTCTCGGTCTGTAAAATATACCGTTGAGTTCTCTGAAGCTCGTCCGTGTTTGTGATGTTGATATTTCGCGTCGATGTTTTGTTGTTTGGGGTTTAAAACTTAAGTTTGGTTGAACCTTGTGTGTAGCCGGTCCGGGTAGCGCCGTGACTCCTTGTCGCAAAGCTAATGCTAATGTTGGTTAACACGCGTGATTTCATAAGCTATTTATTCATATTACTCTGCTTTTACCGCATGAATGTGAACTACAAGTACGTGCTTATTTGTCTTACTTACATTTTAATTAATTGAAGTACAACGGGACTAGTAATGTAGTGAAGTACGGTTAGCTATCCGGGTGATTTAGCCGGTTGAGTTGGTTGAAGGGCCCGAGCGTCGCTTGTGTTGGGTGGTAATGTACAGTTTTGAACCATAGCTTAAATGAGTCCACGGTTTTAGTGAATTTGGTAGCTCAGCTTGGTAGTTATCTAATGTAAAAATGTATATTTGTAAGTCATAAAGCGTTAGCAGCTAAGCTAGTAGCATCGGCTTTAACTCGGGGTTTGTGTGGCATGCTAACAGCGGAGACCGATCAACACGGTGATGTGGCTTCGCTATACGGCTTTGGAGCTGTTCTCCACGCGTTTAGCTTACTGCTATAGACAACTACTGCTCTTAGGATAATGTGTGTTTGGCACCCCATACAGCTTTATTTATTAGGAGTCCAACTGCCATACTGAGTTATAGATGCAAAAGGCCATGCATGCTGGAAACTGGAGCCGAAGTAGTATTCATGTTGCATTCAGATGGGTAGTATTTGGGCAATACACTGATGTATTCGCGTCTGCAATTGTGCTGCTTTGCACTTAGACTTTTGCCAAGGTTGTAGATGAACACTGAGGTTTTTTAACATGTCAAAGCAGTCTGTGTATGTCTACCTTCATCAACGCATCCTAACACTGTTTTTCTTCTCCACAGCCTAAGGGAAAGAAGGCTAAGGGGAAGAAGGTGGCACCTGCCCCTTCCGTGGCCAAGAAACATGAGGCCAAAAAAGTAGTCAACCCCCTGTTCGAGAAGAGGCCAAAGAACTATGGCATCGGTGAGTAGCTTTGAGTGGGACTTTGGGGAGAACTTGGTACTGTGACGGTGCAAGTGATGTAAAGAATATTTGCTATCTTACCAACAGTGATGACAAATTTAATCACCAAGATCGCTGATGCACTTAAGACTTGAACGTGTAATGTCTTGCCTCCTGATTTCGGATACTTAACATTTATTGTCTTTACCCCACAGGCCAGGATATTCAGCCAAAGCGCGACTTGACGCGCTTTGTGAAATGGCCTCGCTACATCCGCCTGCAGAGGCAGCGCTCCATCCTCTACAAGCGTCTGAAGGTTCCCCCTGCGATCAACCAGTTCACCCAGGCTCTGGACCGTCAGACCGGTAAGCTGCTCGTGAATTTCAAGGCCGTTGTGGCTTTGCAAGTGATGTGAAATAATATTTGCTATCTGAATAGCTATGCTGACATTCCACCAAGATCACTGATGCATTTACCTTAAATATTTTGTGTCTATAACGAACTGTGCATAAGCCACTTGTGTGGGTGAATTAAAACATGTTATGTTCCTCCTCAGCCACACAGCTGTTCAAGCTGGCTCACAAGTACCGGCCAGAGACCAAGCAGGAGAAGAGGCAGAGGCTGCTGGCCCGCGCTGAGCAGAAGGCAGCTGGAAAGGGAGATACCCCGACCAAGAGGCCTCCTGTCCTCCGTGCAGGTGAGGGTCGCAAAAGGATAGTTCAGATGGTCAAATTGATGGGTAACATTTTTAGTGGAAAAAACTATCTGGAAAGTCCAGTAAGTTGGGCTGTGTTGAAGATCCAGTGTTTATCTTAAAACAACTTGATTTATTAGTGTGACCCATCTTAGAAATTCTCTTAATTAGGCCTTGATGCAATGATGACTTGAATTTCTTCACCTGAAACACTCCTTGATGGTTTTTGAGCTTTTTAACCCTGAGCATCTGCCACCATGTAAATTAAGATTTATTCGGGGAGTGGTGTTTTCTGCATAGACTGTAATTTCCTTCTCCCCCTTCTCTGCAGGTGTGAACACAGTCACCTCTCTGGTTGAGAGCAAGAAAGCCCAGCTGGTCATCATCGCCCACGATGTTGATCCAATTGAGGTAAGCTTATCATACGTTACTTTGGTAGAAGTGTGCTTTTCCCATATTGGGAACAGTTGAGTCTATAAAGTGGTCACTAGCAATGATGTTTGAATTTCTTCGACTGAATCCTCTGTGTGGATCAAACTTACGAGCTTTTTAACCCTGAGCAGAGACCATGGACAAGAAATGCATGTTTTACCAGAATTAGTTTTTGATAATCACCTGTAGATAAAAACTTGTTCCAAATATTCATATTTTCTCCTGTGGCTTCCCCTGCTTTTTCAGCTCGTCGTCTTCCTCCCAGCTCTGTGCCGCAAGATGGGCGTCCCATACTGCATCATCAAGGGCAAGGCTAGACTCGGCAGACTGGTGCACAGAAAGACCTGCACTTCAGTCGCCTTCACACAGACCAACCCGTAAGTGTGCCCATAAACGAGTTGTGTTCAGGAACAATATTACATTTTTGCCAGTTTCTTGACTGATAAAACTGCAGTTTAGTCACCTTAACATAGTTCAAGTTTTGACTAGTAGTAGGGAATTTTCAGCATCAATAGTATCCAAGAATTAAAGTATTACTATAATGCCAGGACATATAATTCCTCATAGCTCTCCAAATGGTTTTTGCACTTTATAAACTAGTTTTGTTCTTTCCTAGTGAGGATAAAGGTGCACTCGCCAAGCTTGTGGAAGCCATCAAGACGAACTACAACGACAGATACGAGGAGGTGAGCGTTCATTTAACCATAAAGTCCCTCCACATGAGTAAAAATTGCATCTTGATATAAAGGAACAAATTGCACCATTTTAACTTCTTTTTTTTACCGTTTCCCAGATCCGTCGTCACTGGGGAGGTGGCATCATGGGCCCAAAATCCACAGCCCGCATCACAAAGCTGGAGAAGGCAAAGGCCAAGGAACTGGCCACCAAGCTTGGTTAAATTGTTTGGAATAAAAAATATGTCTAATATGAAGAGACTTGGGCTTTTTCTTATATAACTGAATGTATCATATTTTGGGAAATATGTCTGGGATTTATTGAGCATTTATTCTTTATGTGGTTATGGTTGAAAAGTATATTGTGGATGTGATTCATGGGTTGTTAGTGGTAACCATGGCAATGATTGATGAGTCTGATCAGACTAAGGGTTTAAACCTGACACCAGGCCTTTTATCAAAAATGGAAATAGTTATGTTGGCTTCAGTCAGAATACATTGTGTCTGGGTTTAAAACAATTTTCTGGAGATACATTTTGGGGCTGGTTTTAAAAAAAATAATAGATTTTTCCAATTCAAATGTCTTGATCTGGTATTGACCTGATGAATGCTTTTTCATGAGGAACTGAAGCTTTAAACCAACTAGAGAACCTTGATTGACTATGCTGGGAGCTGCCCTATAGAAGGCACAGATTTCATGAGAATTTCTTTAAAATAAAAAAAGCTTGGTATTGTCTAATATATCTAATAATACCACAGCCCAGGCTGGTCTACAGTTTCCTGGAAATCTGAGATTTAGACTAGATAAATTGAGTTGTATTGAATGTAGAGCCTCCAACTGTTACCTAATTTATCAACATTGGTATAAAAATTATTCCAGCACAAGATATCACTGCATTACATTTTGACGGACACGTCTGAACAGGCTGTGGAAGCCTCTGTCCCGCTGCTCTAATGAAATAAAATGTGATGTTAGTGGTTTTGTATGGTTAGTTATCGATGAGATCAATAAAACAATTAGATGAGTTATAGAGGTTTTTGTATGGTTAGTTATCGATGAGATCAATAAAACAATTAGATGAGTTATAGAGGTTTTTGTATGGTTAGTTATAGATGAGATCAATAAAACAATTAGATGAGTTATAGAGGTTTTTGTATGGTTAGTTATAGATGAGATCAATAAAACAATTAGATGAGTTATAGAGGTTTTTGTATGGTTAGTTATCGATGAGATCAATAAAACAATTAGATGAGTTATAGAGGTTTTTGTATGGTTAGTTATAGATGAGATCAATAAAACAATTAGATGAGTTATAGAGGTTTTTGTATGGTTAGTTATCGATGAGATCAATAAAACAATTAGATGAGTTATAGAGGTTTAAGTGTCCGGATGGTGACGTGTTCATGGGAAATCAGTCTTTTTACAGGTCTGAGGCAGCACTTATGTGGCTTTGGAGGGAGCAACACCAAATCTGATTGGTTCGAAAATCGAGTTGCATTGTGGGTAAGATGCAGGTTTTAAGCTAGCAGAGGGATCTCCGCCATCATTTCATCGAACCTGTCCTCCTGGGTACGTGAGTGTATCTGTCTCCATCCCTCAACGTACGCGTATTCTCTCTTTCTAAAATATACAGTTGAGTTCTCTGAAGCCCGTCCGTGTTGGCGATGTTGATATTTCGCGTCGATGTTTTGTTGTTTGGGGTTTAAAACGTAAGTTTAGTTGAACCTTGTGTAGCCGGTCCCGGTAGCGAACAAGCTAATGTTGGTGGACACGCTAAATTGTTCACCACATAGTCACATAGTTCGAACATAGTCAACGTTTTAGTGACTTTAGCGCAGCTTGGTGGTCAAATAATCTGAAAGTGTTTTTACAAATCAAAAACGCGTTAGCAGCTAAGCTAGTAGCATATGGCATGCTAATAGCGGAGACCGATCAACGCGGTCATGTGGCTTCGCTATACGGCGTTGGAGCTCTTCTCCACACGTTTAGCTTACTGCCATACAACTACTGGTCTTACAATAATAATGTGTGGCACCCAATACAGTTGTATGTATCAGTTAAACCAAGTAGTATTTATGAGGCATTTAGATGGACGAGTCTAGCGTACTTGGGCGATACATTGAAGATGTATTTGCGTCTGCAATTGTGATGCCTTGCACAGACTTCTGTAGTCTGTATGTCTACCTTCATCAGCCCATCCTAACACTTTTCTTCTCCACAGCCTAATGGGAAGGAGGTGGCCCCTGCCTCTTCTGTGGCCAAGAAACATGAGGCCCAAAAAGAAGTCGAGAAGAGGCCAAAGCACTTTAGCATTGGTGAGTAGCTTTAAGTGGGACTTTGATACTGTAATGGTGCAAGTGATGAAGAAGAATATTTGCTATCTTAACAGCATTGATGACAATTTTAATCACCAAGATCGCTGATGCACTTTAGCCTTGAACATTCAAAGGTTTATTTCTAGACATTCGGCTACTTAACGTTTATTGTCTCTACCCCACAGGCCAGGATATTCAGCCCAAGCATGACTTGACACGCTTTGTGAAATGGCGTCACTATATCCGCCTGCAGGGGCAGCGCTCCATCCTCTACAAGCGCACCCACACCCAGACTGCTGGCCCACGCTGAGCAGAAGGCAGCTGCCCCGACCAAGAGGCCCACTGTCCTCCGTGCAGGTGAGGGTCGCAAAAGGACAGTTTAGATGGTCAAATTGATGGGTAACATTTTAGTGTAAAAATGTATATGGAAAGTCCAGTAAGTTGGGCTGTTGACGATCATGTGTATATAATCATATCCAAGTTGATTTATAAGTGTGACCCATCTTAGAAATTCTCTTAATTTGGCCTTGATGCAATGATGACTTGAATTTCTTCACCTGAAACACTCCTTGATGGTTTTTGAGCTTTTTAACCCTGAGCATCTGCCACCATGTAAATTAAGATTTATTCATGGAGTGGTGTTTTATGTGTAGAAGGTAATTTCCTTCTCCCCCTTCTCTGCAGGTGTGAACACAGTCACCTCTCTGGTTGAGAGCAAGAAAGCCCAGCTGGTCATCATCGCCCACGATGTTGATCCAATTGAGGTAAGCTTATCATACGTTACTTTGGTAGAAGTGTGCTTTTCCCATATTGGGAACAGTTGAGTCTATAAAGTGGTCACTAGCAATGATGTTTGAATTTCTTCACCTGAATCCTCTGTGTGGATCAAACTTACGAGCTTTTTAAATCTGAGCAGAGACCACGGACAAGAAATGCATGTTTTACCAGAATTAGTTTTTGATAATCACCTGTAGATAAAAACTTGTTCCAAAATATTAATATTTTCTCCTCGTGCTTTTTCAGCTCGTCGTCTTCCTCCCAGCTCTGTGCCGCAAGATGGGCGTCCCATACTGCATCATCAAGGGCAAGGCTAGACTCGGCAGACTGGTGCACAGAAAGACCTGCACTTCAGTCGCCTTCACACATCATGGGCCTAAAATCCACAGCCTGCATCACGAAGCTGGAAAAGGCCATTAAATTGTTTGGAATAATAATAAAAAAAAATGTCTAACATGAAGAGGCTTGTCTTTTTCTATTACAACTAAATGTTGTGTTTTGGAAGCAAAATCCAACTGTAGATCGAATTTGAACAGTTATGTCTGGGAAGTGTTTGGATTTAAGTCTTAATCAATACAAAAAAAAAATATTTATTTTATTAAAATGTGTATTTAGTTATAATTAGGTGTGAAGAATAATCCAGATGTTGCCTATGGGTTGTAAGTGGTTACCTTGGTAATGATTGATCAGACTTGTTGGGGGTAAAACATGCAACTAACCCTTTATCAACATTGGAAATGGTTGGTTGTTTTGGTCAGAATGCAGTAGTTATTCCAGCACAAGATGTCACTGCAGTCTATGGGGCAACAGTTTCCTTTGCTAATATAAACCAACGGCAACATTTAGGAGGGGATAGAGGGTATCTTACTTTGAGGGTCCTCATCAGTTCATGTAATCAGTTGGCAACACGTCAAAGTAAAGTGCAGAAGAATGAAAGCATTAATGCATTTATATTTTATTCTCAAACATGTTTCAGGAGAATAATCCATAACTATTTACATATCAATGAATCTGCAGTGGGTTATTATGCACTTCAGACAGTTCACTGCATTTAATCGTCATAATTTGATCTTCTTGATGAACTTCGCGTACCACATGTAGGAAGTTGCTGTGCACAAGCCAAACCTAAGGAGAAAAAGATTAATTCAGTAAATATTTTAAGTAACAGGACGGTGTTTGTTAACAGTAAAACAGCACCTACGTACCATGTTACTATGTACTGCATGTGTTCGTTCCTCAAGGTGATTCTGGTCTGTCCACCTATTGGTCCACCAGGAATTGTGCTCCCTGCATAATAAAAGACGCTTTAATTTACTTTATTTCTAAAGTGCACAAGCCGGTTGGAAAATGTATCTGACGATCACTAGATTACCGAAGTCTGCATCGATGAAGACGGGCTCAGCTCCAGTGACGCTGCCCATGACCTCCAGGTCACGGTAATGCCAGCGGTTTCTCTCCACGTCATTGTTGGGTACAAAGGGTTTGCGGATCTCTGTCAGCCGAACTACACCAACCACCTCCACCTCACCTTCCACCTGCACGGAAGCATCAGCACATTTTTGTTGGTGAGCGTTTGAACAGGCTGCAAAGGGGACAGGGAAGCCTCAGCGCCGCTGCTCTAATGGATTTAAATGTGATGTTAATGGTTTTGTGTGGTTGGTTAAAGCTGAGATCCGTAAATCAATTAAAGTGGTGTTTATGGGGACTCAGACTATACAGATTTGTGGCTCTTCTCACCTGTCCCTTCATCCTGGTCTCTGGTCTTATCTTCTTCCTTGGGACGTATCCTCTGTTCACCAGGATCGTGATGCTGCAGGAGAAGGTAGCAAAGAGCAGTTGAGTGCTGGATGTCAGACACAACAATGCAAGTAGTATTTTGAGTGTTTGTGTCCGTTGTCTTACCCGAGGTCGGTGCAGTGGAATGGAGTGATGACATTTGCGCCGGTCTCTCCACTTGAAGACAGCGTGCCTGCCTCTCTGGCCTCCTTCTCCGGGTCGACTGGTGAGCGCGGCAGGATGTACAGCTCCTGTGAGTGGTCGTACCGTCCACGCACCTTCACCCGCCTGTACTCGAGGCTGTTCAGCTCATGAGGACTACGATCCGGGGAGGAAAACAGCAAAAGAATCGGCTAGTTAATAACGTAACCAGCTGTGCCACTGAGTTTCTTAGGAAATAACTCTATTTCTATTTCTAAAATAACCTACTTCTGGGGAAGGAAGGGGGTTTCATTCGCTGTTTAATGAAGGTGTGTGAGAATAACAGTAAATGTATCTCACTTACTCAAGAGGAAGAGGAATGGGTTCTGCAGTGGTGAGTCTTTTCAGGTCGTCTATGAGCTGCATTTTCCACTGACGCCGTTTCACCTTCACAGAAACAAAAAAACGCATCTTGAATCCATCCAACGTGAACCCACCACCAGCAGTAATATTCATTTATTTTTTCTTTTAAAAAAAAACACAATGTAAAGAGGCCGAACCTGCCATGTGCCGAGGCCAAAGGTCGTGGCAGGGATGAGCAGCAGGAACCATTTGAGGAATGAGTCTTCTCCTTTCTCCGCTCCGGCGGCCGTGGAGCTCGACTGCCGCCCGAAGGTAATCAACTTGCCTGGAAATTCACAACGCACGCGACAGGAAGTGAGGACAGCACAGTGGAACATTTACACCCGACGCATCTACGGATGTTACCACAAACATTTCTTTGCCATGTGAGACTATTAGCAAATGTTTTTTCAGCATTGAGCGTTACATTACAGAGTTTGAACCTGATATTGATGTAAATTGTTCATGTCAGTCTGAAACTATGTTAACATACTGTATATATACATGTTATCTTCACAAATTAAATATATTTTAACCACAAAATTTATATTGTTTGTATTTTTTTTCATTACTAAGTCATTCCTAATTTCTTAAAGGGATTTCAAGTTTAATCTTGTACCTATCAATGTGTCTGTAATTTCCTGGCGCTTCCCTTCTTTATATATATATAATTAACCAAAAAATAGTATAATACAAGTGAGCAGTCAGGAAATAGGGAACATGCATAGTCATGTTACTCAAATATTATATTTTGCCAAATATGAGATTATTGTTCCCAAAAGAGAACAAATGTCTGAGTTATATTCATGTTCTGATGCAAAGTCATGAATCTCATTCATAATTTAACTTCTTCAGGTGGAATTAGGAAGAGAGAGGTGGCTCGTTCTCATCTCAACTGAACTATAAATCACTGGTATATTTCTTAAAGCATGAAAACAAAAGCACACAGTTAAAAACTACAGTCCGGTTTCACCGTTTGTACCTTCTGCTCGGTTGAAAGGTCTGGCCAGGAGCAGCGTCCTCTGCGACTACAACGAAGACAGAAAACCAGCTCAGAACGTTCACGAGACTCAGTGACGTAGAAACACGTAAAACACGTAAAAAACACTTGCCTGTTTTTTGAGCAGCCATGTGGAATAAGCCAGCACCGATTTCAACGAAGCCATGTCAGTTAAAAAAACGTAAATAGACGACACACGACCGACTACATAACTTCTGAGAAGGGGGACGCCTTTTGGTGTTACCACTTCCGGTGCGCTGACGCTCCGCCCCCCGGCAGGTTAGGCACGTGTGTTCGTTAGCTTGTTGCTTGTTTTCTACCCGTAAACTCGTCGGCGTGTCTGTTTTTAGCCGATTTAAACCGTTTTTTCCCGTCGCTTTAAATGGACCTCGCCTCCAGGGATTCTTACATCCAGAAGCTCGCCAGCACAGTGTTTTCACAACGAGACCAGGAGCCGAAGAAGAGACCGTTTGGTAACGTTAGCTAACATGTTTTTAAAGCTCGCTTGTTTAAAAATAAAATGCAGTAGCTAACAGTACGCGTACTGATTGTGTTGTAGCTGTTGGATGAAAAGCACTAAAATCCAATGTGTCAGCAAAACGTGGTTGTTACTGCTGATGGCCAGAAGGGGGCGCTGCGCTGTTTACAAAGATTTTATGATTTCATATGATAATTTAGTCATTTAGCAATAAGTCACATATTCCTCATTTCTTTTATTTATATATATATAATATATATATATATATATATATATATATATATATATATATATATATATATATATATATATATATTCCCAACATTCCATTACAAGGAGTCCATGATGATTGATGACATAATTAAACAAGATGATTGTCTTGTTTTACAAAAAGCAAAAATAAATAATGAAAACAGATGTTTATTCATTTGATCTCAATTTCTTCTTTGATACTGAGGTGAAGGCCCTTAAGAAATCTGCAGGGATGATTTTGCTCCATATTTTGGGCTCTTACGAAAAGGGAGGAAAGCTTGGGAATCACTGAGTTAAAAAGAAAAACTGATGATTTATTGATAATCCAAATAATCTTTAGGTTAGATAGGGTAAAGCTCAATCAATAGTTTCACAGCTTTGTTCTCACTGACGTCGGTCTCTCCAATATGACATTTTAATGTTGAATATATGTGATCATTAATACGTGTTTGTCTGTGTGTAGCTTATTTCAAGGCGAATAATGACGCTGGCCCTCTAAAGAAGAAGAAAAAATGCAAAAAGAAGCATTTTAAAGAAAAGGGCATCGCTGACATTCCTAAATCCCAACGACAGCCTGCACCCTCCCCGGTGGCACAGAAATCACCGGCGACTGCAAAACCGAATGGGGCCAAAACTCAAAGCATAAATGGATCTACAACACAAGCAGCGAAAGGTACACTGAGTGTATCCGCTACTCCGATTGTTCCTGAAGTTTTTTACAGTCATGTTTCATTTTTTACATTTGTTTCCTTTTTAAGGTGGAAATGTGGAGTTGAGCTTCTCTACCGTAGATGTACTACGCAAGAGACTTCATGAAAAGATTGAAGAGTCACGAGGACAGGTATGCAGTATTTAAAGATGACTCCTCCATTTGCTTCCAGACAAAGTCGATCAAACAAACTATTAGGTTTCAGTTCAATATTTACTTTGAAATGCTAATCCTGGCCCGAGGGAGCAATTAATGTGTTAGTCTAGTCAGGGTAGATTACAAAGTGCATGCATCTTTGTTTGTGTACATTGTTTGTTTCTTACATATTGACACATTGTTACACATCCATCTTCCTGTTTGCAAAAAGGAAAATGGTGTTAATAAATAACTACACATGAGTTAACACTTTTTTTTTAAAACATTTTTTATCAGGGTGCCCCAAAGAATGCAGCATCGGAGGACGTGCAGGCAAAGCGAGCAAAGAGAAAGCAGGAACGGGAGCGCAAGAAGAGGAAGAGGAAAGAGTTTCTGAAGAAGAAAGAGGTGGAAGAAAGTGCCCAAGAACAGCAGCCGGAGATAAAACAGGAAGTGGAGCGTCCTCCGGCCGCATGCAAAAGAAACGAGACCGCCATCGTCTTCAACAAGGTGGAGACGGTGGAAGAGGGCTACGTGGACAAAATCCAGAAGAAGAAGAACAAGAAGCAGGCGATGAAGGGCCAGTTAACACCGCTGACGGGGAGGAACTACAAGCAGCTGCTCGGACGCGTGGAGGCGCGGAAAGCCAAGCTGGAGCAGCTGAGGGAGACGGACGAGGGGAAGGCCCGCGAGATGGAGGAGAAGATGAAGTGGACCAACGTGCTGTACAAGGCGGAGGGCCTCAAGATCAAAGACGACGAGGTCATGCTGCGCTCCTCGCTGAAGAAGAAGGAGAAGAGGCGCGACCAGAGGAAGGAGCAGTGGAGCACGCGCAGCGAGAGCATCGTGGAGAAGATGCAGCATCGGCAGGACAAGAGACGGAAGAACCTCGACAAACGCAAGAGTGCCAAGACGGAGAAGAAGAAGGACAGGGCACGCAAGAGGGGCAGGGTGCTGCCAGAGGACTTGAAAAAAGCAGCAGTTTAGAGGAAGTGTGTGCTCTGTGACAACAAACCACAGGCAATGTGTTCATAAGTAAATCCGGCTCTCTTTATGATTGATGCTCTGAAAGGAGTCATGTTTATTTGAGTCAATAAAACCTGATCCCTCATTATGATGAACATGATTGACAGCCCTTCTTCTCACTGGAGTCCTTCCAGGTTCTTTACCCACGCGTTGGACAGTTCTTCACCCAATTTGAGTAGTTTCAGCAATCTCCTTAATTGTTTTCTAGGCCAATAATTTATTCCATTAAATAATAATAATAAAGAACTTACATGGAACATAACCAATACAAGATATTAAAGAGGGCTTCAATGTGAAATTCACCCTCAGAATGTCCTGAATCCCAAGTGATCTAGTTACTGCGGCGCCTATGGCAAGCCGTTTTAACATTTAATCGAACCGCACTGCTATCTGTAATTATATTTTAGATATCCATAATAGCATTTCTGACTGGGAGAAATGGTAATTAAAGATATCCACAATACATTCTTACTAGTAAAAATTATATTTTAAGATATCTACAACTTTGATTGTACTAGTCAAAACTAAATTTAAGATATCTAAAAATCCTTAAAAAGTATAAGTGGCCGTTTTATCATTTAATAGCTAGACTGGATATGTATTGCAGATATCTGTAATTCAATTCTTCCTAGTCAAAAAGAACATTTCAGATATCCACAATGACATTCTTCCTAGGACAAATGACGTCACTTTTGCCATTCATGTGTATTGGGCTTTCAATTTCAGATACCGGTATCCACAATTACATTCTGGATATCTAGAATGAACATTCTGGATATCTGCAATTGAATTCTTACTAGGAGAAACTCCCATTTCAGATATCTGCAATCCAATTGTTACTAGTCATAATTTAAATTTTTTTTTAATGGCGTCCTGTCTACCTGTCAACAGATATCAACAATACATTTTGTGGATATCTGCAATTGTATTGTTCCTAGTCACAATTCTAATTGTAGATATCTGAAACTACATTTCTACTAGTCATAATATGAATTGTGGATATCCATAACGAGATTTCTACTAGTCAGAATGTATTTTTGGATATTCAAAATTACATTCTGGATATCTGGAATAGTTTTTCATTTTGGATATCTGAAATGAAAATTATGACTAGTAACAATTGGATTGAAGATATCTGAAATGGGAGTTTTTCCTAGTAAGAATTCAATTGCAGATATCCAGAATGTTCATTCTAGATATCCAGAATGTAATTGTGGATATCTGAAATTGAAAGCCCAATACACATGAATGGCAAAAGTGACGTAATTTGTCCTAGGAAGAACGTCATTGTGGATATCTGAAATGTTCTTTATGACTAGGAAGAATTGAATTACAGATATCTGCTATACATATCCAGTCTAGCTATTAAATGTTAAAACGGCTTGCCATAGGCGCCAGGTAGATGGCGTGAAGAGACGCCTACGTGTGCATGACGTCAGAGCGAGTCAACAATCGCACGCGAATATAACCGCCGTTCGTCGTGCGGATCGCTGCAGCAGAACCGACTCGTCTCTAAACAAGCAGCGGTCACAAAGTAAGTTTGACTTGTTTTACTTCAAAATATAATACATCAAAACAAAATTCACAAATCAATTCAAGAAACAAATGCAGCCATAATATGTACTTTAAATTGGAGATACTGTAAATGTCTAATTGGTAAATAACCGAAGGGGTGATGAATTCAAATGATTAAAAACACATTATTTAGTCATTAGGTTTGTGTCACTGGACTTCTGTGAGTCTGCGGCAGCAGCTTTACACGCTTAAATAAGTAGAGAGCTTAAAGCAGAAATACTATAATGAATAAAACGACGAACGCAACAAAAATGCTCTTCGGAAATATGCATGTATTGTAGTTATGACACTGTAAAAAAAAAAAAAAAACTAAGGCTAAGACTCTAAACTTTTCTAGGGCTTCTATTCAATTAATCTTTATCTTCATGTAGCCCTGTGACCCTTATTTTCATTCATATAATGCGTCACCTCCGTGCCGCTGCAAGGTTAGCGACAGCGAGAAGCGGCCTTCTTGGCATCCGAGCAGGATAACTACATTTAATAGCTAGACTAGATATTTATTGCAGATATCTGTAATTAAATTCTTCCTAGTCAAAAAGAACATCACAGATATCCACAATGGCATTCTTCCTAGGACAAATGACGTCACTTTTGCCATTCATGTGTATTGGGCTTTCAATTTCAGATATCCACAATTACATTCTGGATATCTAGAATGAACATTCTGGATATCTTCAATCCAATTGTTACTAGTCATAATTTTCATTTCAGATATCCAAAATGAAAAACTATTCCAGATATCCAGAATGTAATTTTGAATATCCAAAAATACACTGTGACTAGTACAAATGTCATTATGGATATCCACAATTCGTATTATGACTAGTAGAAATGTAATTTCAGATATCTACAATTAGAATTGTGACTAGGAACAATACCATTTCAGATATCCACAAAATGTATTGTTGATATCTGTTGACAGGTAGACAGGACGCCATTTAAAAAAAAATTAAATTATGACTAGTAACAAGTGGATTGAAGATATCTGAAATGGGAGTTTTTCCTAGTAAGAATTAAATTGCAGATATCCAGATTGTTCATTCTAGATATCCAGAATGTAATTCTGGATATCTGAAATTGAAAGCCCAATACACATGAATGGCAAAAGTGACGTCATTTGTCCTAGGAAGAATGCCATTGTGGATGTGACTAGGAATAATTGAATTACAGATATCTGCAATAAATATCCAGTCTACCTATTAAATGATAAAACGGCCACTTATACTTTTTAAGGATTTTTAGATATCTTAAATTTAGTTTTGACTAGTACAATCAAAGTTGTAGATATCTTAAAATATCATTTTTACTAGTAAGAATGTATTGTGGATATCTTTAATTACCATTTCTCCTAGGAGAAATGCTATTATGGATATCTAAAATATAATTACAGATAGGAGTGTGGTTCGATTAAATGTTAAAACGGCTTGCCATAGTAACGCTAAGAGCAAAATAACACTCCTAACTTCTAAGACTTGGCAGAGAGTCGTTGTGTGGGTGATGTGTGTGAACTCTGAGAAGCTGCCAGATGTAAATACATGCCTTTAAGACGAACTCAGGCCCCGTCCCATTGTTTAGCAATGAATATTTACTAGCTACATGGGACTGGGGTTACATTTATTTGTCTTACCAAACAGAGCTTTACAGTATATATTCGGGGGGCAGGAAGTGCGACATGACGTCCTCACTTAATGTGTTTTTATTTCAGACAAACATGTCGCGACATCTTCATTCTAACGGTGCTGCCTGTGACGCCAAGAACGTTTGGTAAGTGATCGTATTTGACTCCAGTAGACCTACTGCATGCTTCCTTTTCCTGCCCTTCGATGCAGCATCAGGGCTGTGTTATAACCAGTAATTACATCAAGGTTACAGCGTTGTGTGACGTCAGATACTGTATTAACACGAGAGCCGTATTCACGAGGGTTCCTAAAGTATTTTCTCGAGCTGCGAAAATGGGATGGATGTCTCACACCTGACTCTCTGTTATTTTAAATATGATTCTGATATTTTAGATTTGATGTAATGGTTGACATGATGTGACCATAGAAGGGCTTGATTAATGATCTCACACATTCTGATCCTTTAATTTGACCATTTGGGGTATTTGCTGTGTCTGATGTGTTTCCCACCAACAGGGTTGAATTCACACAGCTGGCAGCCCAGTACAAAGCAGTGAATCTTGGACAAGGCTTTCCTGACTTCTCCCCTCCTGAATTCGTCCTGGAGGCCTTTTGTCAAGCCGTGAGCGGAGGACCTCAGATGCACCAGTACACCAGATCTGTCGTACGTTTAAACCTGATAATAACCGCTCCCAGTGTGGGCTGTTCTGTCACTTCAGACGGTCCCAGGGGAAGCACTCCTTCTACTTTCAAATAGCTGCAGGACAAACAGTCATCTTATGTTTACTTCTTTAATTTCAACACCTATTTTTTTTTTTTTTACAAGTAATGCAAATAGCTGCAGGACAAACAGTCGCCTTATGTTTTGACATTCCTTTCCTCAGGGCCATCCTCGTCTTGTAAAGATTCTGGCTAAGTTCTTCGGCAGGATCGTGGGACGTGACATCGATCCTCTCGACGACGTCCTGGTCACCGTCGGAGCTTATCACGCTCTCTTCTGTGCGTTTCAAGCTCTGATCCACGAAGGGGACGAGGTACGAAAATAAACCCAGATGAGGTCAAGTCAGATGAAAAAAATTCAAAATCAAAATTGTTTGATTGTTGTGTGTGCGGTTTATTAAAATGACTCATTTTGTGTTACATTTGAAACAGAAATGACAGAAATGTTTCTTCCAGGTCATAATTATTGAACCGTTCTTTGACTGCTACCAGCGGATAGTCAAGATGACCGGAGGAAAGGCGGTTTATGTGCCTCTGAGGCCGGTGAGTACTTTCACATTTTCAATAAAAAGACAACATTTAAAGAGCACCTGTGCGTGTACCAACCTTTTTATTTCTTTCCTTGATTAGAAGATGGAGGGAAGCACCGCCTCGTCGAGTGGAGACTGGGTTCTTTGTACCGAGGAGCTGGCCAGTAAATTCACTCCACGCACGAAAGCCATCGTTATAAACAATCCCAACAACCCGCTGGGAAAGGTCAGAGGTTCACCGGCGTAGCGTCACCGGCCGGAAATCCTTACTCGTACATCAACACAGACGTTTCATGTCCGTTGCAGGTTTTCAAGACCGAAGAGCTCCAAACCATCGCCGACCTGTGTATCAAACATGACGTGCTGTGCATCAGCGACGAGGTCTACGAGTGGCTGACGTACGACGGGAACAAGCACGTCAAGATCGGTGAGATACAGTCGGGACCTCCAACTCAAAACCCTCCTGAAAGCCTCTCCACACCTGGACTGTCAAACCCCGAAATGTTTGATTTCTTGTGTCTTTTCTACTCATGCGTCTGATTATTTTATTTTTGTATTTGTGCAGCATCTAAAGTTTCTTTGAGTTCCCCAAAAAAGTCGTATGAATGATTATAATTATGTTATGGTGTTGACAGCCAGCCTTCCTGGCATGTGGGAACGAACCGTCACCATTGGCAGCGCCGGAAAGACCTTCAGTGCTACCGGTTGGAAGGTAATGCACAGATAGCCTGAGGATTTGAAGCCGTCTGTGTTTCTTTATGATTTATGATTTTTATGTTGTTTTCTTTTCAGGTCGGCTGGGCCGTCGGCTCAGAGCGAATGATTAAACTCATGAAAACCAGCCATCACTGCAGTGTTTACCATAATCCTACAGCCTCACAGGTAAACACATACAACCCTCAGCGTATCAGAGAACATTTGGAAGAGGCCCAACATGTAAGAATATCTTGACACCAAAGCTTATGAAAACACCAAACGGCTACTCATCGTAACGTTTATTTTCAAACGTGTTTTTCCTACCTTTAATAAATCTTCTGGTATATCAAATCCACTTTGTGTCACAGTTGTTATTTCAGCCTAAACTCATCTTGTATCCCATTTTGGTCTTTCCATCCATTCCTGCCTTCCACAGGAAGCAGTAGCTCGAGCGTTTGAGAGAGAATTTGAGCTGTTTGGGACTCCGGAGAGCTACTTCCAGCAGCTGCCCGCCATGTTGCAGCAGAAGAGGAAGAAGCTGGCCTTGTGTCTAGAGACTGTGGGTTTGCAGCCCATCATGCCGGAGGGAGGTTATTTCATGATCGTAGACATCTCCTCTGTCAGTGAGTGAAGAGCCAACATCTGCATCCATCATCGCTTGAAATTAAATGGAAAACGTTCCAGTTTATTCTTTGATTATTGTTCACCTCGGCTTTCTGTTTTGATAGAAGAGGACTTCAATGATCGGAGCACGGAGGATGAACCCAAGGACTTCAAGTTTGTTAGGTGGCTAACTAAAGAGAAGGTGAATGTGAATTGTTCAATTAATACTTAATACTACAAACATTTTTTTTAAAACAATAGAACAAGTGTTGTGGTTTCTTTTTACGTAAATAAAGACGGTTAATTTCACTGTACGGTGATGCATTTAGAATATTGTGCTTCTGATTTTTTACTTATTGCTACGTCATTTATTTCTCTGCAGGGTTTGGCAACAATTCCAGTCTCTGTATTCTACGGCCCAGAGCACATCACGGAGTTTGACAAATACGTCAGATTCTGTTTCGTCAAGGTACATTTGACCTAATTAACCCAAATCAAGTTGTCCTCTTGTCCTTGCTCCTTTGAGTCACACTCTCTCTCTGTTTGTCCAACAGGAGGACGCCACCCTGAATGCAGCAGAGGACATCTTGAGAAAGTGGAGTCCGGGACAGTAACATCCCCCACGATGAGAAGCATCACCGTCCATCCAATTTGACCATTACCTACTCTGCGAAATGACACATTCATGTTTGTGTGTTTTTGTTATGGCTACATGTGATGTACCTGAAGACAATTCAATATTATTATTATTATTATTATTATTATTATTATTATATAGTATATATCGGGAATTCTAAAAGACATATATTTGTTATTTAATAACTAAATCCTGTTGTTCAAGTCTGTCACTTTCAACTTTAGATATTTGTCCTGAATCAAACTAAGTTTAATAAAACTTTTAACAAATCCACACGTTGTCTGTTTCAGTGGTTCTGTTCTGTGTCGTCATACTTCGTAAAGTGTATATTATAAATGTCATTCCAACTGCATGAGTACATTTCCAAAGACCAATCCCACATCAAAATGACATTTAACCAGAAACGATCCACTGACTTATTTACTTGAGTTTGATAGCAGTAAAAGCAGAATTCTTACTTTGAATTCAGAATGACAACCAAAAATTAAAATGTGGCCCTAATCCTCTTCCGTACGCGAGGTAGTCTGCTATCAACCATAAGTTAAATCAGTCACTTAGTGAATCCTTAGAATTTCTTAATTTGAGAGGGGGTGTAATGTCATTTTTCAATATTATTTATTAATCTTTTCTTTATTGTTTTTGAGTTATTAAATATATTTGCCATTTACTCATTCATTTCATGTTTTTAATTATTTATGAATTAATGTATTATTATTTTTTGACGGACTTATTGGGTGAATGTGAAATGCACTATCGCGTTCACCGGAACATTGCTCTTATTTTGAAGTCAGTTGTTGTTTGCGAGGTCCCGCCTTTCTGTTTCCGGTACATGGGACCTCTGGTGCATGTATTCCTATGGCGAGATCGAATTTTTTTTTTTTTGCATGAAAAATTATCTTTAAAAAACACAAACAACATACGTGGAATTCATGGCACAACTCAAACGGGACCAGAAAAATAATTTCAATCTAGCCATGTACCGGAAATAGAAAGGCGGGGCTTCACTCCTATAGGCGCGTACAGCAAAACAAAGCGGAGGCCGGTCTTCTCTATGGCTGTAAAAGGTGCGGTTTATTCCATAAATCTAACCGGCATGCATTGTGCACATCGCCGGAGGTCGAATCTGCGCAGACCCGACTCCCCTCGAACCGGAACTGCTCGAAGGAGACGCAGCGATAAGGCTTGCAAGTAAGCGACTTTAATTCAAAACAAATAACCGCAGAGGGAAACAACGCGTGTGGAAACACTTGTCATATATATATGCATATATATATATATATATATGATGACTTTTTGTCGTATACATGATGGGAATAATGAACAAGCTTGTCACTCATTTGAGAATCCCTCAGGTCTCAGCCAGAAGCTTCTATAAAGTGGGTAATGACGTTGGAGCTGCTCAAAGTGCACCGTGACGTGACGTGACGTGACGTGACGTGCTCACGAAATGTGCTTTTATTTCAGACAATCATGACGCGCCGTCTCGATGCACGCAGGACCGACAGCATCGACAAGAACGTTTGGTGAGTCATGCGTGTACATTTAATAACGTGTACATTTAATAACATGTGCATTTAATAACGTGTACATTTAATAACATGTACATTTAATAACATGTACATTTAATAACGTGTACATTTAATAACATGTACATTTAATAACATGTACATTTAATAACGTGTACATTTAATAACATGTACATTTCATAACATGTACATTTAATAACATGTACATTTAATAACGTGTACATTTCATAACATGTACATTTAATAACATGTGCATTTAATAACATGCACATTTAATAACATGTGCATTTAATAACATGTGCATTTAATAACATGTTCATTTAATAACATGTGCATTTAATAACATGTACATTTAATAACATGTACATTTAATAACATGTGCATTCGTTGCTGTTACTTCGGCATTCGGTCTGTTCTATAACAAGTAATCCGATTAAATCAGTGTTGTGTGGATATCACGTGGATACACTTGAACGTCAGATAAATGGTAGATTGAGCACAGAATAAATCAATCACGTCACACTTTTTTTTTTTTTCACTGTTCAATTTGCACTTTAATCTACTGCGATTTTTTTTTTACAGATTGTGTTCTTTATCTTTAGTTACTGTGTTGTCACTGTGTGTAATGCTGCTGCTTACACTCTAATTTCCAAGCTTGGGATCAATAAAGTATATCTATCTATCTATCTATCTATCTATCTATCTATCTATCTATCTATATCTACTTGCTCAACATTTGAGTGTTCATAAAACTATAGGATTTGTATGTTTTTTTGGAACATTTGCTCACTCGTCGACGGTTCTTGAAAGTTTTGCATTAAAACGTAGATTAAATTGATGCTTTATTCCAAAGCATTTATAATTGTATACATATTACAGTGTTCAGGTGACATAATTTGACCTTGATTCGTGGTCTCACACATTCTGATGTTTTGATTTTGATCATTTGGGTAACAGAATTGTCTGATTTATTTATTTATTTATCTGCACCAACAGGGTTGAATTCACACAGCTGGTCACGGAGTACAAAGCGGTGAATCTCGGACAAGGCTTTCCTGACTTCTCCCCTCCCGAATTTGTCCGCGAGGCCTTTTGTCAAGCCGTGAGCGGAGGGCCTCAGATGCACCAGTACACCAGAGCTTTTGTAAGTTCAAATCATAAACTAGCCCACCAGCCGCTGTCGCTATCGCTTATTTCAGGCTGGATAGCAGCAGGGTTTGGAGGAAGTTCTCCATGATGGTTGTTTCCTGAACACACCGTCGTGTTGAAGCTCTGATGTCGCACGGAACAACCAGCACAAACCGGCAGAACATCAAAGGATGTGAGCGAATCCGGTTTAGCAAGTCAAAACAAGGAAGCAACTTAGTTGACCTGCATTTGGATTTAATTTCAATAGCAACCTTTGATATCTAATGTCAAAAATAATAAGCAGGGTCAGCTCAGGGGAAGAGATCTCTTAAAGGACCATACCAGTCTAATCCTGACTTCTCTCCACGAGCAGAGATTTCCCCAAACATACATACATCCTACCCCCACCCACATGTAATAATAATAAAAAATGGACATAATCAAATAAATAAATATAATAAACCCTCCAAACTTGTGGTGAAAGACGGTGGAGGTTTATGTAAACTAGGAGGCCGATTTTGAGAGGAGCAAGTCTGGACTTTGGTTGGAATGTAGAGAATACAGTAACTACACACCGTTTTATTAGATTTTTTTGCGATAATATATAGTTTATAAGGGCGGAAACAGTCTTGTTAGGAACATTTTGTGGCCTTCGTTGGTGGAACTCGTCACTCAGGATGTCTCTCTATCATTTCCCGATGTTTCCGTATCTGCACTCCTCTCCACATTCCTCTTCAGACCCAGACAACGATGAGGCCGGAGTCGGTTAAACAGAGGTTGATGAAAGAAAATCACACTTATGCTCTGATACTTCCATCAACATTAAAGCTCGATAAAAGGGAAAGAAATCATAGTAAGTTATCAAAGAGGATGACATTTAAACAGAGCAAATTGCACTTAATACGAGTCACTATCTAGGTTGTTGACCAAAGGGGTCAAAGGTCAGCATTGTCAGTCAGGCACAAAGGTTGGTGTTAATTGTCAGCCAAACCACAGAATGCTTTGTGTCCTTTTGTCTCCTGAAAGAAGCTGAAGTCACTCATTTACAGTGAGTTGTTAATGAATGAGATGACCTAGAATGATTTTTTTTTTTTTAAGCGTGTATGAACATGATAACGGCGAGAGTCGTCTTATGTTTTGTAATTTCTTTCCTCAGGGCCATCCTCGTCTTGTAAAGATTCTGGCTAAGTTCTTCAGCAGGATCGTGGGACATGACATCGATCCTCTTGACGACGTCCTGGTCACCGTCGGAGCTTATCAGGCTCTCTTCTGTGCGTTCCAAGCTCTGATCGACGAAGGGGACGAGGTACGAAGATCAACCCAGATGAGGTCATTAGGAAAAAATAAAAAAAGCTTGTGGTGAATAATCGCTGAAACAGAAATGACAGAAATGTTTCTTCCAGGTCATAATTATTGAACCGTTCTTTGACTGCTACCAGCCGATGGTGAAGATGACCGGAGGAAAGGCGGTTTATGTGCCTCTGAGGCCGGTGAGTGTATTTTTATTAAATGGTTCCAGATCATTAACTCTTCAGAATATAATAGAATTACTTCATTAATCCCAGAACAGCAGCAGTGAACTATCGTGTACAACTATAACATAAACATAAAAACAAGATTCAGTGTCGTTATGGTTTGTGATTCAAACCTTTTTATTTCTTTCCTTGATTAGAAGATGGAGGGAAGCACCGCCCCGTCGAGTGGAGACTGGGTTCTTTCTGCCGAGGAGCTGGCCAGTAAATTCACTCCACGCACGAAAGCCATCGTTATAAACAATCCCAACAACCCGCTGGGAAAGGTCAGAGGTCGACCCGCGTAGCGTCACCGGCCGGAAATCCTTCCTCGTACATCAACACACGTTTCATGTCCGTCGCAGGTTTTCAAGACCGAAGAGCTCCAAACCATCGCCGACCTGTGTATCAAACATGACGTGCTGTGCATCAGCGACGAGGTCTACGAGTGGCTGACGTACGACGGGAACAAGCACGTCAAGATCGGTGAGGAGCTCGTCTTCCTCTCACTTGTCCTGTACTCGTCTTCCTCTCCCTTGTCCTGTACACGTCTTCCTCTCCCTCATCTTCCTCTCACTTGTCCTGTACTCGTCTTCCTCTCCCTTGTCTTTCTCTCACTCGTCCTGTACTCGTCTTCCTCTCCCTCTTCTTCCTCTCCCTCGTCTTCCTCTCCCTCGTCTTCCTCTCCCTCGTCCTGTACACGTCTTCCTCTCCCTCGTCTTCCTCTCCCTCTTCTTCCTCTCCCTCTTCTTCCTCTCCCTCGTCTTCCTCTCCCTCGTCCTGTACTCGTCTTCCTCTCCCTCTTCTTCCTCTCCCTCTTCTTCCTCTCCCTCATCTTCCTCTCCCTCGTCTTCCTCTCCCTCGTCCTGTACTCGTCTTCCTCTCCCTCATCTTCCTCTCACTCGTCCTGTACACGTCTTCCTCTCCCTCGTCTTCCTCTCCCTCTTCTTCCTCTCCCTCGTCTTCCTCTCCCTCGTCTTCCTCTCCCTCGTCCTGTACACGTCTTCCTCTCCCTCGTCTTCCTCTCCCTCGTCTTCCTCTCCCTCTTCTTCCTCTCCCTCGTCTTCCTCTCCCTCGTCCTGTACTCGTCTTCCTCTCCCTCGTCTTCCTCTCCCTTGTCTTTCTCTCACTCGTCCTGTACTCGTCTTCCTCTCCCTCATCTTCCTCTCACTCGTCCTGTACACGTCTTCCTCTCCCTCATCTTCCTCTCCCTCGTCCTGTACTCGTCTTCCTCTCCCTCGTCTTCCTCTCCCTCATCTTCCTCTCCCTCGTCCTGTACACGTATTCCTCTCCCTCATCTTCCTCTCCCTTGTCCTGTACACGTCTTCCTCTCCCTCATCTTCCTCTCCCTCGTCCTGTACTCGTCTTCCTCTCCCTCATCTTCCTCTCCCTTGTCCTGTACACGTCTTCCTCTCCCTCATCTTCCTCTCACTCGTCTTCCTCTCCCTCATCTTCCTCGTCCTGTACTCGTCTTCCTCTCCCTCGTCTTCCTCTCCCTCATCTTCCTCTCCCTCATCTTCCTCGTCCTGTACTCGTCTTCCTCTCCCTCATCTTCCTCGTCCTGTACTCGTCTTCCTCTCCCTCTTTTAGGTATTTTTTCTTCCTTTCTTTGCTCTATATTGTCTGCAAAAGCAACCAGAAATATGTTAATTATGTCGCTCACACAGACGGATGTTGCACTTACTTAAAAACCCTGTAATGTGTTTGTTGTCGTGTTGACAGCCAGCCTTCCTGGCATGTGGGAACGAACCGTCACCATTGGCAGCGCCGGAAAGACCTTCAGTGCTACCGGTTGGAAGGTAATGCACAGATAGTCTGAGGACTTTAAGTCATCTGTATTTCTTTATGACACATTCTTATGTTTTGTTTCTTTTCAGGTCGGCTGGGCCGTCGGCTCAGAGCGAATGATTAAACACATGAAAACCATCCATCAGAACAGTGTTTACCATTGTCCTACAGCCGCACAGGTAAACACATACAACCTTCAGCGTTTCAGATACCCTCCACCTTAATGTTGGGCTGTGTTGTCGCCAGTGGCGGCGCCAGAGTATTTTTTCTGGTTCAACTACGGTGGGGCTAACTCATACGACGGTGGGGCTCAAATCAATGTCAGAATTTCAATGTGAATATATAACAACACCCAGTGGCGCTGCCAGCCGGAATCCAGTACGCACTGGGAGGACTTTTTTTGAAGGTGGAAAAAAGAAATTGATGCTGCTGAACCGGGCCGGATGCAGCCGCATTTGAGAGGACGATCGCGCGTGTGTGCGCAATTACGCATAGCGTGTGTTGGCCCCTCTCCACTACACAATACAGCTCGGCTCTAGTCTCGTCACCTCTCTGCTGCTGAGCACTGTGGGCCGAGCCGATGCATGTCTCTCTCCCCGGGCCGGCAGAGTTATCATACCGTACTGTGCGTGCGTGTCCAAGCGTGTGTGTGCGTGCGTGGAGTGCTCACAAGCGTGCGCTTGTGTTTAGGTCGGGGATAGAGGGCACAAAAAACGATTTGCACCGGGGCCTATCACCATGATATACACTACTGATTTCACTGATACTGAAAACATTTGATTTTGTCTTAAAAAAGTATTTTTCCATTTGTTGTTGTATTTGCCGTTTCTGTGCGTACATTGAAATTGAATCCTGGCGGCGGCGCTGACAACACCCTCCCACAGCTATAAACACGCACACAGTGAGAGAGAGAGACAGAGACGACCAGCTTACTAACGTTAACTTAACGTGAGTGACTATAAGCCGCTAACGCGAACTGCTAGAGCCAGGTAGCTTACAAACTAGTAGCCTGCTGTCTCTGTGTCGAGCATACACTAAAAGCGGGCTCACATGAGTGACGTTGACGTACGGACAGTACAGTCTGTTAATGAACCCAGATCAGTGACAGTTGTCATGGCTTTTTATGGCTGTTTTGGACTCACTACACTGAGACTTGGTGCATCAAGCGATATGAGCGATTTTTATGACTCTTTAACAATTTTAAATATTTTTTTATGAATATATTCTGACTGACTTTTTCGTGAATTTTCGACATGCTATAGCATGACCTTTTTTTAACAATATGATCAAGGCTTTTTTTTTAAACGATTATTTTCTTGCATAGACACCTTTGTATTTAGCGGTGGATAGAGAGGAAACATGGGAGAGAGAGGGGGATGTGACATGTATCAAAGGATCTCCAGCCGGGATTCGAACCTGAGGCTGCTGCATATATGCAGACATGGGTAAATGGCATGCACTCTAACCACTCAACCACCTGCCTGCCGTGAATAAGCTCACTTTTTTTCCGACATGCTATAGTATGACTTTTTTTTTCCCTGAAAAAGTTGACCATGGCTTTTTATGGCTGTTTTGGACTCACTACACTGAGACTAGGTGCATCAAGCGAGATGAGCGATTTTTATGCCTTTTTAACAATTTTAAATATTTTTTTATGAATATATTCTGACTGACTTTTTCGGGAATTTTCGACGTGCTATAGTATGACTTTTTTTGGGGGGGGGGGAATATGACTAAGCCTTTTTATAACTATTTTGCACTCACTACACTCAGATTTTGATTGACACGCGATATAGAAGCATATGTTAGGACTTTTACATCATTTTTACAACATTTTATGAATTTTGTCGATTTTTCACTTTTTTTCCGACATGCTATAGTATGACTTTTTTTTTCCCTGAAAAAGTTGACCATGGCTTTTTATGGCTGTTTTGGACTCACTACACTGAGACTAGGCGCGTCAAGCGAGATGAGCGATTTTTATGCCTTTTTAACAATTTTAAATATTTTTTTATGAATATATTCTGACTGACTTTTTCGGGAATTTTCGACATGCTATAGCATGACCTTTTTTTAACAATATGATCAAGGCTTTTTTTTTTAAAGATTATTTTCTTGCATAGACACCTTTGTATTTAGCGGTGGATAGAGAGGAAACATGGGAGAGAGAGGGGGATGTGACATGTATCTTGTCGGGGCCAACCGCTCCTGGTAGGGTCTCCCGAGGCATAGTGGAAAGCGTCGCAACTTTTCTACCATATGAAAATGTTTTTCTTTTGAAATTGTTATTTCAACCTAAGCCATATGCTCTGAAACTCATCTTTAAACAGGAAGCAGTAGCTCAAGCGTTTGAGAGAGAATTTGAGCTGTTTGGGACTCCGGAGAGCTACTTCCAGCAGCTGCCCGCCATGTTGCAGCAGAAGAGGAAGAAGCTGGCCTCGTGTCTGGAGAGTGTGGGTCTGCAGCCCTTCATGCCGGAGGGAGGTTATTTCATGATCGTAGACATCTCCTCTGTCAGTGAGTGAAGAGCCAACATCTGCATCCATCATCGCTTGAAATGAAATGGAAAACGTTCCGGTTTATTCTTTGATTATTGTTCACCTCGGCTTTCTGTTTTGATAGAAGAGGACTTCAATGATCGGAGCACGAAGGATGAACCCAAGGACTTCAAGTTTGTTAGGTGGCTAACTAAAGAGAAGGTAAATGTGAATTGTTCAATTAATACTAAACTGTGGTTTGTTTTTACGTAAATAAAGACGGTTAATTTCACTGTATGGTGATGCATTTAGAATATTGTGCTTCTGATTTTTTACTTATTGCTACGTCATTTATTTCTCTGCAGGGTTTGGCAACAATCCCAGTCTCTGCATTCTACGGCCCAGAGCACATCACGGAGTTTGACAAATACGTCAGATTCTGTTTCATCAAGGTACGTTTGACCTAATTAACCCAAATCAAGTTGATCCAACCATTGTCCTCTTGGCCTTTCTCCTTTGAGTCACACTCTCTCGCTCAGTGTTGGAGTTAGGTGGGAGCTGAGCTCTGAGAGTGAGGAACACAGTTAACTCTCTGAAAATACAGCAGTATAATATTTTAATTACAAATAAAGCTATTTTCCCCTCCACAGCCGGAGTAATATTGACGTTAAAGATATCTTGACATGACAAGTAATCAGAGTATCCTAAACGTGTAGTAAAGAACGCCACTATCAATTTGAGAGCTTTTCAACAAAAAATACAGTGTGTTTAATTATAGCCTATATTTAATTGCACAACCATAGGTTTTTTTTTTCGGAGACTCCCACAGAGATGAAATCATAATTTGAAACCTGCTCTCTCTCTGTTTGTCCAACAGGAGGACGCCACCCTGAATGCAGCAGAGGACATCTTGAGAAAGTGGAGTCCGGGACAGTAACATCATGATGAAGCATCACCGTCCATCCGATTTAACCACGTTACCTCCTCTACCTAATGACACGTTCATTTATGTTTGTGTGTTTTTATGGCAACACGTGAGGTACCTGAAGACAACGTCCACTTTAAATTTGTTCATAAAAATCATGCTGTGAAAACACTCAGGTCCCTTTGAATGTGACTGTGTTTTAAAGAAGTTTTTTTCTAACTTCAATCATGTCCTACTACTCTGTCACTTTCAACTTCAGATAGTTGTCCTGAATCAAACAATAATAATAAACCTTTTAACAAATCCATACGTTCTGTTTCAGCGTTTCTCTTCTATTTAGCAGAAATAATGCGTAACATTTTCAAAGTTCAAAGTCCAAGTTGAAAATTAAGCATACAAATATTGGCACAAATACGTAGCCTAAGGCATATGATTTGAATCATATTTCACATATTAAACCGTAAATATAAGCAGCTATTTCAACAAAGAAATGTCCGATTTCAGAAAACTCCCGTTCGCAAAAAATCTAAAGAGCTCTGCAAATAATCTGGATTATGTCCGCAATATGAAATGTTGAAAATGTCGGAGAATTTTATTTAGATAATTATCAAAATCCTCTCCTGACGAAAAGCTGCTAGAATCACTTTTATTTCCGTATCGATGAGGTTGACGAGGAAAGGATGGCAATTTTTTTTCAGAGTTGGTTCAGATTCCGGAAAAAGGCGGAGACATGTAGGAGAAACTCAGGTAGGCCTGTTCGATTAATCGATTTTAAATCGTAATCGCGATTATGTCGTTAGGACGATGTTAAAAACGTGAAAATCATAAAATCGTTAAAAAGTTAAAGCTCTGCACTTTATTCATTAATTTTTGCTTTAATAAGAGCAAGGTATGCACTCAAATCCCAGTGGGGAAATTATTTGCAAAATGTTCAATAAAAAAACAGCATATTTGAAATAATTCCTTTGCCTTTTGTCATTTCACAAAATAATCGTAATCGAAAATCGGATTTTGAGAGAAGAAAATCGGGATTTTATTTTTGGGCAAAATCGAACAGCCCTAAACTCAGGGTGTGTCGATGCAAACCTGCCAGCGAGCGGGTTAGCTTCACAGAGTCAGTTACTATGGTAACTGACCTAAAAGGTTGAGTTACCTCTCGTTCTGGATGGTTCTTCTCAGGGTTAACAAACTCAGAGTTTCAGGAAAACCTGCTTTCTGGGTGTTCAAGGAATTTGTGCAAATGCAGTAAAGAAAAGAGTTTGAGAGATGAAACCTAATTGTGGTACAAAAGTCCCTTTATTAGCATATACTTTTTTTTTTAAAGTACAAATCTTGGTAGCCACTTCAAAATGTTTACATAGATAAACACAGATAAGAAAATAGAAAGGTTCACGACAAAATGTAGTGGAAAACCAAGAGAATTAGAAAAGGTATAATGGAGTTTACAGAGCTTTTCTACTACATTAAGTCATTATACATGAGAAGATTTGAAAGTCAGATGTTGTTAAGTAGCACTTGTAACATGTCTCTACGTATCATCAGTGACCTATAAAACTAGGCCTCGGAAAGACAAACCAGTCAGCGACTGATGTTTATTAGCACCAAGATCTTTACACGTTGGGACAATCACTTCGTTGGCCTTTAAAAGTAAACACTTTGGTTGTGGTCATGTCAAATCTAGTTACGACAGCAGTCTTGACGAGATGAAATGCTCAACAAATGATGGATCCGATCATTATTATATTACAATAAACACACTCATTGTCACAGATTTGTGCTATTTGAACTACTGCAATAACTGTACATACAATGTTTTTGTTTTTTCCCCCTCGATTGCACTACTAGAAGGTACAAAAACCAACGTTGACATTGTTAAACAGTGAATACTGTATATAATGTTTTGAGAGGGGGACACTTGTGTGTCTTTTTTACGAGAAATCTATCTCTGCACAAGTCTCACAAAAGCCTGAACGAGCTGGATGAACGGCTCCTGACCTTCGTGGCTGGCCTTGGAGCCCGGCGTGGATGGTTTGGACTGGGTGGAGGGGAGGATGCCGCTGGCCGGAGACGATGGAGAGCCCCTGCGGAAGTGGCGGGAAAGGCTGGAAAGAAGAGTGCTCTGGTGGTGGAGAAAATAATTCAGTCAGTATCACAAAGGATGTCGTTGTGTTCTTCTCTTATGGTCAAAAACCATCAATGTGTTAGTCAAACACAAACAAATATCAGCAGATTAACAACAGGAAAGTTGACGGCTAACCAGTTCAGAGCTGAGCTCCTGTTTGAGCCTCTGTTTGTCTCGAGGAAGGATGGAGGGATCTTTGAGACATCGGACAGCCTGAGAGATGAGCACGTAGAAACAGTTCTCCATGGTGAACATCAGCAATGACCTGAAGAAACCAAAAAAACATGTTCATCTCAACTATATAAAGCAAAACAAAGAGGAAGAAAGAGTTTGACATTTGTGGACATAAACTCTGAACAAAACTCATATCTGTCCGTACAAAGCAGCCAGTTAACTCAAGCTTAGTGGAGTAGAAACACTGTATACAGCCATAAGGTTACTCACTTCAGAGCCTGGATCTCTTCCGATGAGGCCAGTGAGGCTATGCTCAAGGAAACCGGCTCTTTCTTCTTCTCAATCTATGAAGAAAGAGCACATGAACAATCAGGGGATCCGCTGTCGGGCGAGCGTAGCTGAAGCGATTCAGTGATCACAACGAACGTGTACCTCGCTCAACATGCTCAGGGCCACGTTGATGGTGGCCAGCAGCGTTCCGAAGGAAGGAGCCACGTCGGGGTCAAATGCCGGAGTTGTGAAGCTGAGCACAAACAGGGTTCGATACTCTGCCAGGTCCATACTCTGTCCCACAGGCAGAGACACAAATCAGTCCTCCACACACAGATATGAACAAAGAAACATGTGACGCAGTTCCTTTTCATGCTGCTGGAAACAACGATTTGGGGCAAAGAGGAACTATGAGGGCAGAATAAGGGGGCTGACCTGGTCCAGGAGTATCTGGCAGCAGTCTGGGGTGAAGTGCTGAAGAGTTGCCAGCGTTTTGCTGAGTATCTTCAGAAGACTGCACTGCACGGCCAGCAGGGCTTTCTGCTCGGCTTCCTCTCTCTCACCTCCACCTGCTGCTTCTTTGGATGGGGTTTGGGGGCCCCGATGGGCCCTGGGAAGGGGACCAGGGGGCAACGCTTCACCATTTCTTGCCTAAAAAAAAGAAAGAATCAAAAGCAAACTGAATAAATAAAAATATACCATTTCTACTGGATTGTTTTTGGCAGCAAAGCACAGTGATTACAACACAGAATAGAAATGTGTGCCTGTTGATATCAAATCATGTACAAAATGTTATTAAGTGTCCTGGTTTCTGACCTGGAGGTAGTGATGAAGCATCTTCTTGCTGTGGAGCAGATACGTGCAGGTCTGGCACAGATAACACAGGTTTACCTGCAGGGAGGAGGCAGGAAGACAAATAATCATGAAGGGACGACTAGCGTTATCTTTTATGTGACGCAGTGCTTTTCCTCTGGACTTACCTGGACATCCCGGAGCAGTTTGGGCAGGTGAAACTGCCATTCCTTACAGAAACTAGAGAGCTGCAGCAGGAAACCGACCGTGTGATCCGCTTCGTCCAGACACGCCAGGCTCTGCACGGTTCGAACCGCATTCAGACACTGAGCGGGAGAGACAGAGGGTTAGCATTCCTCCACGTTTTATAGATTGATCAATTCAACGATTTATGACAGTTCTACCTGTAGAATGCGTTCTTGATGCACTCCGACAAAGTCCAGGGCTTCGTTGACGAAGTTGTAGCGCAGCGTCTTGAGCAGACTCTCCATTAAAGACATGCAGAGGCGGTACACGCCTGGCCAGCAGGCGGAGTCCTGGGACTTCCGGGAGAAGCTCTGCTCAGAGGCGTAGACATGTTATAGCACGTTAATGCAGCGGTATGTATGTATATGTATAATAATAATAATAAAAATGTTATTACATGTGATGCTCCGTTTGAAGACACCTCGTAGACGCTCAGAAGAGGGAGGCAGATAGTCTGGATGACTCCTGCTCCAGCAACAGCTGCTGCCCCCTGGAGGAGAAATTACAACACCGTCAACATTTGTCATTTGACATCTGAAACTGATGAAAGCATTTAAAAGGATGAAACAAGTGTTGTCTCTGTGTATCCGATTCCGAAGCCTGATTTGCTCTTTGCCGTAGAAAATGTGTAGTCCTACAGCATCCGGCTGTTTAGGACATTTCTGAGCCTTTTAAAAATTAAACTATATACTTTAGTCCTATAATTAAAGGGTATATTTATTAATAAGGACCAATTGGTTTAGGGCTGAAAAATAAAAATGATAGGAATCAACGATCAGCTGATCATAGGTGAGACTTAAAGCAGATTCGACTGTAAATTCTTATTCTGGAAAGTCTAAGTCATTTTCACAGCATTTATTGGCAAGAAAAAAGAACAACTCCAGCCTCGTCCTTTAGATTTCAAGCAGAAGAACGTGTTTTGGCGTTTACCTGAGGAGTGCGGGCCAGTGTGAGCAGCAGGTGAAGAGCAGCTTCAGTGAAGTAGAGGTTGTGTTTGGATCGCAGGCTGAGCTCAACAGCGCTGAGCACCGAGGGGAGAACCGGAACCTTCCTCATCACCGACACCCAGTGCTCGCCGTCCTCATCGGTGCGACACAGCTCCTTGGCTAAGTGCAGTGCTAGCACACACACCTGGTAAAAAGAAACAGAGGGGGAAATGAACTTTATGTTGGGTTTACACTGATGCGGTGGCATCATTTTAAACCAAGAATCCTATCATAAATATGGCCCATGCTCGTGAAGATGCTTGGCTTGGATATGATCCTGACTTATTGAATCCTCTAGAAGGAAACATGGTACCAAAAAAAGGTACTTTTTCACGGGAATGACACCATCTCCTGTCCATCCTTCCTGCCTCAGCTCACCCCGTCTCTCTGGTCCTTCTGCGGGCCGCGGAAAGTGTCCGTCTCCATGCTGTCCTCGTCCTCTACCGTGTCTCCCATCTGGCTCATGTGACGAGTATTGTCGATGAGCGACAGGGCCTCGTCCTTCACCGTCTCACACACGGACATCAGCAGCTGGGGTAGCTGGGAAATATCTCCACCTAGTGGACAAAGAAATGAATCAACAAGCCTGAACGACAGACCACTGACGCAGTAAAGAGAAGAGAGAAGAGGAATTCCTCTTACCATTAAGTCCCTGAATCTGCAGCACAGAAATGAGTGCGGAGAAGAGTTTGGCTTTGGTCCTCTCCATCATCTGCTGGTCAGCTTGCAGGACACTCTCCAGGATCACGGAGAGGGGAGACAGGATGTCCGGAGCTGTTGCTACCACACTGAAGACAGAAAGGGAGCCGTTGAGATCAGAGATAAATGAGTTAGGATACAAGTATGCGACGTTGACGTTAAGAAAACCTTTAAAACCTCTGTCGAATGCATGAATACACACCTCCTCCACTGCTTGAGGAGGATGAGTAGGAGAGTGGCCATCATGGATCCAAGACGAAGACAAGAGACGGACATGGGTGTAGTCAGCTGAACGAGACAGAAAGAGGAGGAGAAATACAAAAATGAGGAATGAAAGGACATAAATTACAGGAACAAACGTGATGCCATGATGACTCACAGCAGCTTTGGTCCCGTCCAGAACGTCCATGAAAAGCTTTAGTTTAGTCGAGTCCTCCGTCAGCTGCATCACGTCAGACTGCAAACATGAAATCTATCAATGCACCGTCTTTTCATGGGCTCATTGACAGATGAGGGTTTGAGCAAAAGAAACTACTGCATTTCAATCAAAGCAATAGATCAGACCAACCATCTTTCCACCAAAAGAAACTGTAAAAAGTGTAGAAAAGTTTCAAATCAGACATTTAACAGATTTCCTGAGCTTTAGAGATGCTGATTCACATCCAGCCAGCGTTTGAACCTCTCTTGTTTCCCCATTCACACTCATATACCAAACACTTACAGCCATGAGTGTGTTTGCTGTTACATACATGGGTCGTGGAAAGAATCAGCAGCATCCGCCAGGCAGAGATCAACATCTGGGTCTCGGGGAAGGAAGAGATGCCTTCCTCCTCCATCTCCGCCACATGGCACACTAAAGACTTCACATACTGGGACCAGTACTCGTATCGCCGTGCGTTGGAAAACTTCTGAAGCCCATCCTTCAGAGACTGCTCCAAGGAGCCACTGTAACGGCACAGACATATTTAAGATGGATCACGTGAGACGGGAGCTAAAAGAAAGAGATAAACGAGGGAGTTTACCTGACAACATAGTAGATCTCCAGGCCGATGATTTTCATGACAAAAGCACACGTCTCCAGAACACAAGGCTGGAGGGAAAATACAAGAGGAGTTGACAAAGTTGACATCATCATCATCATCATTATTATAATGATTATTATTATAGTGTAGAGTAAATACCTCTGTGGTATCTGAAGGTGGAGTGAGGGTTCCAAAGAGAGGCGTTGTCAAATTTTCCCAAAACCTTTCTCTATGTAAAAAAAAAACAGCAATATATTCATCAAACTCCATTAATCAGGGTTTAAAAACATCCATGCACATATTACCCAGTTAGAATTTTGCCTGAGATGACGTGCTTACTTGGTACGTAGGACAGAGATGGCGCTATCTCTGCGGTCCTGCCAGAGGGCGAGGAGGAAGGCCAGGGCGGCTCGATGGAGCAGCGGGGGACACCAATATTTCCCCTGCTGTTTGGAGTCAATCAGCTCCAACACCACATGAAGACAGCTCCACTCACCGAGCAGAAACTCCTGCAAAAAAGATATGTTAACCCCAACGCAGCACTACAAATCACATAACCATGTTTTAGTACTACACATTACGTATCCCTGCAGTTTCATACCTTCGACCCCTCCTTTCCATCTTTGACTTCCAGGTTGAGGAAGAGCTCAATGAGACCGGGCTGGGTTTCCACAGCAACGGTGAGGAACTCGAGGATCATCACCTTGATCCTCATGTCTTCCGTCTTGCTCTGCAGCCGAGTGAGGAAAGCATCCCGTATGGCTGCCGCGTCGCTGCCGAGGCACGCGTAGACCGACATGGGAGCCACCTTCAGACAAAATTAAACATGATGAATATTTACAAAACTACAGAAATCCCCTCCCTCCATCCATCTCCTTAGGAAGTCCTTACTGTGGCGAGCCTTTTGAGCAGCTGGATGGCCAGGCGAGGCAGCGCTGGGTCATGCTTGTGGTAAATATACTTGGCCAAGACAACTATGAGGTTGTTGCCATGGCCGCCGTGTTGTGTCAGTGCCTGCTCCAGAGGGGACACGACGTCCGACGGCGGCTTCAGGCGGATGACGTTGTTGGTGACGGAGAACGCCAGTTTGACGGTCTGGATCAGGATCTGACCGGGGCCCTCGGAGCCACAGCTAAGAAGGAAGCCAATATGTAATAATTGAACTTCTAAAACATGACAAAACAATTTGTTTATGTGAAAAAGATGGCAGGTTTTGTCTGTTCACCTGCTGGGCTGTGCAGCCAGGACCACATCGATGGTGTCCACTCCCACGCCCATGATATTGACGACTGCCTGTCCAGCCTCAGTGTTTGCCAAGCTGTAGATACACAGAGACTGCAGGGTGGGAGTGCTGCAGCAAGGAAGGGAAGAATTCAAGATGAACATTTTAATAATAGTGACGATGTGGACCGTGAGATTGTTATGTCAACCGCTGTATTATATAACAAAAAAAGGTCAAGAATTAACTTCAAAATCAAATTCAAACTTTTAATATTGATTGACAGAAGCATAATTAATAACACAAACCCTCAATGACATATATAGATGTAATGGATATAAAAGTAATCCTTACTTTCCTTGGTCCTCTCCCTCTGGACTCAGATTGAGGATGGCATGGATCAGCTCCAAAATAAGACAACCTGCAGCATTAGAGAGCCGGTGTTTAATCAGTTTCTAACTTTTATTTCAAGTCTGGAAGACAGAAACGGTCTGTATTTTAGACATGTGCCCTCACCGATCCTCTCCCGGACTCCATAGGTGTTGTAACGCCACTTATGGTACGTAGGCAGCATCTCCTTTAACACCAGCAGCACACAGGGGATCAGGCCTTTGTTCTGAGTGCTGCCAAGCTGACCCTGCAAGAACAGAACAATGATGTACATTCAGGGTTTCCGTTATGTACATTTTGGCATACTGCTGCAAAATTAATGCTGCCGCGGCTTAATTTTTATATCGCAGATCACTGCTGTAAAAAAAAATCCTAGATTGTTTACTCCTCCTCCTCAAAAAACAGTTTGGTACATCTCTTTTGGTTTAAAAATACAAACTGTTACCTTAACCAGGGTTGTAATGAGACGAAGGAAGGCGATGGTCACAGCATACTCCCCTCTGGGCTGTTCAATTTGGACCAGCAGGTTACCATAGTTACCTGCCTTCATCCCTTCAGCACTGGAAAGAAAGATATTTGTTTTTACTTCCCCCCATCATGTCACAGTGTGATATTTTCCAGGTATAATAAACATTAGGCAGCAGACATCACCTTATACACTGAGCCATGTTGGTCAGAGGGTTGGAGGAAAAGGGGAGGAAACCTGTGTGGTGCAGACTGGACCACACCTGAAGATAGAAACAACAACAAAAAGATGAGGTATGTGAGGAGATTCGGTTCTTTTAATCTGTAATTGTACAAGTCCCAAGCATAGCCACCTTCCCAGGCATCCTTGCAGCCAAAACAGAGAGGCAGTTCACACAGGAGGCGATCACGTCCACTGGAGGGTTGATGACTGATGTTAACCTAACACATTAAGACAAATTAATTATTGCTTTCATCATCAATTCACCATAGGAAGTATAAAAGTAACACACTTTTAAGAGTTTGATAAGCGTCTCTTTAAATGTGTTTACCTCTGCAGCAACATGTAAATGCGTGAAGTGAGAGGCAGCAGACAATCCGACACAGTCCAGTCTGTGCTTATGATCTTATGGACCAGATCCAGGATGGGCTTCACACGTGCACAGTGAGCGATAACATCTAGCACAAGGCAGAGAAACACACGAGTTAATGACGCTGAAACATGATAATCAGGTATCTAAATATGAAAAATATGGACCAACGACTCGTCTAAGTAAAGTATTTAAGAATTAGAAAATTAAGCTCATTTTATACAGATAATAAATAGTAATTAAAACATACTTGCTGGACTTTTCATAATAGAATGTATACAAATGATGGCACAGAGGAGTGAGCTCTATTAAGTGTACATAAATTGTTGGCTTTCTTCTTTTCATGGGATTTTCTGCTGGTGAGCAACAGTTGTGTACCTGCTGTCGATACAACATGGAGCAGCATCTCCACCTCGCACGTGAAAAGGGTCCAGGAGCTGTAGGAGTGTTCCCAGCGGACCACATAGCCCTGATCGCCTGCAATCATCACCTGGCCCAGCACTCCCTGTGGCATCCACAGGTTGGTCTGCCCTGAGCCTGATGTACAGCAGAGGTGCATCACATGAGAGGAATATCCATATGGAATAAAACAAAAATCCAAATATTTGTATTTAAATCTCACAGTAACAACCAAAACTAAAAAACGAACCGAGTGGGTAGAGGAGTTTTGGTGTTTGTCTCCTCCACAGAGTCTCATCATCCTTGGAGATGACATCATTGGGCTTGTGTTTGTAAACTTGTGTGTAGAAGGACATCTTATCCAAAAAGTTGTACACCTGTCACACAGAGGTAAAAATAATAATTATATTGTTAAACCATTTACAAAAGGGAAAGTTGAGCGTGTGTATGTTTGTGCATGTGTGAAATCTACCTTTGTGACCGTCGACTTGTTTGACAGAAGTGCAGTGAGAAGCTGCAACAACGGTCCGATCTTATGGGGAAACATCCCGACTGCACTGTCCAAGATCATACCTAATCCCATGTTTGGCTTCTGGATTTTAAAGAAATATGACAGACAGGATAGATAGCCAACAATTAAAATGTTTAAATTTTTTTCCAAATATTCTCTCTGAAGAACTTGTTTTGTTTTCTCTCACCATTTCCCAAAATACTTCAGCCAGACTGGGAGCGGAGAGGACCTCACAGGCTGCATCGATCAGGTGGGAGCACTGTGTCGCCACGCCATCAGTCTGTCAAATGCATCATATAAATAAGCAGATTACAAATATGAACGTGAATGTTTAAAATACATGCATATGAAATCTGGATGTATACCTGTAGGCTTTCCTCTTCAAAAGAAGTGATCACAAACGAGAGTAGACCGTAGATACACATCTTTGCTGTGCTCGCTGTGCACTGGGGAGAAAAGGTGGGCAGACAAAACTCTATGTATTATAAGAGTGAAAAATGCATATGGTATGTGTAAGTTTGTACTACTGTGGCATATATTTTTACAGGACAAAATGTGCTGCACTGCAGATATAAACCACAGCTGGACGGGTATGATTATGAAACCGGAAGTCTGATTTTGCTCGGATTCTGACTATAAAACTAATCAGCATGTTTCCCTAGTACTGCCAGATGGTTTTCATTCTGGCCATCTCATTACAGGCCGATTTAGGTCGGAGCCCAATGTGATTTCATTTAACTACCTGGTTAAGAAAACCAGAAGCTCTCTGAACCCTTTGAGCAGCTGTGACAAAACAGAAATCATTAAAAGAGAAGACGGTTTTCCCTTAACTCCCCCACCTTCTTAAGAGCTCTTGAATAAGTGTATATCCATGTTCCCTTACATTATTCCCCGAGACTCCAAGGCCTTTCAGCATGGTTGAAATGTACTTGAACACTCCCAGCTGCAGGGCGGTGTTGCCTATCCTCCTGACCACGGGGCTGGACTCGTCTGGTCGCAGAGTGTGTCTCAGCAGGACCCAGGCCAGCAGCACCGGGCCGTGGTGAGGGATGTCACCAAACGTCAACAGCAGCTGATCCATCTCCTGGAAGAAACAAAAGGAATATGGAGATTTGTGTCTGTGTGACTTTTTTTCCACGTGGCTATGGTTGAGTATCATCGCTCAGCAGTTACATATATAGAGTATTTATTGTGTGCAGCCAAACCTTTATGATGTCAGGAGCATTGGAGAACTGATGCTGCTCTGTACACTCTTCCAGGGCGCACTTGTGCAGGAAGTCTATGTCCATTCCCTCAACCAGGATGAGAGAGCTCAAATATCTGCAGGCCAGAGACAATTAGAAGACATTAAAATGAGGAATAAAATAACAAACAATGTACTATATATACTGTCTCTGTATAAGTAAAATACCACAAACAGCCACGCTTATGACACTATCCATAAGAACTTCACACACACAGACACTAGGAGGTGCTCTTACCCAATGCGGTCAACCAGCGCATCCATGCTCTTGTCTACCAGTTGTCTGTTGGTCTGCCGCAACCCAAAGCCTTCTTCTTTGAACATTTTTGTGAAGCTGAGCAGGTCCGACGGGCTCATCTCGAAGTAGGCGTAATACAGAAAGATGATCTCCAGCAGCAGCGACTGTTCCCTCAGACACTGCAGGAACCATAGTGACACCTGCCTCTCCGTCTTAAAATAATAATAAAAAAACAAAACATTGCATCATTTGATGGACAAATGTCACCATCTGAGTATATAGCAGTCATATCAGATCAATGCTACAATATACAGTAAGTTTTCACCATGAGGTTTCCGTGAGTTTCCCATGTTGGTGCTTCTGCTTTGAAGAGGTTCTCAAACTGCGACTGGTACTTGCTCACCAGGTCCTTCTCCAGTTTATTCACACAGTTAGAGTACTCCGCCTGGGCAAAAAACAAACGCACCCTTTTTAGTATTTTACAGAAGCAAAACCAAGTAGGTATATTTTCAGGGAGAAATGCATGACGTGACCCAAATCCTGCAGCTTCTCACCCTGTAGGGATGTCGCTCGTCCTGAAAGTATGTCAGTAAAAGCAGGACACATCTGAGCAGACACATGCGCTCTTCGTAGTAATAGTCAGCTACCTGTGAATACATAAAAACAGTCATACTTATTCTTCTATATTGAATCCAATAACTATCACACTGATTCAATTTAACTTCACAGCGAGTGTGAATACCAGCAGATCTCCATACTGACCTTCAGCAGCAGTGCCTGGCTTTGTCGGTCATCCTTGAGAACAACCTGTATGGAAGACTCTGTTAGCCACCATCTGAATATATCTTATAATAACATCCCACTAGAATAACTGCATATGACAGATATACGAGTGCACCAAGCTTTCAGACGACACAACGGAAACAAATTTAAAGATGTGGGAACAGTTACCTTTAATGAATCACGGGTTCCTCTGTAGTCCTCCTGCAGGTAGCACTGCAAAAGCTGCACACTCTGTTGCTCATCAAGACCCTGTTACATTAAATCATTATCAAATCATCATGAAATGCACCAGCAAACGAAAACAGTGAATATTTTTCTTTTCCATAAAAACAGATATTTTTTTACTCTTACCAGAAATTTACTGATCCTTAGACCAAAATCTTTCAGCGGCTGTGCAACACCTTTGTTGTCCTTCACTTTCCCGGCAGAGGATGAGCTAGAACAAGCGATGCCGACAGTTACCCTTCTCTATCGTTATGTGTAGTAGTGCATTTGATCTTAGGATAAAAATAACATACCTGGGAGGCTTAAAGTAAGTGAGTCCTTGATGCAGTCTGTCCCAGTGTCTGTCAAGTTCTGCCTCTATCTGAGCCTATGTAACAAACATTTCATTATAAGATATTATAAGAACAAATATCCTGTGAGGTCAACACATATAATCATAAGTATGACAAATTATTTGACTAAATTAATAAGACATCAAGGATGAGTGGCAAGAAGACATACCGGCTCTCGCAACGCAGATCTGCCCAGCAAAATGGTCCACAGTTCTCGACTGCTCCTAAGAGAATTACGGGTATATTATAGCGAATACATGTATTTATGTATATCAGATTGGAGAGCAGCTATGAGTCTATCTGTATGTGAAGGTAATATGCCAGCATAGTGACATAAAATTACATATACAGCTGTGAAACCGTTATTTTATACGTTGTTGAAACCCTTAAAAAGCCTTTTATGTTAAATAACGTGCTTCACAATATATATAACTCGTATACTTTATGCTCCTGCTTTTACTCTGTAGCACTTTGTGATTTGTAACAAATGAAAAGTGCGTTATAAATAACATTTATTTATGTATAATTACTGTGGTGTTAACGGATGCATTTAAAATATTGTTAAACCGTCCACTGACTGCAATATCCAGTTTATTTAACAGGTCCCAAAATGTCTCATGTGTCCAAGCGATGGGTAATATTTTTTCATTTATATGAAATAATTTAAGCAAACGTACATTGTCATGGTCCTCTCTATGTCCAAACACTAGCGTTAGCCTCTTCTGCTTTGTCACAATTAACAACAAACGGTTGTTGGAGCTCACTACGAGGTACTTGCGCCTGCTTCCCGTCCAATTCAATAACCAGTTATAGATTCCGAGTCAACTTCACAGTCATGCTGTCATGCGGCTGACACACCGCGCTGCCGAAAAGCCATTCAAATGTTCAACCGCTAGCATTTGCTAAGCTACGTTAGCGTGGTGCTAACAAGTGAAATGACAAGCTTTCACGTATAAATATCACCTCCAACGAGGCTCAACGGAGAGTTGAGTTACGTAGAAATGTCTACGCGCCAGTAAATACTTAAAAAACGATTTAAATAACGGAATCGTTAGTTAAAGTTTGTTGCTATCTGCCTACCTTACGCTGAGCTCTGATTCCGCCATCTTCGTTCCTGCCCTGTGATTGGTTGTTGTGCTGCGTCGTCATCATGTCGTCGGCACTTTCTTCTTCGCCGGTATTCCTAATGTTACAATACTGCCACCTCCTGGACAGAATGTATTATGTCCGCCTATTTCCAAATGCTTCACTAAATGGTCCATAAACATATTTAAACAGAACTTTAAGCGCCTATTTCTGACGTTCACTCTATATATATATAATATGTATTATTTTTACTATTGTATTTATCTGTGTCTTTTCCTTTCGTTTGTCTTAGTATTTTATTTTGTTTTATTTTACATTTGAGCATTTACAGCATCTAATGTTAAAGTGTCCTTGAGTACCTAAAAACGCAATATAAATCGTATTAATTCTTATTTTAATAATAATAAAAAAATCGCGTATGATAAGTTAATTATGTTATACCGAACTAGCTATAATGTAAAAAGAGTGTAGTAATATTTTTTTTTTGTTAAGTTAAAGACTATGCGCTTACTTAAAAACCAAAACCGTAACAATTTATTGACAGATTTTCAGATATTTAAAAAAATAAAAATAGAATTGAAACCACGCCTTTAAGAGATTTTTTTTTTTTTTTTTTTTACTGTTGTACCATGTGACCCGGCTGTCAAATATGGCCCCTTACTTCTGGGTGTGAGAGAAGCGACAGCTGACAAAAGAAAAAGAAATCTGGAAAAAGGGACGGCGCCGATTCATTTTATCACGTATGACACGACACGCATGTGGTACGTTCGCTTGCCTTTGTTTAACCTGGTTTTTTCCACCACTCCCGCTGCGCCAGCAGTTTTGCCCTCCGTGGCGTTGTGATAACCGTGTTCCTCCGCTAGCTTGATGCTGTCTGAGGTTGCAGCATCCTTGGCTTGCAGAGAGAGAAAGAGGAGGGGGGGTTAGCTGGTTTCCGCTGCGTTGTATACGTTAATAACAACACTTTGACTTGGATATCATTTATTTGTAGCGTGTCTGAAGACAAAAGGCAGCCATGGAAGTAGGAAGAGCATGTATTTCTCGTGCATGTGTTTAGACTGCTGACTGGGTGAATGTTCAGTGTGGCCGCAGTTCACGACAGGAAGCAGATAAAGGACGGGCAAGGTTCACTGTGGGGAGGGGAGGGGGGGTGACTCATGGACTCAGTGACTGCTACATTCAGTAATTCCTATTTTCATATTTCTATTTTCTGTTTATTTCTATATTTCCTCTTGTAATTGTAACCTCAATGATTTATTTCCCTCCTCTTCTTCTATTCCAGACATCTGTAGCGAATGAAAAAGTGGCCGCCAAGCGATGAAATGTGATGAAATGAGAGGGGAAGCGCCAGAAGAAGGCCTTCAGTGTCGCAGACCAACCGCTCAGCTCAAGCCTCGTCCCTCCCCGGCGAGCCTCCAGCCCGCGGCCGCCATGCTGATCGACCCGGTGCTGGTGGAGTCCTCCGTGGTCGTGGCCGTGCTGCTGTGTGTCCACATGGCGATCTGGAACCAGCACTCCTGGTGCTGCATAGCCCTCTTCATCCAGGCCTTCTACGTGCAGCACAAGTGGGACCGCCTGCTCAGGTCCGGGGGAGCCGTGTTCCAGTTCCGTCCCACGGCCAACAGCGGCATCGTCCCGGCCTCCATGGTGATGCCTCTGCTGGGCCTGGCGCTGAAAGAAAAGTGCTCCGCCTCGGGGAACGTCTACTTCGAGCGCTTCGCCATGGTGGTCACCATCACGGGCATGATGCTGGCCCTGTTCCTCTCGCTGATCGCGCTGGGCATCACCAGACCCGTGCCCACCAACACCTGCGTGATCGCGGGCATGGCCGGCAGCGCCATCCTCTACACGGCCAAGCAGACGCTGACGGTGTCGGAGGTCATCGAGGTCCTGGAGGTGCTGTTGATCTTCGTCTACCTCAGCCTGATCGTGCTCTACCTGCTGCCACGCTGCTTCACGCCGGGGGAGGCGCTCCTCGTCGTCGGTGGCATCAGCTTCATCGTCAACCAGCTCATCAAGCGCTCCCTGAACCTGGCGGAGGTCAAAGGCGACCCGGTGAACTATTTCCTGCCGGTGGTCATGGTGGGCTCGCTGTTGCTGGGCGTCTTCTTCGCCCTGCTCTTCTGCTTCATGGAGTCGGAGACCTGGGTGTCGTCGCTCTTCTTCCACATGATGACGGCCGTGCTGGGTCTGGGCGTCCTCATGCCGTGGCTCTCCCTGTTCATCGGCCGACATCCCATCATGTGGCTGTTGGATTTCATCACCTTAAATGAGAGGAGACTATGTCTGCTGGGGTACTGGGCCTTTCTGGCCGTCGTGGCCACTTGCGTCGTGCTGCACCAGAACTACCAGCGCCAGTCGGGCTCCAAGAAGCACCAAGCCTCCACCGTCGTCAGGAAGTACTTTCACCTGATCGTGGTGGCCACGTACGTCCCGGGGCTGATCTACGACAGGCAGCTGCTCCACGTGGCGTCCGTGGGTTGCTTAGCCATTTTCCTCTTCCTGGAGTACGTGCGTTACTTCCGCATCCGGCCGCTGGGTCAGCTGCTCCGCCAGCTGCTCACCTTGTTCCTGGACGAGCGGGACTCCGGGCCTCTCATCCTGACCCACGTCTACCTGCTGGTGGGCATGTCCCTGCCCATATGGCTGTTCCCCGCACCCTGCGCCCCCAAGGGGATACTCCCCGGCGCGGGCGGCCTGGTGCCTTACGCGGGCGTGCTGGCCGTCGGGGTCGGAGACACCGTGGCGTCGGTGTTCGGCAGCACCATGGGGGAGATCCGCTGGCCCGGCACCAAGAAAACGGTGGAGGGGACGGCGACGTCGGTGTTCGCCCAGATCATCGCCGTGGCCATGTTTCTCATCTTCGACGGCAGCATCAATCTGAACTCCACCTACTCGTGGATTGTTGGCTCCATCACTCTGGTGGCCATGCTGGAAGCCTACACCTCCCAAATAGACAACCTCCTACTCCCTCTCTACCTCTTCATCCTGCTGCTGCTTTGACCGGACAGATGGCACAAAAAAAAATCCTCCCTCTGTCCTCTTTCTAGGGGGAAGAAAGTGTAAGAAATACAAATATATGATAGTAGAAGTAACAGAAGTCCCTTTAGCACAAGAAAGAAGTAGTTAAAAGCTGACAGCTTGATCAAGCCGGGTATTCATTATGTGAACAAACCACTATAGATAGATCTGCTTCTTACTTTATGGCAGCACACATGACGTTAGCATGAAATTAGAGTGCGTGGCCCTCAGATCACGAGTGATTTCAGCGTCAGAGGGAACAGAAAACAACTTGAGTAATATTCCTTTGAGCCGATGGTGTACGAGGGTCACCATCCAGACTCCCAACAGCTCCTGAATTATGCAAACAGGAGGAGCAAAGTGAAAAAAAAATCTCCTTTTTAAACACATTTGGTCACCAATGAAAAAAAGTTTCCTTATCTAGTCCCTAAAATGCAAACGAAAACCTTTTTATTGCCTTTTGAAGAACATTATTTAAAGTTAGCTTGTTGATGATTTTGATATTATTTTTGCCTCCTCGATGGCAATATGAAAGACTTGCTGAAAATATTTGCCTTAAGAAGTATATATTTTCTATAGTGCATTACCTACTATTGTAGACGGACGCATGGCAGCCCCTCTCCTTTGTAAGGGCTGATTTATACTTCCATATGGCAGAAACTCACTATGCTCTCTTGCATGACACTAATGTGAATTTCAGTACTGTATCATGGAGTATCATACAGTATATTTCTGTTTGAGGTTTGATGGGACAAAGAAAAAGTATAATATACACATTTCCTTGTGAGACTGAGCCTTCAAACCCTTCATATTTTCTGGACTCTGTAGATATGATTTGGGCACAAAATGATGAACATAAGCCCTTTCCTTTGTAGAAAATATCCAATTTCATGTCATTGTTCTTGTATGAGGATACGGTTCATAACCTGAAACTTATTTTTCAACATGAATTAATTGAGCTGTAAAAAAAACAAACAAAAAAAAAAGTTTTTTTTTGTTGTAACAATTTATTAGCATGATCCTACTTGTATGTTTTGCCATCAACCTTTTTAAAAATGTGATATTGCATGTTGAGTGCATCAGAGACTCATTTAATGGCTGAGAAGCAGGACGACAGACACATTTTAACACCAGAGGTTTGGCTGTTAATCATCAATATCGTCATTTAATAATTATATGAGCGTAAAATTTTGATGTTTTTCCATTTAAGTTGCGTCTTAACATGAACATACTTGAAAATAATGTGTACTGTTGTCCGTTTGAAGAAAAAAAAAAGCAATCTGAACCTCTTTGTTTTGACATTAATTAAAAAAAACCATGAAGAAGAAGAAGAATGCTGGTTGGTGACGATGTTGTTGAGGAGTTGCTGAATAAAAGTGTTTTGTGAAGTCTCCATGGAAAGTTGGTCGAAAGGTTTAAAAGTGTTAATTTTCCAATGTATTAAAACATTCATCAAACAATGCCGGTAGGTCCAGGCTGTGTGTCGCTCGGCTATAAAACAAGCCTTTAAAGTGTGTGTTTAAAACCGTTCATCAGGAAAAGAATGGATCTTCTGTTTGTCCTCCTTCATTTCGTGTAGAGAGGCGGGAAAGGAAGCTCCTCGGTGGGTTGCAACCTTTAAACGCCAAAGAGATGAAAGCGGGACAATTTGAGTCCAAGTGAGACGAAACACAACCTTCCTCTTAGAAAACACAACACAATATTCTCTAAAAATCTGCTCATTTAAAGACAATATAATTCGTTTTATGCATAAAGTGAGATTGTGAGTTCCATGTAAGATAGGGATAAAAGGTCTAATGGACTCCCACCAGTTGTCCGGGCTCCAGCGGGCGTCCCGGGTCTCCATGAGATGGAAGGTGTAGACGTGGCGAGAGTCCTCCGAGATGTTGGGAGCGCTGCGATGCACCACCTCCCCGTGGATCAGGACTACGCCACCTTGAAACACAGAGAGGGGTCCATGGGTATACGTTGGACATGTGCAGCTTTTGACTGATTTTATTATTACACAAACCAAGCACATCATATTTAAAGCAGCTGATAAATTCCTTCAATATTTAATCAATCATCAAAATAGTTGTGGATGAATTTTAAGTTGATTCATGAGAGTTTTATGTTTTTTTTCTTGCTGAGAGTTTGATGAGAAAGATTGATGTCACTGTCATGTCTGTAGGTAAATGTAAAGCCAGTTAGCTTAGCTTAGCATAAAGACTGGGAACAGGTGGAAATAGCTAGCCTGGCTCTGGGCAAAGGAAACACTGCTTATACTTTACTGGAAAATGGGCAAAAATATCCTCAAAAACAGCGTCGGTGAAAGTGCTATAAAACACAAATTAGTTACCTTTTTTAACGGGGACGGGGATGAACTTGTCTTCCTCGTAGGTCTGCTCTGTACCGACGAAGTCCGTCAGGGGGAAGGAGCCCTTCGGGGTTCGCACCATACGGCGAGAAATCCCACCTGGAAGACGTGATTGGACAAAAAAGAAAAAAAGTCAGTGTGGAGAAACAGAAAGTGTCTGGAGGCGAGGGCACGGTCGGGTCGTACTGCTGTGGGAGCCCGGGATGAACCACAGGCAGCCGTTGTTGACGGTGGCGTCCTCCAGGGCGATCCACAGCCCCATGACTCGGCCCAGCGGCTCCGTGTACAGAAACGTGGCGTCCTGATGAGGCGTCACTACGGAAAAACAACATCATCTGCTAGAATGTTTATGAGTTTGACACACAAACACTTCTGTGTTCTTTAATCTATTAGTTTTCTCACCTTCGCCACCGATTCCTGGTTGCTGGAGGAGAGAGAGAGAGATATATCTTTACTAACTAGAAAGCATAGAGATTCTTTTTCATGTCCAAAAAGGAGTGGACTTATTTAATCCCACCCTTCTCCATAATTACTATCCTCTGTCATACATATATTTTTTAAGTGAATAGTTTATCAAAAGATTTTTTTTTTTTTTTTTTTTTAATTTAAAACAAACATTTTTTTCTCTTTTTTTAAACTTTTCTAAACAAGTATCTTACAAATATTTTTTTTTATCATGTATATATGATAGTTTCTTGAATATTAATTTAATTTGATCAAAAAATATAAACATATTGAGATATTTTAGTATCCAAACATACATATAAATGCATTCAGAATTTAAAAATGAATACATAACAAATAATAAGTAAATTAACCTTAAATATGAACATGCTCTGCAGGATCACCGGACTGACGAAACCCATCTTCTTCCCGATGCCCTAAAACGACAACATGGGTGTTGGTTATTCTGGATGTAGTTCCTGGTGAAGTGGCAATACTGACAGATTCATTACAATCTGAACAAGATATTATTTATATATTATTATTTATAGAGTCCTTCGTGGATCACCTCTGTGTTGTTAGTGCAGGTCTTTGAGGACAAGGCTGCTAATCTAATGAGCATAGATAAGTATATACTTATTAAACAATAATCCTGATAACAGTTTGTGTTTTATTGATGCGTCCTAGATCTTTGACACAACTGGTCATTAAATTGTTCCTGATATTGTTTGTTAAAGGCGTTCCAAAGTATGTACTTAGAATACTAAGTATACATTTGAATATTATTATCAGAAAATGCAGGTTTAAATAGGGAAATGTTGCATCCGGCCGCGTTTCAAGGTGGAATTCTGTCTACTGGTTTTGTTCAGTGTACAATTACACCGACGTACATAGGAATATTTATTTAAATGATGAATTTGAATTGAATCCTCTGATGTTGTTCACTCACCTGGATTTGGGGTGAATGTGAAACCTTTTTGTACAACGGCTCGTACGCGTGTAGAGCTGAATGGAAAAAAAAAAGACAAAAAGCTGGAATTAGTTCTGGACTTTTAGAAAGCTCTTGATGTTTGGGGGAAATTTGATTTTAAGCTCTCACCGTGTCCCACTTTATTGAGCGACAGATGTTTTGGAACGATGAACTCCCCTGTGAGACAGGAAGTGCTTTATTATATATAAATATAATAAAACAACACCGACAGACGGGCCAGAAAGGATCCAAACAGAGCTCACCTTTGTCGTCAAAAACTCCTTTCTCAAAGAAAAAGCGAATCTTGTCTCCGCTGGTGATGAAATAGTCAGCGTTTCCCTGAAGGTCAAAAGGTCAACATCTGATCTGGGAAGTGAATGAGTGCACTACAGAGTCCAGAGACACGCCACGCTGACACAGACTGGACTTGTTGACATAAGGGTTTGCTATTAGCCGGAAAGGAAGGAGCCTGAGGGTCAAAGTCCCCAACGGGGGATCAGTGGATCCAGACCACGAGAGAACATAAGCAGGAAACCTTACCTGCATCTTTTAGCGCAATACGACGATGGCAAGCATGTGAAAAAGAAATACAGTGAGTTGTCGACACCGTTTCAGACTCGTCTCGCACGGCGCCGCCGCCGCGGTGCGTCGGGTCACCTGGGTCTGGAGCTGCTCCTTGTGATAGGTGGAGAAGGTGGTGCGGCAGTGCTCCGGCACGTCCATCCGGTCCACGATCTCCGCCATCCTTTGCCTCAGCTCATCGCACTCCTGGGGGGTCAGCAGCCCGTCCAGAACCACGTACCCGTCCTCCACGTACTGTGAAGAGGGAGAAAAAGTGCTGCTGGGTCAATAAACCATCTTAAACAGTCTCTGGGTTATATTCTGTAGACCTGTGGACCGGACCCTGGAGACGGAGAGCTGGTCCAGTACCTCCCGTACCGGGATCTAACAAGATTTCCACATAGATGATTTCACTCATACTCGTCTAGTATCACATGTACAGCATTAACATACTTAAAGTATTAAAAGTATTTCCATTTGTTTGAGTAGCGGTAGGTGATGGGTGGAATAGCTCTTATTTTGTCCGGTGGAATAGCTTTTATTTTGGTAGGTAGATTAGCTCTTATTTTCTTAGGTAGAATAGCTTTTATTCTGGTATACCTCTTATTGTGGTAGGTAGAATAGCTTTTATTTTGGTAGGTAGATTAGCTCTTATTTTCTTAGGTAGAATAGCTCATATTTGGGTAAAACTCTTATTGTGGTAGGTAGAATAGCTTTTATTTTGGTGGGTAGATTAGCTCTTATTTTCTTAGGCAGAATAGCTCTTATTTTCTTAGGTAGAATAGCTCTTATTTTCTTAGGTAGATTAGCTCTTATTTGGGTAGGCAGAATAGCTTTTATTTTGGTAGGCAGAATAGCTTTTGTTTTGGTAAGTAGATTAGCTCTTATTTTCTTAGGTAGATTCGCTCTTATTTTCTTAGGTAGATTAGCTCTTATTTGGGTAGGTAGAATAGCTTTTATTTTGGTAGGTAGATGAACTCTTATTTTCTTAGGTAGAATAGCTCTTATTTGGGTATAGCTCTTATTTTGGTAGGTGGACTAGCTCCTGTTGTACAGTTTGAACCATGTAGTGTCCTGTTAACAAGGTCCTGAGACACGTTCTCTCAGTTCACTGTGTTTAATGACTCTGATGGAGAAATCAAATCACCGCCAGTTCACACAAACATGTAATTCATTGAAACACTACACACTGTACACGCTCCCTATTCAATTACATAATGCGTCCTCGTGAAGACTAACGGGCCACTTGTTGCTGCAGCAGGTGAGCTTATGTAATGAACCTGAGATACGCTGGATGTAAACTACGCGAACATTAACAATTACAATCTTACAATCTTGCAGGAATGAGCGCGCCGAACGGGAGAGGCAGGCGCTCCCGATTGATGGCAAAGCGACGCTCAGACCCGCAAACGTAGGTTTAAAATCCACTTTTTACGGCGTTATTCTGTGAGCTTTTTACAATTCTCACGTTTATGGACGACAACCTTTGGTACTCTTAAAAAAAACCGTTTCCTTTTCACGGGTAGAACGATTGAAGCAGCCGTAAACTACACAAAAACATGGGCATCTCGACTTTGAAACACGGCAGTTCTATGGGAAGACTTCACTCCCTGCCATCCACATGGATTTAGCGCGTTCGCGATTGCAGCACCGTGACGTCACGTGAAACCACTTATTCCGTGTGCACGTGCGGTTAAAGCATCATGTGCACGCGCATGCCATTGTAAAACTATCTTCGTGTTTGAATTCAACGCTCACCTTTTGCACGTCCCGATCCGTCATGAAATCCATCGTTGTCTGCTCGGGGGCGGTGTAGTTCCTGGGACAAGACCTGTAAACGAGGAGGCGTTACGCGTCACGTCATTGGGGTTCTACGCATGCGCGCAATATAATCTGGTCCGACTAGCGCACGGTCATTTAACGTGATCATAACCCATGATATACCCATTAATATGAATTATATTTAGAAGAAGTCGAACTGTTTCTACGCATCCTCGGCTCCAACCTGCGAGCACGGACTTCCGACCACGTGACATGTCGAAACTAATTAACGTGAAACCACGCAGAGGGGCCCTAATAGGATTTTCATCGTGGTGCTGTAGTAGCTCACCGTGCCCGCTAGATGTCGCCCGTGTCGCTGCTGTAACATGGACATAAACACGGATGAACTCCACCGTCACCTCGTGGCCTTTCAAGTTTATTGGCCAGATAGTGGTGAATTACAACAAATTTGAGGTACTTGTACTTTACTTGAGTATTTCAATTCCATGTTACTTTATACTTGTATAATATAATATAATAATATTTTATATATATACACTATATAAAACAGCAAATACTGTATGTTTGGCTTAAATTCATTTGATTTTATAAACAAAACGTAGCAAATATGATGCACTGCTATATAGACTTAAAAGTACATTTTTCTAATAATACTTACATTCTTTGTACAAAGTCATATTTTCAATATAGACTATAGAACACTTTTACAATTTATTGTTACTTTTACTGAAATAAAGGATCCGTGCTGTTAGAGTTAATAACATGCTAATTCCAGTCATGTTGCAAGAGTAGAAAAGTATATGCTGTAAAAGTCAACTTCATCTTTAGTATTTAAAATAAGTTTCTCAGCAACAAGTTAAACAGTGGTCAGGACTTTCTCCTGAAAGAAGAACCATCCACCAGATGAGGAATCAACACGTTTCCCAAAATGATTTAGTGTTAAGTGTTTATTTCATTATCGTGTGTGAGAATGGTACAAAAAAGTAGGGTCTGAACATTAGGAAATAAAGTTCAGTTGTCCTTTGTTACAGACTTCCTGCTTAAAAAGCCCAGAGTTCAGTCCACTTGGCAACAAGTAATGAATAAAAGGCCTTGTCACGCGTGATACAGACGGTGCCGATTGAAACATGGATCCATCCAGCTCGCGTCAGTATGGCTATACAGTTTGAATATTGTGATTTCTGGCTTCATGTGAAGGTCCCAAAAAAAATGTCCACACTTCAGAAGTGTTACAGATATTAACAGTGTGTGGATGAGCTCACCTCCATGTTCGATTGTCATGGGTTCGTTCTGTCGATCGGTGAAATCCTTGACTTGTTATTAAAAAGAAAAAAAGAAACTGTGTGGATCCAAATGAGTTAATCCTATGTAAGAATGAACATATCAACCACACCGTTTCACACAAACTACATTATTAAGGCAAACATAACATAAATACACTTACTTTTCTTTTATAAATCATACGTTAAATAAATTCAGGAAAAACACAAAAGGTCAAAGCAAAAACTTTTTAAGTGTATTTGCACAGAATGTGGAAAAAAAAGCTTTTAAATGTATTAATTAAGATTATTTAAAAGTGGTTGGATACTCCTTCAACTTCTTATTTATTAATTTCTTCCATGTACCACAAAAAAGAGACCGAAACAACGTTTCTCCTGACGTGATACTTATTAAAGTGCTAGCACGAGAGTTTTCAAGTAACCGAGGGGCATTTTTTTGTTGGTCGCTAAAACTTCCTCCATTCGTAGAGAAGTGACTAACCTCAGCTCAGACCTTGGACCGAGTCACCGGCGCTGACGTGCAGGAAAAGGGAGATTTAATGTGTTCGTCAGCTTGTGACTCAGAGGGAAGTTGCCGTCGACGGCTGTGTGCTTGTAGTCAGAAAAAAGAAAAAGAAGAAAAGGGATATTTGTGGATACAAATCAAAATGTTGGAGGACAGAGGATGAAATATTTGGCTGACAGATGACCATGACACGGCTGAAATAGAGAAAGGACAGATACACGAATACATCAATGTGTGTCATTTTCCCAAACAAAATAAAAAGGTGTCATAGCTTCCCAGCACTCTCACACATCATGAGTAAAACGTACTAGAACTGCTGTACCAAGGACACATTATAGGATTTAAAACGCATGTAAGAAAAAGTATATTTAGCTCTAACGACCGCTAAAGTTAAGGCCAAAAGACACTTGATCCAACATTGTTTGAGCCTCCTAATGTGACACTGCAGGAGGGGGATTTTTTTTATGTCAGCAGCACTGACAACTGCACTGCAGCACTACAATGAGCCGCGTTCCTGTATCCGATTTACTTTGGGATGACATACGAGTCGTCCTACAACGTGACCCTACATCCATGGTTTGCATTCACTATTTGGCATCCGACATGTCGCTCACAACCTGCAAGGTTTTTAGTGGGGAAAAATGTGTTCTTGGCACCACAAAAAACGAAAACCAGAGCGAGACACATCAAGATGGACATGCCACGCAATACAGTGTTTATGTCTAGGAAGTTTATACATGCTGGATAAAGCCGAGATCCCCTTTTAATTACTTCATTTTTCGGGTGCCTTTGCCTCGTCGGTGACCTCACAACTTTAAAACCGGTTGCTAGTCGACACATTCCAGACCGAGGCTCCTCTTTCAAGAACAGGAGCAATTTACTAACGACCCCGAGAAGGGCATCTGGATTTGGCCAGGGCCTCGGTGAAACTAAAATCCCCCTGTGAACAAGAAGGTGCCGCTGTATTATTACAGCGAAACCTCCCTTTAAAGCGCTTAAAAAAATAACGAATAAAAATCAAAAAGAGCTGGTAACAATAAGACCACATACCATACGACGGATATGTACGAAACATTTCTGCTATACGTTTAACAACACACGAACAAACAAGTCGTGAACATGATGTTTGTGATCATTACCAGGGCGTACAGCTTGTAAAAGATAAGGCCATATTAGCAAACGAGATGCCTGTGTGGAGTAAACATAGCAGGGTTACTCCAAATGATGCTATTAAATCCAAGGTCTTAACAAGATAAGTGTTTCAAGCAGACGAAGCACGTTGCACTAATTTGAACCGTGGAAATCGGATATTCTGCATACTCTCCCCGCAAAGAAACGTTTCCCTTGTGTGGGTCGGTCAAAACCAGTTTCCTCCGCTCTGTGATTTCCTGTTTGTCTCAACTGGAATGGATCAACAAAACACCGACAACACGTCCGGTTTACCCTGGAGTAAACGATAAATAACAGGGCCAGCTTCCACAGACAGCCGGGGACTCGAACACTTTTCTATTAAGAGACTGGCAGGACCTGGCAGCTCGTCAAGACTCATGTTCATCATTATCATCATCTATGGTCATAAATCAAGATTAGATAGAGCACAGATAAGTACCGTGATTCATTGGACTACGTTAGATTCTGGTTTTATGATTAGCATTGTGCAAGCTTGCATAAGTTTTAACAAAGAACCGTGATGAGGAGTCTGTGACTCTACAACGGACACGGAAGGGAAACGCCTTGTGTGGTTACAGTCTAGTCAGTGAAGCGACACAGATCAGCCTTCAATTGAACAAAGGTCACTTAAGATATTGGACTACAGGTGGATGTTCCACAAGCAGCTTACAAAAAAAGAAAAACAAAATCATCAACTGTGCAGAATGTGTGGCATTCAGTCTGCAGTCGCTCACTGGTTTTTGATCACAAAGTACTTCATTGTTGCACCGATCACAATAGAGCCTGCTTCAAAAAGGCCCAAACATGATACCGACGTGTGGTAGCGTTTAAAGAAAAAACAAATTAAGACACACACCAGTCATGTGTGTGATTGTGTCGCCATGCAAAATAAGGTTTAAGTCCGTTTCATATGCAGAAATAAATCATGGCGCTTAGAGAAGCCAAACAAAGAGGAGAGCGTCTCCACCGCGGCTCCCACACAGCCCAGAAACTGCACTGTCACACAGGCCGGGGCGTTATAAATTAACAACCGCGCCGTGTTTAGACATTGTACCGAGTGTGTTCCCACTTGTGTCCTTTGATGCCGTTACATCAGTCCTCAGTGTTAAGGCCTAAGCTGTGAGATCAGCCGTGGGATGATCTGTTGAGTCATTTTGGTCACGTAAAAAGATGCCTCTGAGCATGTCGAGCGTACAAATAGCCTGAAGGAAAACAACAGGACCTTATCTCCGTGCCGCCAACAGATCTGGCTGCCGGTCGCCAAACATCTGCCTGTATTCCGAGCCACAACTGCAAATGTCATTGTAAAAATTCCAAAAAGTAAAATGTTCAAGTCTCAAGGCCAAAAAGGAAGGTCAGGCAAACACTGCTTCGAGCATGTTCGATTTGTGCATGTTTCCCCATGATCAGCGACAAAGTAATAGTGAGCTCTTTTAGCTCAATGGCAAGGCTGAATATCGTGCAACGGTTTCTTTTCCCTGTTTTTTTCCCCCATACCTCTCCAATAAACAGGTTTGCTTTAGCGAGGTCCTACGGCGGCATGCATATTCAACATCACCGTACTTGCACCCTTGCAGCTTTATATTCAAGATGATTTTAAAAGAAAAGCCTCATTGCTGAACCACCAGATGTTTTCCCTTGGCGACCGCGTCACTAGTGAGCTGCATGAGGACATCCCTCGATGTCTTGGCAGCCCGAAGCACCAAGCAAACAACAAACCCTGACCTTTTCTGAGCTTGCACGGCTCACACTGCTGCAAACTTCTCACGGTTTGCCCGCCTTTACATACAAAATCACCCCTCGATTATTCCTTAAATCCAAACTTTTCCGCCACGGAGGGTTTTAGGCTCAAGCTTGCTCCTTATCGGCCCTCCAGAGCTGCTCTTTGACCTCCGGCGGCAGCGTGTTGAACAGGTCCTCCTCCACCACCAGGCTGCTCCTCTTCAGCAGACGACACTCGCCCAGCTCCACCGGGAGGCACTCGAGACGGTTCCCTCTCAGCTCCAGCTGGGTCAACCCGGTGAGTTCCCCGAAGCGCGACGGCAGCGTCTGCAGGCAGTTGTTTCCCAGATTCAGAGTACGCAGCTTCTTGCACTTGAAGAGCTCCGGGGGCAAAGTCTCAATCTGAAGTGGAGAGGAGAAGAATAATGAAGGGGTGTAAGTTTACAGTGAATAGAAAGGCTGGGTTGTTACATTTTTAATCCACATACATTGGCAGATTAGGCAGGGATCTGCTGAAAAAGGAGGAGCTGTTTCCACTACATTAAGTGTAAGAATAGTTCAATTTTACCCAACTAAAAAAAAAGAAAACATTACACAACTCAGACTCACAGGAAACACATCAAAATGAGATTAAATGACACTCAAGCTTCACCGTCACAATCTAAATTGAAGATAGAGGGAAAAAGACATCTTTGTGTGCTTACGTCCCCATGAACTTGTCCTATTTGTAATTCTTCAAAATGTCAATCCCAATCACAGATTCCCCAAATAAATCTCATTACAAAACACACAAACTCATTTGAATTGACAATGTCAGATTTACGCAAGAGAGGCCTCAAAAACACAACAGACACCAGAGGGGTCCCGTTTAATGAAGCTATTTTTGGCTGCGCACAAACCTGCTGGAACCTATTTTCAGTGTGCAACCACACAAGCAAACGCAGTAAAAAGCAGCACTAACCTTTACTGAAAACACATGATGCCCAGTGAAAAACACCGTTGTTTTCAGGAGAATGAAATTCCTGCATCGCGAATAAAACACACGGACTGAAACCGATCCACTTCGCCCCCCGAAGCCAAATAGACAAACCCAACCATGACTGCAACGGCGGGATTAAGACACCATTAATGTGACTACGTTTTTTAATTCATTTACTAACCTGAAAGGATAAAAGTAAACAGACTTGGCTGTAAAAACCTGCGCTCCATTCCAGACAGGACCTTTATTTAACATGTGTGACAGCAGTTAACGCAAATTGACTGCTGTATACAGAGAAGGACCCCGTTTACATCATGTGCCTTTCATTCATTCACTGGAAAAAGAGGCTAAAGATTATATCAGGGGATATATATTTAAGTATCTCTTAATTATAGTGAACCAAAACTCCCAAAGCCTCCATAATTCCGAACCTGTCTATGAAGATCTCAGTAGTTAGAAGCACTGACCTTTGCTGACCTTATCTGGCCTTTGAGGTAATCTTATTCACGCATGACAGTAAGACAGATTACCTCTCTAAGAGCATAAAGAATGAGAATAAGCTTCCACTAAAATTAAGACCAGAACTGGACACATTGAAGGGGATTTCCTCACCCGGTTTGCCGTCACAGCGAAGTACTGCAGGTTCTGGAGGAAGCCTACGTCGGTGTGGATGCTGGTCAGGTTGTTGTGACTCAAGTCTAAGAAGCGCAGCTTGCGACAGAAGAAGAGCTGGCTGGGGATCTTCTCGATCTTGTTCCTGTTCAGATACAGCCTCTCCATGTGGGTGAGGGTGCCGATCTGAATGGGGATGTAGGCGATCTGGTTGTACCACAGCTTCAGGCACACGAGCCGGTGCAGGTGCTGGAAGCTGATGATCTCCTCGATCGTCTTCAGGTTGTTGTCCTTCAGGTCGATCTCCTGCAGGTTGTGCAAGCTGAAGATGGAGTGTGGGATGCGTTCGAGGTCGCAGCGGACGAGCTCGAGCTCGGTGAGGTTGACCATCTTCTTCAGGCTGTTGAGCACCATGAGCTTGGTGCCCTCGTTGTTGATGGAGAGCTTCTGGAGGTGCACGCCCACGTCCGTCACCACCTGCGGCAGCTTGGTCAGGTTGCTTTTCAGACGCAGCACCTTGAGCCTCTTGAGCTCCCGGAGCCCGTCGATGACGATGTAGCGGTTGTTCTCGGCACTCAGGTTCCCGGTCAGGTGCAGCTCACTGAGGTTCTTCAGGCTGTAGATCCACAGCGGGATCTCCTTGATGTCCGTGAACTTGATGTGAAGGGACTTCAGGTTCTCCCTCAGGAAAGCGAGAGCCGGAGCCTCGATTTTCGCCGGCGTGTGATAGAGCCACATCTCCCTCAGGTTGGAGAGCTGGGCGATGATGGGCGGGATGGTCACGTCGGGGATGAGCTCCAGCTTGAGCACTTCCAGCTCCACCAGATCGAACACCGTGTCCGGGATGCCGCTGAGCATGAACAGGTGCAGCTCCAGCTTCTCCTGCGAGTTCTTGGTGATGCGCTGCCTCAGCTTCTCCAGCGTCCACTCGTTGTTCAGGTTCAGCTGCCTCAGCTTGTTCTCGCTCACCTCGGACAGGAAGACGGCGAAGCGCTTGGAGTAGAGCGGGTCGTACTGGTCGATCATGTGGAGCATGAAGGCGAAGTCGTTCTTCAAGTCGGGGATGTCGCTGTAGCTGCTCTCCTCGCGGATCGATTCGAAGGAGTAGCGCTTGAGGGAACGGCTGAGCATCCAACAGAGAGTGTACATGCAGATGAGACCGTAAACCCCCACCAAGCTGATGTAGAAACAGGCCAAGATCTTGAAAAGAGTTGCCAGCGGGTGGGCACAGTAGAAGGTGCTGTACCCCGTCAGCTTCTGGATGTTCACCGTGCACACCACACTGAAGCGGATGTAGCGTACATAGTAGGCTGTGTAGCTGATTATCAGTATAAACTTGATGACCTTGATGATGGTCTGACGTATGTAAAGGCGGTACACGATGTCACCCTCCTCTACGTGGATCCTGAACTTCTTCACCTTCTCGAAAAGAGCCTTGGCCTGCTCCCCTTCCTTTTTATCCAAAACCCCCGTTTCCGAGCGGTCGACGATCCCTTGTTCGATTCTGGACTTTGTCCGTTGGAGCATGGGCACGCTGGCCTCCACGTCCTCGCTTACGCACGACGCCTTCTTGTCCATCGAGCCGTTCATCTTCCCCAGAGGCTTGGGGTCCCGCTCCTCCACCACGGTCTCAGACAAAGCCCTCGTTGTCCACGGGGAGTCGAAGCACTTGAGGAGGATGGAGACAAAGTGCTCCAGTTTAGAGCTGGTGCGGGGGAACTTGAACCAGAAGTTGCTGCAGGCCAGAAAGATGAGGGTGTGGAGTAGCACCAGATAGGGGAAATATTTGGCAAACCAGTGGAGTTTGTTCTCGTAGCAGACGGCATCGACGTAGTTGTACTGGTGGCGGTCGAGGTCGTACTGAATGCCTTTGGGCTCCGGTGCGTAGGCGCTGCTCACGTTTGGGACGGGCATGGTCTCGCAGGACTTGTTGACCACCCACTTGCAAGGCAGGCAGATCATCTTGTCCTGCGTGACCTGCAGCGTGCCACCGAACACCGCGATCATCAGCATGACGATGGAGATGTAGTCGGTGAAAACGTCCCACCATGGCTTCAGGATGCGGTACGCCGGCTGGGTGTCGGCAAAGTACCGGAGCTCTGTGATGGGAATCATGATGGTTTATCTGCAAAGACAGAAAACAAGGGAATGAGTTGGTTACCTGTCAAGTTCAAAACCTAATCATTTAACCCTTCTTTTTTTAAATGAATCGATTCATTGTTTTGTTTGTGAAACATGAAATACAGAGCCCAACCAACACAAACACCTGAAAATATAACATTTTAAGTTGTTTAAAATGAGAAAAACTACAAATCAAATCTGATGATTGACTTACTGAAGCCCAACCCCCTCATATATTACCAGCTTCTTAATGTATAGAGCAACGATGAAGACCTTATTTCCTAAGGGAGCTACACAAATTCAAGTATGTGTGTACTACAGTATTGCTACCTCTTAAATTATGACCAACTTCCCATTGGTACCATATTAGATATGTAGAGTCTATCATATCCTGGGCATCCTGCATGTGCCGACAGCATACTGCTCTTCAGAAAGTGCAGAGCAAGCTGGAAGTAAAAAAGGACCAGAGGTCCTGACACAGCATGCGTGTTCACACAAGCTGTGTTCTGCACAAGCACGACAAAGTTATAACAGCGTCATCTTTGGGAATAATAAGTATATCTATAAAGAACCATCTGAAAAAATACAAACATCAATGATTATTTTGAAAAAAAATGATCAGAATGACTGAGGATACTGAACTGGAGTGAAATGGAAGTGTGAGACGCGGCTGCTGACCACGTAACAAAGAAACACCAAAAGCAGAACTCATCATTTACACTCGAGTACTGTCAAAACCCACAACTAGACTACTTCTTCGCACAGAAAATGTCTGAGCAATGCTGGAAAACACAGCAATCTAAGCTGTTTTCAAAGCATAATGTGAACCCTGAAGTACACTATTTTCTTAAAGAATATCCAAAAATCAAATATGCTTTTTAATTTAAAACAAAACTTGGGAGGAGTTGATTAAAAAAAGGAAAGGAAAACTGTGAAATTGTATCTCCCCGTGTGCTCAACTCACCCTGACTTACAGGAAAGGGATGAAAGAGGATCGCTGGTCAAGTGGTGACAGAAAAGCCTTGTTTTATCCAGTTCAAACCAGAACGGCAGTACAGTCGCTGTGGGCCTCCTCTGTCAGGTAGCGGCTTTACTCTGACTCAGATATTACAGCAGCGCACATTAACCCCAAACGCTGCCAAAACCCCCCTGAAGTGTGATCATTCACAAACCCCTTCACACCAATGTAATTAATACACTGGATGGCGACATTAATAACTCATCCCAAACCCAGAATACTGTGTTAAAAAAAAACCTGTTATGGCACAAAAATTCTGCACAATTTCATTCCCTTCTGGTTCCAAATACAGATACAGAAACCTGAATGGAGCTCCAGGTTATAGCTGGACGCATGGCGGCTATAACGAGTTGTTATCTGTACCAACAAAAGAGTCACGAAGTGTGTTATTGAAGAGCTTCACCCAAGCGTCCAGTTGTGACTCATGTGATATCTTAAGTTAAGCAGCCAAGATTTCTTTCACAATATTGCGACACCAAACAATAAACAAGCGTCTGAAAGCAGTTTATCTCGTCTCTGAATCAGGGTTTCCAAAACCACTCCGCCATTCTTCAACCAAGGTCTTCTCCTTTGTGATTACTAATCCCCCCCTCCAAAAGGATATAATCTAATTATTAAAAAAAGAAAAAGATCAAGACTGGATTATATGGTGACTTTGCTCTTGGCTTCCTGTCGGCAGCCTTATCTGGGTGAACAGAGCTTCTTTTGTGTGGGCGGTCTTTGTAGACGAGGCCGTGACACGCGTGAACCAGCTGCTGTGAGAGCCAACGAATTACCGACGATGCAGACCCTCTCTCTCAACTCAAGGAAGTCTCTACTGGCTGGTTTTTGTTGTTTCATGGCTAGCTGAATTTTGCTTCACATTAATAAAACTTGTCAGCATGACCCCCTAATGGTACAGCATGACCCCCTAATGGTACAGCATGACCCCCTAATGATACAGCATGACACCCTAATGGTACAGCATGACACCCTAATGGTACAGCATGACACCCCTAATGGTACAGCACGACACCCCTAATGTTACAGCACGACACCCCTAATGTTACAGCACGACACCCCTAATGGTACAGCACGACCCCCCTAATGGTACAGCACGACCCCCCTAATGATACAGCACGACACCCTAATGGTACAGCACGACACCCTAATGTTACAGCGTGACACCCCTAATGGTACAGCGTGACACCCCTAATGGTACAGCGTGACACCCCTAATGATACAGCGTGACCCCCCTAATGCTACATCATGACACCCCTAATGGTACAGCATGACACCCCTAATGGTACATCATGACACCCTAATGATACAGCATGACCCCCCTAATGATACAGCATGACCCCCTAATGATACAGCATGACCCCCCTAATGATACAGCATGACACCCCTAATGGTACATCATGACACCCCTAATGGTACAGCATGACACCCTAATGGTACAGCATGACACCCCTAATGGTACAGCATGACACCCTAATGGTACAGCATGACACCCTAATGGTACAGCATGACACCCCTAATGTTACAGCACGACACCCCTAATGTTACAGCATGACACCCTAATGTTACAGCATGACACCCTAATGGTACAGCATGACACCCCTAATGGTACAGCATGACACCCCTAATGGTACAGCATGACACCCTAATGTTACAGCATGACACCCCTAATGATACAGCATGACACCCTAATGTTACAGCATGACACCCCTAATGTTACAGCATGACACCCTAATGTTACAGCATGACACCCTAATGGTACAGCATGACACCCCTAATGGTACAGCATGACACCCTAATGTTACATCATGACACCCCTAATGGTACAGCATGACACCCTAATGGTACAGCATGACACCCCTAATGATACAGCATGACACCCTAATGTTACAGCATGACACCCCTAATGGCACAGCATGACACCCTAATGTTACATCATGACACCCCTAATGGTACAGCATGACACCCTAATGGTACAGCATGACACCCCTAATGTTACAGCATGACACCCCTAATGTTACAGCATGACACCCTAATGTTACAGCATGACACCCCTAATGGTACAGCATGACACCCTAATGTTACATCATGACACCCCTAATGGTACAGCATGACACCCTAATGGTACAGCATGACACCCCTAATGTTACAGCATGACACCCCTAATGATACAGCATGACACCCTAATGTTACAGCATGACACCCCTAATGGCACAGCATGACACCCTAATGTTACATCATGACACCCCTAATGGTACAGCATGACACCCTAATGGTACAGCATGACACCCCTAATGTTACAGCATGACACCCCTAATGTTACAGCATGACACCCCTAATGGTACAGCATGACACCCCTAATGGTACAGCATGACACCCTAATGGTACAGCATCACACCCTACTGGTACAGCATGACCCCCCTAATGTTACATCATGACCCCCCTAATGTTAGAGCATGACACCCCTAATGTTAGAGCATGACACCCTAATGGTACAGCATGACCCCCCTAATGGTACAGCATGACCCCCCTAATGGTACAGCATGACACCCCTAATGGTACAGCATGACCCCCCTAATGTTACATCATGACACCCCTAATGGTACAGCATGACCCCCCTAATGTTACATCATGACCCCCCTAATGGTACAGCATGACACCCTAATGGTACAGCATGACCCCCCTAATGTTACATCATGACCCCCCTAATGTTACATCATGACCCCCCTAATGGTACAGCATGACACCCTAATGGTACAGCATGACACCCCCAATGTTAGAGCATGACACCCTAATGGTACAGCATGACACCCTAATGGTACAGCATGACCCCCCTAATGATACAGCATGACCCCCCTAATGATACAGCATGACCCCCCTAATGGTACAGCATGACACCCCTAATGATACAGCATGACACCCTAATGGTACAGCATGACCCCCTAATGGTACAGCATGACACCCTAATGGTACAGCATGACACCCCTAATGGTACACCATGCAGCTTGCTGCTGTTACACACTGGAGGAAAACAATCCAATCAAATTCTGGACTAGTTTAAACAGGGTCACAGGAGTAGGGGTGTCTGCCAGTACCAATTATGCAACACAGCATGAAACCCATTGAAGTTATTTTATCATGAGGTAACATTAGGAAGGAGATCGTTGAAGGATTGATTCTCTGACAAAGAAACGATTTAACGTGGATCCATTATCGAGAATATTTGACCAAACTAAAAAACAATTCCCCGACTATAAGCAGTTGGTCTCTTCTGCATTAATAACCTTTCCACATGGTTACTGACATTCATTTGACTGCTCATTGCCAAGTTTTAGCTCAGTCACTTTAAAAAAAAAAAAGAAAAGAAAAAACGTGTGGATGTAAATCACATACTGTAAGTATAAATAGAAACGCATTCAGAATCGGGTTCTTGGCAAACACACAGACCCCAAAAAACGAGATATTTCCTGTTCCTTGAGAGAGAAAAAACACAAAAGCAGCCGCCTTGGAAAGAAAGAAATCACACTTTAGTGATTTCAAGCCATCTGCCCGACCCAACCCACTCTGTCATCAAAGAGGTGAAGTGAGCAGGGCCTGGTTTTCAGTCTGGACCAGGTCTAACTGGTTCTGACTTCTGCTTTTCCCCCTCTCATGATAAGACAGCACTGGTGACGTCACTTTCACTCACACACACACACACGATCATAATACACATCTGAGATAAAGAGCCATTAAAAAAAAACACTTTGTTAAAGCACGTTAATGATATATAATTAAACTAATGTGGCGAGTTGATTAGCCGATGATGATTCGCCCTTTAGCAGCAAAGACTGCAATATTGCTGCACGAATATTAAACCAATTTTCTTACATCCATTATTTTTACAGAGATTATTCAGCTTTTAATTTCTGCAATACCAAAAAAATAAAATAAAATTGGAAATATTAAAAAAAAAAATGAATCAACAGTTGTTTTTTTGTGACAGATCACATAAAACAAATTAGCATATTGAATCCATTGTTTACTATCCCCGTATAATAACACCAGGGTTAATAACGACACCTGGCTGGCCTTAAAACAGTGATACGGATAAATCGTGCGTGATTACGGGGGCCGACAGTAAAGCGGCGTGATTTACAAACGACACATTTATTTAAGGTGACTCACAACAAACCGTCAGCCGAGTGGAAACGGTGTCTCATCCCACCGATGCCCGGTTAGCAGGCTGCGGCAGAGGACTCGCTCCGAAACCACGCAGCTCGTTCAACGCGTGAGGAGAAGAAAAAAAATATATGCGAAAAGACGGACACACCTGTTTTATCAAAGATGGTGTCTGTCGCCTCCGCCTCGCGCGGGTGACACATTTCTCAAACGGTCCTCGGGAGCCGTGGTTGACGGGACACCGGGCCGGAGCCCCGTACGACAGTGACGGAGGAGGAAACCACACGAAGACATAAGCAGCCGAGCGCGCTGGTCGTCTCGAGCGGAGTCAACTGCTGCCGCACGAGACTGGCGGAAGTACTTATGTAGAGCCGCCATCAAAATAAAAGCATGTTATTAAAAAAGAAAAATGTTATATACGGCCACATGTGATGATTTTTTTTTTGGTTCTAAATTCAACGTATTTTAAGAATTCGGACTTTTTGAGATTAAAATCAATTCTGAGAAAAAAAATCAGAATTGTGATTTTGAGTTTAGAACTTAAAAAAACCACTCATATGTTTCCCCAATCCTCTTCTGGGTATTAGAGATTTTGCCCTCATTTCTGTAATTGTTGGTAACGTGGGGTGGGGTGGCAGCTCAGTTGTATGCCTATGCAACAGACAGTGATAGCAGAATAAGCTACTCATATCCTTTAACAGTACTTAAGTACAAGTAGACTCGCCATAGTCACTTGCCACTTGAGTTAATCGTGGCCTATCATAAAAAATGTACTTAATGTATCAAAAGGAAAAGTACTCATTATGCAGAATTACTTTTTATTATCATTATTATTATTAATTTTAGATTCTCCGTTTCTATGACAAAGAAATACATGTAAGAGCATTTTAATTATTGGTTAATTAATTAATAGTTCATCAATGTTAGGGCGAATTTAAATACTTTGTATACCAATGGGTAGATTAGCAGGATTGGCAGCAAGTGAAATAATACTAATACACTGCAGGATGCTTTCCCAGATGCGTCTTTGAATTTGGAATAAAACATGTAATCTCTCTAATCACAATCACCCTCGGGTGGAAGGATGTTTACTTAATCAAAACTTAAATCAAATGTTGTGTTTGAATACAAAGACAAGTCAAGCAAACATAGTCATTATTCAGCACGTACACACACACACACACACACACACACCTGATCTGAGATTTATATGTCACTGTTATGTAGCCGCTGTTCTCTGAGCTCCATCCCTGGGATAGCAGCATTAATGCCCCAGCAAAATATCCCCTTCAGAACAATAAACCCTCTCTTTTATCTTACTGACAACAAAGAATAGTAATTATGATGTCAGTTACTGAAGTATTTTAACCTTGGACATTTAGACAAAAAACTTTTGACAGTGATTTAAAATTTCATGATAACACACCTACAAAACAAAGTCATATATTTGCTGTTATACACACACACATCTACAACATTTACATTTACATTTAGGTCATTTAGCAGACGCTTTTGTCCAAAGCGACTTACAATAAGTACATTTGTCAAAAGAAGGAAACAAAGAAACCACGACGTATCATTGCCGATGCAGTAAGAGCTAAAAATAGAACAAGTGCTAGGTCCTCATCTGAGTAAAGTAGTACTTCAAGAGTAACAGTGCTACGATCCGAGTTTTTTTTTTTTTTTTTGCGGGGGGGGGGTCGAGGGAGGGTGTTAGTGGGTCATGCTATGTAGAGTCGAGGTGAAGTCTGAACAGGTGAGTCTTGAGCCTTTTTCGGAAGATGGCAAATGACTCTGCTGTCCTGACATTGGTCGGGAGTTCGTTCCACCACTGAGGCGCCAGAACAGAGAAGAGTCTGGACTTTGCTGAGCGACATTTGTTTGATTTCAGCGATGGTGGTACCAGCCGGCCAGCTGAAGTAGAGGAGCGGAGTGCTCGCTTCGGGGCATGAGGTTTGACCAGTGTTTGAAGGTAGGCAGGTGCCGTTCCATTGATGGCCCTGAAGGCCAGTGTCATCGTCTTGAATTGGATGCGTGCTGCAACAGGGAGCCAGTGGAGGTCACGGAGGAGGGGGGTCACGTGGGAGAATTTGGGTAGATTGAAGATAAGGCGTGCTGCAGCGTTCTGGATATGCTGCAATGGTTTAATCGCATAGGCCGGGAGTCCGGCCAGGAGAGAGTTGCAGTAGTCAAGGCGGGAGATGACCAGTGCTTGGACCAAGAGCTGCGTTGCATCCTTTGTGAGGAAGGTCCGAATCCTGCGGATATTGTAGAGGGCAAATCTGCAGGATCGGGCCACAGCAGTGATGTTGGGGGTGCAGGATAGTTGGTCATCGAGGATTACACCCAGGTTCCTCGCAGTTGAGGAAGGAAATACTGTGATGCCCTCAACAGTGACCGACAGGTCCATGTGAGGGCAGTCTTTCCCTGGGATGAAGAGGAGTTCGGTTTTATTCAGGTTAAGCTTGAGGTGATGTGCAGTTGTCCAGACAGAGATGTCAGCCAGACAGTCCGAGATGCGAGTTGCAATGTGAGCGTCAGAGGACGGGGGAAAAGAGAGGAACAGCTGGGTGTCATCAGCGTAGCAATGGTAGGAGAATCCATGCGATGTGATAACAGAACCTAGTGATCTGGTGTATAGTGAGAACAGAAGCGGTCCTAATACTGAGCCTTGAGGGACACCCGTGTCCAGAGAGCAGGGTTTGGACATAGAGCCATTCCATGTGACCTGAAAGGTGCGGTTTGTCAGGTATGATGTAAACCAGGTGAGAGCAGAGTCGGTTATGCCAAGTTCAGCCAGAGTGGAGAGGAGAATTTGGTGGTTGACTGTGTCGAATGCAGCAGATAGGTCAAGGAGAATGAGAACGGAGGAGTTGGATGATGTTTTGGCGTCTCGCAGGGACTCGGTCACAGTGAGGAGGGCCGTCTCAGTGGAGTGGGCAGTCCTGAATCCTGATTGGTTAGGGTCTAGGAGGTTCTTCCGCAAGAGATAGGATGACAGTTGGTTGTAGGCAGCACGTTCCAAGGTTTTAGAGAGGAATGAAAGAAGAGATACAGGTCTGTAGCTTTGGATGTCAGTAGCGTCAAGGGTGGGTTTTTTCAGGAGAGGCTTCACGATAGCGGTCTTAAAATCCGCTGGAATGACACCTGAGGTGAGGGAGGAGTTGATCAGGGTGGTGAGGAATGGCAAGATGTCGTGTGAGATGTCCTGGAGAAGAGAGGAGGGAATCGGGTCAAGGGAGCAGGTGGTGGCACGGTTAGATGTAACAAGTGCGTGAACGTCTTCAGAGGTGAGGGGGCTAAAGCTGGTAAGACCATCCGAGTTGAGAGTTGGGGGAGATGTCTTCTGGGAGGGAAAAGGCGTGAATGATGAGCTGATGTCATTTACTTTCTTGGTAAAGTAAGTTGCAAAGTCATCGGCAGTAAGGAAGGAAGGGGGCGGAGGGGTAGGAGGGGTGAGGAGGGAAGAGAACATGGAGAAGAGTTTCCTGGGGTTGGAGGCAGAAGAGTTGATCTTTGCCAGGTAGAAGGCAGATTTAGCTGCCGAAACAGTTGAGGTGAAGTCAGAGAGGAGGAGGTGGTAGTGAGCAAGGTCCTCGTGCTGTCCCGATTTCTTCCATTTTCTCTCTGACGCTCGCAACAATGATCTGTTGGTTCGCAGAGGTTCAGACAGCCAGGGAGGGGGGGGAGATGATCGCGCCGGTCGTGCGATTGGGGGACAGAGAGTGTCCAAAGAAGAGGCGAGTGAGGACATCAGGATAGAGGAGGCTTCCTCAGTAGGCATTAAGGAGAACTGTTCCGAGGATGGGAGCGAGGAGATAACAGTTGAGGAGAGAGCGGAGGGAGTGAGGGATTTCAGGTTGCGGCGGCTGGTGACCATTCGAGGCGTAGAGGGGAGGGATGTGGTGGGCTTCATGGGGAGGGAGAAAGTCACAAAGTGGTGGTCGGACACGGTGAGCGGGGTAACAGAGAGTGCCGAGATGCCACAGGATCTTGTGAAGACAAGGTCAAGTTGGTTCCCGGCCCGGTGAGTTGGTGGAGAGGGGGAGAGCGTAAGGTCAAATGCAGAAAAGAAGTCGATGAATTCAGATGAGTGTAGCTTTCCCGAGTGGATGTTGAAGTCACCGAGGACGACGAGCGGTGTGCCATCATCAGGGGAGCAGCTCAGGAGGGCATCCATCTCATCCAAAAAGTCACCAAGAGGACCGGGTGGGCGATAGATCACTATGATGTTGAGTTTGAAAGGAATGGTGACAGCGACGGCGTGAAATTCAAGCGTAGATTGGGGTAGGTGGTCGAGAGGAAGGACCTGGTAGGACCATGTGGGTGAGATGAGGAGCCCAGTTCCTCCTCCTCGCCCTGTTCGTCTTGGGGAGTGTGAAAACGAGTAGGCAGTTGAAAGGGCAGCTGGAGTGGCAGTGTTTTCTGGGGTGATCCAGGTCTCTGTGAGGGCCAGGAAGTGGAGAGACTGCAGGGAGGCATAGGCTGAGATGGTGTCCGCCTTCTTGACTGCAGACTGGCAGTTCCACAGCCCCCCTAGTACTTCAAGTTCCTTACCGGTGGAGATTGGTGGGTAGCAGAGATTGGATGGGTTACAGCCTCGAATGAAGGGACTTCGGTAAAATCTTCTCCAGTGCGATGTCCTGACTGGGATAAGACACATGGCTGCGAGGGGGGGGGGGGGGGGGGGTTGAGATGTTATACCTACCTCAATGGGCTTCCTCGATGGACTCCCACAGATAGACTCCCTGTGTCTTTGTTCAGCTGTCTTCGTTCTGATGGCCCGACGCTGCAGCTGACGCTGTAGTGACAGCCTTTTAAGTGCTCAATTTACCGCAAGTACTGACTGTGGCTCCACACAACACACATCTACTGTGATATTTTAAAAAAACTGCAAATTCACAAACAGCTATCAGATAATTAAGGTTGAGTAAGATGTCCCCGAAAAAAAGGTAGATCAATAAGAACAAAGTTAGAGTTAAAGATGTTTCCAAACTGTTAATTACTTTTAAACAATCAAAACAACCGCTTGGTAAATAATACATTTACAAAATTACCTTACATTGAAAAAAAATGTATAGCTTGTACTATTCTGTCAAACAGATCTCAGAATCCCTATAGAAACCAACTATAAAATCTGTTTTTTGTCAAGGACACTGACTGAATAACGTTTATTCTGAAAATTAAAACACGCGTGACGTCATCAGTCCGCGACAAGTCGATGATGGAATCGCGTAGTAACGTTTATGGTCTTGAAAAAGCTGCCGTGTTGGATTTCTTGACATTTACGTTTTGATATTTTACGTCTCTCGCGTTCTTCGGGGGACGAACGATGCTGACTGCCGGTCGGAGGTTGTTTCGGTGTTTTCACGGTCGTTCGGCGCCGTCTGGACTCGGTGTTGTGCTCAACTGTCGTCCTCCGGGACCACGGAACCCCGGTTCGGTCCTGTCGGGGATCCTCTCCTCCAGGTTGGCCGCTGAAAGCTGCGAAACTCGCCTTAGCGGTTATAGAGGATTCTCAACGTCTCCGAGGACCAGAGGCGACGCCATCGGAAAGATCCAGTCCACGCATTATCATCTGGTCTACACGTGCAAGGTACCGGTACCGGTACCGGGGCGTTACTTTATCTTCATGTAATCCGACATTTAAATCCATGTTCTGTGTCCTTGACGTCATAATACCTGACATGTGAGCTGTGTCACCTTTTCTTTTTCCTGCAGGTTTGCTCCACCAGGTCTACTCAGAAGATATCCAAGCAGGCTTATAACAAAGGTGTTGTGATAGTGACATGTCCCGGATGTAGCAAACACCACATCATCGCTGATAACCTCAGCTGGTTCTCTGACCTAGAAGGGAAGAGGTTCGTGGTCAAAGTCAAGTCACATTTTTTGCTATTTATTTATTATTCAGTCATTACAACTTGATGCACGGCTACACAGTGGAATGAGATAACGTTTCTCAGCACCCATAGGTGCTAACAGACACGACATAATACATATAAACTGTACAACAAGAGCTTTTTTTTCTGTCATAAGCATCCCTTAAATTTGGTTGCTGAAGAATGTCTTTGAATGCATTTGAAAATAAGCGTAGTAGTGCACTCTAGTGGACAAATCCTGTAATTGCGACTGTTTGTAAATTAACTCAAATGCGTAGGAATTTCTGCTCTTCAATTTCTTGGTACTTATTGGATGACATATAAAACTAGTGTTTAACATAATAGCAACATCTCTTTTAAAAACATGTTTACGTTGAGAATTAAAGTGGAAGAACACTTTTTTTTTTTCAATTTCTTGGTACTTATTGGACGACATATAAAACTAGTGTTTAACATAATAGCAACATCTCTTTTAAAAACATGTTAACGTTGAGAATTTAAGTGGAAGAACACTTTTTTTTTCAATTTCTTGGTACTTATTGGACGACATATAAAACTAGTGTTTAACATAATAGCAACATCTCTTTTAAAAACATGTTAACGTTGAGAATTTAAGTGGAAGAACACTTTTTTTTTCAATTTCTTGGTACTTATTGGACGACATATAAAACTAGTGTTTAACATAATAGCAACATCTCTTTTAAAAACATGTTAACGTTGAGAATTTAAGTGGAAGAACACTTTTTTTTTCAATTTCTTGGTACTTATTGGACGACATATAAAACTAGTGTTTAACATAATAGCAAAATCTATTTTAAAAACATGTTTACGTTGAGAATTAAAGTGGAAGAACACTTTTTTGGGAGATATAACTGGGTTTGACATGAGTATCCAGGTACATGGAAATCACAAAATACAGCTTAAGTATGTCTAAGGAGCACAACCAGATACAATTGCACAATAGAAATGGACATATTTGACTCACCGATAACTGTGTGTACCTTATATATTTTTTAATGAGTCGTGCTGCGTTGCTTTACACTTCAGAAACATCGAGGAGATCCTTGCTGCCAAAGGAGAGACCGTGAAGAGGGTGGAAGGAAGCGCTGCTTTGGAGATCGTGTTGGATGAATCTATCAAAGACAAGTCACGGCGTGGTGAAAACACATCAGAGACATCAGACGACGACCAAGAAAAACAATAATGTGGTGCTCACGCTGCACGTGTATATTTTAAGATGTGTATATTTAACTCCATAATAATAAAAACAATATATTTTGTATTGCTAATGTATTTATGTAATATATTCTGAGCAAACTGAGTGAGACTGGCTTTTAATATCATGTAGTATTATGCATAATACATTCCCGATAATGTGTATTAATAATCATTTATGATATTCTATCAAAATACTCAATATAGTTCCGCTCCAGATGTGTACAGGCAGTTATTCATCTTATGTTATGTAAAAATTGAATGCAGTTTCGCAAAAAAAAACTTTCCCGTGTTGACAGTGTCAGTTCTCGCGAGAACGGCGCGTTGTTATCGCTACGCATAGCATAGCTGGCATTCGGCCAAGCTACCTAGATATCTGCAGCGTTTCTGAACTATTGGGACTGAGATGGATGCTCTCGGAGCCCTAGACGAGACAGAGAGGCCACGAAATCGTCCTTTTCTAATAGGGGTCAGCGGAGGAACCGCCAGCGGAAAGGTCGGTCTTTTTTTTTTTTTTTGACAGGGTCTCCGGAGTACGGAAATTAGCATCCCAAATAGCTTAGCTTAGTTTGCTAGCAGCGCTAGCATTCATGAAACTGTCAAACCAGCGGGCACGCCCCCCCCCTTGCTCAGTTTACATTTTCTTTACATTATTTCGCGAACAAACTAAAGTCTAATACCATTTCTGCTCTGCTAATATTTACCTGCCTTCAACAACACTTATGTGTGACCTGTTTTAGCACCACTTCATACAGCTAACGCACGCCGCCGAATTAGTCATTTCCCCTCAGTTGCCTGACCGAGAGTCAGCTGATGAACACTTAACATCGAGAAGGTCACATTGTTTTTCGTTCCTCAGCATGCAACCCCGCAAACTGCATTTAAACGTGTCCCTTTGCAAGTTTAATGCAGTAAATAAAACGTTGGTGTACATACCGATAGTTAATGGAAGTTTGTTGTGGCCCAGTCAACAGTTTGCGCCAAGATCATGGAGCTCCTGGGTCAAAACAAGGTGGACCACCGCCAGAGGAAGGTTGCGATCATAAGCCAGGACAGCTTCTACCGAGTCCTGACTCCGGAGCAAAAGGCCAAAGCGCTGAAGGGCCAGTACAACTTTGATCACCCAGGTAGGCCCAAGTCCGATGATGGGTTGTTGTTGTTTTTTTACACACACATAAGAGTATTTTCCAGCCTGGATATCCAAATAACATCAATCATAATATGGATTTATTTGTGTGAAACATTTTTCTTAAATATCATACCTGGAATAAGAGCAAGTAATGCCAATTTTGCATGTCAAACTGGGAATCCTGCAACTAAAATAAAGAAAAAAAACGTACACTACACTTCCGCTAACATCTATTTAGTTGTGATATGCAAACTACAAATAATTGTTAATGCTGGAGCATTCTGGAAACTTATTATGAAGCATGTACTGCACAAATATTTATTCATGCCTTTATCCCCCCCCCCCCCCTAAAATAACACCAGCATGTGATACAGCCTGATTATATTGTTTTTCTTATAAAGTATATTGTTTACATGCTCTACAATTCTACTGTTTGTATTTAATGTCTTGCAGAGGCATTTGACACCGAGTTAATGTACAAAACCTTAGCGGACATCGGGGAGGGAAACATGGTCGAAGTGCCAACGTACGACTTCGTCACTCACTCCAGGTACCAAGGAAGTATTTCACTTTGATCCCACCCCGAATGAGGGAACCCCTTAAGTGTTGACATCTCTGTATGAACACTGTGTGCACGTCTCCAGGTTGGACGACAGGATCACGGTTTACCCGGCAGACGTAGTCCTCTTCGAGGGGATCCTGGTCTTCTACCCCCAGAAAGTGCGCGACATGTTTCACATGAAGCTGTTCGTCGACACGGATTCAGACGTCAGACTGTCTCGCAGAGGTATGGAAGTCTCCCTCGTACACCATATTCCAGATGTTGCAACAGTATATTAAGTTTTACTTTCGTTTCCTGTAGTTCTGCGAGACATGACCAGAGGGCGAGACCTGGATCAGATTCTCACGCAGTACACAACGTTTGTCAAGCCTGCTTTTGAAGAGTTTTGTTTGCCTGTAAGTACGGCGGTTATCACCGACTGTGTGCCCATCATCCAGTTCTTACTGTCAACTAACCAAACATTTGGCTCTTTCCTCAGACAAAGAAGTACGTAGATGTCATCATTCCAAGGGGAGTTGACAATATGGGTAAGTGTCTTTTTTTTCTATTTCCTAAGTAAGATGCTTTTCTAATTTTTTTCTTAAATACTAGAAAAATCCTCTCTCTTTCACCAGTGGCCATCAACCTGATCGTACAGCACATTCAAGACATACTGAACGGTGACATCGGCAAATGGCAGCGTGCGTCCGTCAACAGCCACGTGCGAGGCTTCAAACGGGCCATCTCCGAGCAGGGGGACCTGCAGAACGGAAAGAGGATCCTGCTGGAGCCCAGTTGTCGGCCTCATTGAGACTGTGTGGATGCGTGGGTGGGACCGATGTGTCCAAACTGTGAATATGAGCGTCGAGTTGGAATCGCTGCGACTGATTCGTGCGGGATGGGGTCAGTAACCGTGATGCCATTCTCAGCAGCGTGTTTTTTTAAAGTATCCACAATCCCACTGTGCTAACATTTAGTGCTGCATCCTCCATAATTTCACTGTTATTATTGGTATATAAACAATATATGATAGGTGTTACAGTCTTCCAAGATAGTGTTTGACTTTTCAGCGGTGATTGTGATCACACGGGTGATTACTGACATGTAGGGGAGTACAGTTTGAGGGTAGGAAGAGGTATTTAAACGTTTAATTTCATACTTTTGCACTTTGACCTTATATGTATACCTGCTTTTTGTTGCTTTAATTGAAATTGTATTTAAATTATAATCACATGAACCTGTTATCTCGCTTCCTTCCCTGTTTAACTTATTTAAAATCAAAACGTAGGCCAGATGGCTGTGTGGTGTCACGCCTACATCGTTATTGACTGCTTCTACTTACATACGGTTGAATATATGCCTTAATTTGTTTTGTTTTTAAAGTAAATTTTCCACTGACCATTCTGTCGAACAATAAATGGAAAATTATTATTTGAGTATTGACAACAAAAATGAAGTCTCTGACCATTGCGACGTTTATAGAAACAGAGCTGTTTGTTTTATTGGAGTTTGAGAGCACAGTGTGATGTGTTGGTTTTGACCATTATCCCAAAAAAAGGAATCAAAATGATTTACTACAGCACATTTTGAAATGACAAACGCACAAGTCGCCGTGGACTTCAGTCGCACACAAACACTCTTTCACACACCGACATGACTGGGACGTGATTGTGATTGCCCGATGGTTCTCTACACTTGGAACACGGCACACAATGATTCAGTATGACATACATAGATCACAGCATCTTTAGTAACTTTTTTCTTTTTTGTGTGTTTTTGCTTTGCTTTTTTTTTAGTGCACCCATGTATGGCACTTGGGAGAAGCTAAGCTCTTCTCATAAGCATAAACATCCTTTTTAAGAACAAAAGGAGCACTGTATATAATACATTTCATAACCATACATGATTCTTACACAACATGTTTCAAAACAAACTCAGTCTCTAATGGTCATCCTCTCTTCCGAGTTCAAATCTCCTGGCGTCCCCCCCCCCCCACAGCGTATTCTCAGGTCCACAGCCTGCGTCTTGACGTCACAGTTCGGAGGCAGGCCGCTCTCGAGGTTCTGCTGTCTGAGCAGAACTCATGAGTCAGCGAGAGGGTCGCAGAAGACGACCAACAAAATGGCACATACATAAAGGAAGAGGAAGGAGCAACTCGGAGAGTAATGGACCATTCAGCTCAATCTCACACACACGCAACAGCTCCACTCTAAAACAGAGAGCCCAGGGAGCAGACTTTGGTTATTTCCGTAGCGTCTCCCTGTCCGCTCTGTGTGATTCTTCACTCATCCTTGGCACCGGGCTTCCCCCTCGCTTTCGCCGTAGTCTCCGAATCTCTCCCAGTCTAAACGCTGGAGCCACAGTAATCCCAATTATAATCTCCCAGATCCGCGGGGCTCTTTGTAAACCTCCGCCACAATTCAGTTGTAGTTTGTTCTGCATCGCCCACAATGAGTCTCCCATTAGCTCCAGCGGATAGCTTCCATTCGTCGTTCTCTCAGTCTCAGTAAAGTGGAGTTAGTGTCATGAAGCACAGTTGGAGGTCAGTCTCGGAGGCCCACGCGGGGCCCTAGGTCTTCTCCTCGCGGTCCGTCTTGCGCCTGGTGATGTTCCTGGGCTTGATCTTTAGCGACAGTTCCCACAGGGCCTCCTCCGCCAGGTGGTCGCTGAAGTCGTTGAAGAAACACACAATGTCTTCGTTGCGCTTCAGCTCATAGTGCCTGAGGTGAGAAGAGGTGGAGGTTTGATTAATGCAGTAATTCATCAGGGGAAAAACAAACGGCCCATGTGGAGATGGCGGCATTAAAATTTAATGAAAAACAAAGTAGGCATCCATTGCATTTCCTGCCAGTGGCTGTGATTGATGTTCACAAAAGCTTTCTAATGAAATGTCAGCATCACGTGCATCTTTGCATCGTGCTGTATATGTATCCCAGCGGACTTACACTTGCTGGAAGCGCCGCATGCTGTCCAGGATGTTGAACTGCTGCCAGCGTTTGGAGAAATTGACCTTCCCGTCGATGAGGTCGGGGTTGCCCAGGTGGACGAAGGTCAAGTCCTGCAGAATGAGACCCCTGGAAGAACGAGGAGTCGCGTCAAGTTGTGGCTCGCGTCTTAAAAAAAACCCCCCATCTGTACGAGTTCAAACATTCATTCACTTACAGGTACGGGATGCATGGAGGCTCCACCTCGGCCAGAGCAGCTCTGTACGCTCGGAAGGAGGAGGAGCTGTCAATCAACGTGCAATATTCCTCCAATCCCTGTCGAAAAGAACGAGATGTGATGTGAGAGAAAAGCTACATAATACTGTAGAATCAGATGCTACACCGGCTTCAGACATCTCTCTGTGGTTACATGCAGAATAATAACACTGCAATCCCACAATCCTCTCACCTCCGAGGTCTGTTTCTGCCACTCCAATCTCCGGATGGGGGCAGAGTCCAGAGCCGACAGTATTGCCAGGTAGGAGTTGAAGTTGTTCAACTTTCTTAAGTGCTGTAATATGACATTTTAAATGTTACAGCATTAAAAAAAACAAAGAAATGACGTCAGGACAATTAGGGTGTTTAAATCTAAGGTGACTAACCTTCATTATCTTTATGAACTTGAGAAGCAGCTTCTCTCTGTCTTGGGCTTTCTCCTGCTGAATTATCAAAGAGCGCACCCTACAGGGCAAAGAGAAATAAACAGCGTGGTTGTCAACAGGATGATGAAAGAGGGAAGACGGGAATGTGACGACAGGGAGCGAGATGTGATGGCAGGAAGCTCGCGGTCTGTCGGTCTTACCAATAGCTCATGTTGTTAAAGTGCTCCGTGAACTGAGTGAGGTTTGGACTCTTCTCCTCGTTCTGCTCCTTGGCCCAGAGCAGCACCTCGGGAATCTGAAGGGAAACAGTCAGCGTTAAAGTCGGGGTTCACTCCATGGAGCTCAAAACACAATCGGCATGGGAGGATGGAACACAAAGAAGCCACTTTGTACCTCGATTTTATAGAAGAGCTCCGCATCAAGAAGAGTGAGCTGGTCAGCGATCTCGTGACTTCGGAAGTCATGGAGGGTTCCAGGCCTGTCGGGACAAACAAACTATCAGGTGAGATGTCTTCCCCTTTTCTGTCTGTCATGGCTCCTTGTGGTGCAGCTAAATGCTCCACACATGCCACACCCGTCTCCAGCCAGCCCTCGCCCCCCCCCCCCCACAGTACCTTGCAGAGACCCCTCGGGCAGCGAGCGGCTTCAGGGAGTTTGTGTAGCGCAGCAGCTTCCTCTGCTCCACCTTATCCAGGATGTTCTTGCGGAGCACACGGGCGAGGCTGAGCTCGCCGTTGCACACCAGCGTGAACACCAGGTCCATCAGCTGTTTCAAGATGTCCTCCGTCAGCTCCACCAGGCTGCAGGACGGAGGAAGAGGAGAAGACGGTCATTCAAGCGGTTGTTGACGATCATAAATAACACGTAGGATTTAAGGGCGATTTGGAACCACAGAGATCAAGGGAATGCTCTTGCAGAAATAGGTAAAGCTCTTACGATGATTGAGTTTGAATAAACATTTTATAAGGCTGCGACCTAGTGACTGGTAAGGTGACTGAGGAACGATTATTGTTATAGCCCTTTTGGAGCCTTTCTTGGAGTCATGACGTATATATCCATAAAAATCTTGCTTATATTCAAAACCAAAAAATAATGGCATACACAGTCCTAAAGCACTAGCAATATCCAGGTTTCTAAACGCACACACGCTTCCATTCATTAATCTACTGAGAGACCAGGTTTCCCCTCCATGTCCGTGGAAACATGTTTCCCTGAGGGGGAGGAGGGGGAGGAGGGGGAGGAGGGGGAGGAGGGGGAGGAGGCGGCGGTGCACCACACACTCTGAAAAGGTACTTTCCCAGATTTGCTACTCACCACAGCTCATCGACCACACGAACCAGCACGAAGAATGTGTTCTTGCTGACTCGCTTCTTGAACGTGTCCGGACTGTGGCAGAACCGGGTGTATGTGCATCGTGGTCAAGGACAAAGACAACTATAGCATACGGGAAATGCAAACATAGAATTTCACATTTGGCTAAAAGCTGTCGCACATATATGACGCTTCATCACGTGATGAGACAAGATGTGTGAAGTTTTGCTCTTTTAATATATTGTGCATCCCTCGACCATAAGGACATCTTTATTGATCAATTTACCCAACACATTGTTATGTTCTACTGAAGATAAAAAGACTCATTTCAATCAAATATTAGGGTATGAATTAGCGTCTACAGCCGTGCTAGCCACTATTTAAACAAGCTTTTTGGATCATAGCAGGAAAAGTTCATGATTCAACAAGTCCCAGGGTTTTCAGCAGTAACTACACTTCAGCATCCGTCAGGAGAGGAATAAGTCCCGCCCCTCTGAACGGATGGAGCTAAATCAGAGTTTGTTTCTTGGTAAATGAGGATAAAAAAAAAAAATAGAATAAAAATCACAACAGCCTTGTGCAAACTGAAAAGCGGTTGAGCTCAGAGTGACATGTTGATTTTAAAAAGATATCTGTAGTGTAGCTTCTTAATGAGGTCCTCGGGGGTTATAAACGTCCTATACGTAGTCAGAAAGGCTTCACAGTACAAAACGAGATCTGTCGAGCAAAAACAGGAGAAAGCAACACATTTCAGTTGAAGTGCAGAAAGAATCAAAATCAAATGTGATGCCTACATACTGACACATCGCCTATAATGAACCACAGACAGACTGAGGCTATTTAAAATGCTACTCAGATGAGATTTAGAAAACAATAAGACATCAGTCAAACTAGAGAACCACACTTACACAAATGAAAAGGAAACCTGTCTTTGAATATTAAATGAAGGCGGGTCAGTCAAGCAGGCAAAACAAAGTTGTCCCAGTGACCCAGAAGCCCGCTGACATACCGAGCTGTACGCAACAAACACGCAGCGTCAGCATGAGTCGTAACTGTACCTTTGCGGTCCGTTTCTGTAGCGTGGACCAGTAGAATATCTCCCGATCCAGCGCGGACGTCGGGGCCGTCGTCACTCTGGGAGAAATTAAAAGAGAGGAAGCGAGGTGCAGAGAGTTGGAGAAAATGAACGGCGGACGGGGAGATGGAGAGAGGTGGATGAGAATCAAAGCAGGAGAGGAAACGAGTGGTTAGAGTTGACGAGGGTGGGCCGATGCAGTCTTGCCCAGAATGTGTCTTGTTTTTCTGGCTACCCCTTCTGAACGGCCCCCACCTCCTCCTGTTCTGCACCAGCTCCTCTGATGACGATGAAAAAGTCAGACTTGTGTGTGATAAAAGCCCCGCCACTGCAATATGTCTCCTGTAAACAGCTCTACATGTCAGGCTGTGAATCTTCCCCCGCTCCCTTTTCTGAACCCCTTCCCATCTCACTTTAGTAAATCGCTGTCACGTTGCCCCTAACCTTGCAGACTGGAGCGTTTTCACACATCTGTCTATTAGACTGCACCACACGGGACAAAGGAGGAGGAGGCGCAGGAGGAGGAGGGCAGTTTTTCAATTTCAGCCCCTGCAATTTCAGATACTCAACACCAGGGGGCAGCAATGGCTATCGATGGTGCATCTCAGGATTTGATTTCACATCCGACTGACTCACAGTGACCTTTAGCCTTCCGCTGGCCTAACATGATAGAATGTGCTTTGTATGCCGGCGCGGCACACTTCTGTCACAGCAGATTTCTATAAACGGCACGCAGCATCAGCACTGGCTTTCTTACTTCTTGTTTTAGTGTTATCCTGCTCATAATCTCCTTGTGGTCTATGAGCGAGAGCTCGTCCACGTCTTCCTCGTCGCTCCCAGCCGACTCCGTTGACTTCTGCCTCCTAAAACAAAAAGACACCAATGACTGTAGCAGCAAATCTGCACAAATCATACATTTACTACATTTTAGAGAAACATTTGATTGACTAATTTCAATCGAGCCTTAAGTGCGTAGTGTTTTTTTTTAAAGCATATATCCCTTATAGGATCATATAACATCAGGACCCGTACCTTTCCTTGTCCAATGCCTCTTTGCTGTTGCTGGATGGCATCTTAGGGGCGGGGTCCTGAAGTACATCGTCAGCTGTGATTGTTTCCTAATCACGCAGGGAAAAGCAATAATCAACATGGTGTTGTGTGCGTCACACGGAACAACATTGACGAATGGTTCCATGCAGTGACAGAAGGCTGGATATCGATGGGCTCCTGTGAACCACCAGTGCATGCAACACCGGTGGGGGAATGGAGGATGGATGCTTTCTACCAACCGTCTATACTGTTATGTTTGAAAAGTATTATGTTGATGGGTCAAATGCAGCTTTTCCTTTTATTTCCCCCCAGTATGAGCAAGAAAAAAATCCAACAGATGAGACCCAAAACAGAAAGAGACTAGAGTGTATAACACACACACACACACACACCACACACACACACACACACACACACACACACACAGAGAGAGAGAAACCGCACCAAATGTAAACCTACAATGCAATCACACACCTCCACATTGTTTGTTCTCTCTTTTTCCGACATTTGCACACAACCCAAACACACCCTTGATGTACACGCTGGGAATACAAGCGCACAACCACACACGCTGTCAAACATGCACAGGTGCACAATAAGCAGTTATGGGGAATGTTATTGGAAAATTGAAAACCGGTGAAAATCGTTGAGAATCCCATTTTGGAGCGACGACGCGCTCAGGTGTTAAAGGTTAAAGCTGGTTACGGTAAAGCACAGCCAAAGGGACAGTAATCACCAGCCAGGCAGTCGGAACAACACACAGACTTTTCCACAGACACCAACCAACGGCACGTTAAGTCCCTTGCAGGCAAACCCGTGAACCTGAAGTCATGCTCGGTCAGATTTGGCTACATTCACATTCCATTTCGGTGCCATCAGTTCGAGGGATGAATCAATAAGAGAACGGATGTGTGCCGCGACCAAAACGGGGGGGCTCTCCTTACTTCAAATCCCTCGCCGCATCTCAAATTGATTCATATTCCTGAAGTGACGGGACGTGTTAAATGGAATTGACCTTTCACCCGTGGCGGTCAGCTACTTACTCTGAGGGAGAGAGGCAGCTCCCCATTGGCCTGGCTGGACGAGTACAAGTTGACGTACTCCCCCTCCCCGCCCTCGTCGTTTGCACTCTCGCTCTATGGGAAAAGAGGAGGGACACAAACCCAGGCGTGAGGGTGCGGAGAGGGGCACAGAGGTGTTTGCCAACAGACGTCGAGTGTGAATATATATATAATCGCTAAAGAGAAGAGAAAGCAGCTAGCCTAGAGTTGGTATTGTTTTCCAGCTCCTTGCATCATGACCACTAGGTGGCGGTGGAGTGCATCCTATGTAAAGGTAATAGTATTTTACTGGCAAAAGGGACATGCAGTGCAACATGCTCTACTGGGATTCTTTCAAGATCAATACTCAGACAGCAGACAGTTTGTGGGCAGTGATATTGACAACAAGATGCCACTAAGCAACGATACTGAAGAGCAAACTGCCAAAAGGAAGGGGGTCCAGAATCACAATCTTTGATAACTGCTTCTGGAAGTATCCGTGTGCTTCCAACATCTATCCTTAGTAAGCTCACCGCTGAGGTGTGGAGAGAGTCAGTGAGAGAAGTCTCAGAAGGAAGACAGACCGCCACAGAGCCCATTGAGCCAGCCAGGGAACCGTTGGGCCCGCCCACGCCGCCATCAAGAATGGTGGCATTGGTCAAGGCTACCTGGTCCGAGCTCTGTTATTGGTGGAAAGAAGGACAGCAGGAAATAAAGAAAAGAAAGATAAATAAATAAATAAAAAGACAGTATGGAGGGATTAGAGATGTGAAGACAGGGCAGATAGAAAAAGGAAGCCGAACAATAGGAAACAGTGGGAGGAGGAAAAAAAAGTGTTCACTTCATTCTCCAACACCTCCATTAAGCCGGCACTGTGTGCACCGAGTGATGTGCCTGAACATGAACACACACACATACACCACCCATCCAACATTATACACTGGGACCAGCGGCAGCAGACACATCTCCAGTGAAATAACATGGAAGATGGCAAGAGAAGAATGTTTTAACAAGGAAACATGTAGATAGAATAAAGTGTGTATATATGTGCTACAAAGAGATGTCTTAACAATGTGTGTGTGTGTGTGTGTGTGTGTGTGTGTGTGTGTGTGTGTGTGTGTGTGTGTGTGTGTGAGTGTGTGTGTGTGGCCAGCTGAGGAGATGCCTGTCTGCAGGGAGGTAGCGGTGACCTGTTTTAACATGTTGCACATCTCAGCCCTGTTTCAGCATACCAGCATAGAGCGGTGCGTTCACAGATCACTGATAAACACCGCACACACCCGGCTGACACATAAACACAGATGCACGCGCACGTTCATGCACAGACACGCAGGATCGGCGGGAAATCGAGGCTTCTCACTCTACACTCAACAGCAACACACACAGGAAGGGGGGGGGGGCACTTGTACATTCAAATACACGACGGGGTATTTCTTTTCCCTTTCCTATCAACATATGTAAAGCAGCTTTCCTGGTATGCCTTACCCCCCCCTAAACATCATGCCCCAAGGAGTTGAGGAATGCAAGCGTGTGGAAGTGTGTGTGCATCTGGGGTGGGAGGAGGTTCATGGTGAAGGGGAGACTACACAGATAGGAGAAAGTGGAGGTGGAGAGAGAGAGAGGTAGACGGCGACTGACGCTGGACGACGAAAAAAGACGAGGAGGAGAGACGAGGAGCAGAAACAGAAGGAATGTGTTTTCCATCAGGTCCATCTGGTGCTGCATTCCACCGGAGAAATCCTAAGGGAGACCCGCACCGTGCCTTGAGGTGCCTCGCACACCATGGGGATCATCGTGGGTCAACCCCCACCCAGAATACTGACCTCACCACTGTAACACAGGCCAGGATTTTCTGTGGGGTCAGGGTCAGGCCAGAAGTTACTGGAATATAGCACTGATTAACCACAAGCTAATTCATTAACAAGAGCCTGTTGTAGGTTGAAGCGGTCCTGATGGACACTCAAAGGGCCATGTGGTCCTTAATAACACCCAACAGAAGGCCTGACAGTCACTTGTGATATTTGGACGGGACAGAACACACAACTCCTCTCTGTATCTCTGAGACAAACGGAAAAAGAAGGAGACGGGTCAAATAATAATAATTACCTGTCATGTGGCAACAAATAACTGCACGCACTCTCAACCACGCAGAGCACACATTAATACCATTATATCTGATAACTCAGCTGAAAAAAACCCAGCAAAGCAACAACTTCACACCATCACAACAAATGCACACATGGATGGGCGGGTGGACAAAATCAAGGAGCAGCACACAGCAACCAAACCACGACCACAGACCATCAAATAGGGGGGAAGGGGTAGATAAACAGACTGCATCACATATGGAGTACGCACACAGGTCAAGCTGCCCTTGGACCAGTCCAGGACCACACAGCACCCACACCGGAGGGGAGAAACGGAGGTGGAGGGATGGGGTTCAAGGGGGTGAAAAGAGGGGTGGGTGCACTCACCGTGGGTGTGGTCAAGGTAGCTTGGCCAATCAGGTAGGAGTTAGAAACGGACATGCTGAGGCCCAGCCCAGAGCCCGCCTCCTCCAGGGCCGCTACAGACGGCTGGAGGTGGCAGGAGAGTGAAGAGGAGGAGGAGGAAGAGGGGGAGGAAGAGTGGGAGGCCTGAGAAGGAAACAGAAGAGGAAGAAAGACAGGTGGAAAAGATAGAAAAGAAAAAGTGAGTTGTGGGGGTTAAGAAAGACAATGAGGGGCGTTATAGGAGGGGGGTGGGAGAAAGAAAAAGTGGGACAGTTGGTTACACTAGTAAGCAAGACTGTATTAGAGCAGATTTAATCAAAGATCAGCAGAGTGGTGAAGTCAAAGTGGCAGAGGAGGATTGTGGTGGTTTGGCTGAGAAGCATCAGCTTACTGTTGAAGTAAACACCGATCAGACGTTTGCTGTTGAAGTGCTCCTGAATATGAATGTACTGTTGTTTGAGTTCCAGCTCCAGAGAGCCCTAATTACTAGAGTGTGACCTATACAGGTTACACACATTTACGTCTAACGCGACAGTCCAATAAACCTACGTTTAATATCCCCAGCTTTAAGGGCTTTCCAGAAACGAGGCCAACTACAGCACTTTCTAAACAGGGCCAATATGATCCGGCGATTTTTTTTCACCCATTTCCTTATCCATGCAGCAGCAGCTGAAATTACTTTTTTTTTTTTTTGCAAAGCCATGTAAAGTCGCCAAAGCGTGTAAGCCTGGAACATGGGTTTATGCAGGAGGCAAACCGGCTTATTCTGCTGGGCCACGAGCTCATCAAGTCCAAAACATGAGGCCAGATTAGGCCTCGAGGCAGAGATGGGTGCAATTCTGTAGGCTGCAGGCTCAGACAAAAGAATGATAAAAATAAAAGCTCCAAAATACACAGTCGCGGTGGCAGGGAGAGGGCAACGGACAAAGGAAGAGAGGAAAGGCTCTGAGGTGGCCTGGGTAGACTGCCACTCAGCCACAGATCCTCTTTGCTGGGCTATGATACTGTACGTACGGCTATCCCCTGGAGAAGGCCGTCATCTGTTTACTGTCCACACGTGTACCGTCTTCATTATTACACAGCTAAAGGCCAGCCACACAACAATTTGTCACCTTCAAATATGGCTGCCAGGCATTAGCGAGGGAAAACAGGCAAGCGTGTGTCTTTGTGAGAACACCGTGTGTCACAGGCTACCTACTGGACATGCAATGTTTTCTGGATTTGTAACTCTACAGTGGTTATTATTCATTAAATTAAAATATAGTTAAACTTGGCATATTTCCCATACATGTGGCCATGTAGGGGTTGTGGCATCATGGCTATTCCACGCTCCTAAATGCCATGCCATTATTTAGAAAGCTGTCAGAGGATTACGCAACTTCCTCAAATATGCAATGTCTTGTACAAGAATCTCTACAATAAGTCAGCATGACCCACAGACTCACAGTGGTCACATTTATTAGAAATATTCCATCTTGAAATATACTGAAACGTACCTTAAAATATTTCATAAAAAGGTTAAACTCATATCTTATATACATCTCCGTAAAACAATGAGCAATAATCAAAGTTACATTATAAAGAGTTGAACTCTCCAGAGCTCACTGCTAATCTGTGATCGGTGCATGGAAGTAATTAACTTTCAAACCAGTGAGAAGAGCATTGCCAAAAAAGAAAATGCACGGATATCTCATGAGAAATAACGATAACCAGTTCTGACAGAAAATCGTGTGTTTGTGTCAGGGCCTTTAAAAATGTTTGATTTCCAAACCCACATGGCTCCTCACAGGGATGCCCTCTCTCTCCCGCTATGATCCAGCCAATTGTGTCCCTTCCTCTCTCTCCTCACTGACTCTCTGTCAGACAGTTGGATCTCAATTAACCCAGACGCCGACCCAGATTAAGATAAGTGGACTGGATCTGATGCGTGGCTGATAAAGGCTGCTCTCTGACAACCAAACACCTCGGCGTTTGTATAGATGTCTGCTTTGGTTACAGAAAGGGGAGATGGAGTGAGTAAGGGGAGGGGAGGGCTGAGTAGGTAGAGGGAGATAACAAGATAGGAGGAGGCTGGAGTGAAAACTAATGAGGATTACCACTGGAATGTACTTTAGCCCCAGAATGCATTCTGCATTCTTTGCTGCTCTTTCTGTCCCCGGCCAGCATAAAGCATGAAGACACTGGGACCAGCACACCACCGTGTGTTGTTTGTTTGGTTCACATGTGCCAGTAACACCATCCTCACAACACTCTGACACGTGATTCTAGGATCTCAGAAATTAACCGTGAACGATTTGGTTGAGGAAGAGGAACGGAACAATGTAAGGAATTTTTTGCGGTCCAAAACCCATCTGTTTCTACCCACATGCCAAAGACATGTATCTCATTTAACCGTGGTAGTTTACAAGAAACAGCACAATATCAAAGCGAATGTTTTTTCGATGCCTGGGGGAAAAAAAAGTTACAGTCGTCATACTTGCACACACGGAGAGAGGATTCCTTACCAGCTGCCTTTGTTTGGGCGGCAACGCTGGAGGCATCAGCGGCTCGTGGACCGAGTCGGTGCTGCTGAAGGAGTCGTTGAAGCCGTAGACCTCCTGGAAGCGCTTGTTGCGCTGCTCGTAGATGCTCTCGCTCTGTGGCATCTGGTAGAACACCGAGGGCTGCGGCTCGGAGTAGTCCTCCACGAACTGCATGTACTGGAGGACTGGAGGTGGATGAGATTGATCAATATTTATTGTCAACAGTACATTTTGCCCATCTGTTCATATACCCCGTTTTGGGTTTATTAATCCTCACCTTTATAAAAAGGGTAATCTAATGATTTAGTATTGCACTTTAACAAAAGATATAAAAATTAAAAAAATATAAAATCAATACAGCTTAGAGATATCTTGACTCTTTTTCTTCACTATAGGTCAAGCTCTGAAAAACTATCCTAAATGTCCCAATTACACAACTCAAAAAACTTCTGAGACTCAGAAACCCTCCCTGCACTCTTAACACCCACGTCTTTCAAACTCAACAACCCCGGTGTGTTCTGCTAAAAATGTATTCAAACCCAAAATGACATCACCCCGATGACATCACCAGTTACATTCTCTTATTACATTACAAGCATTTCCACAAGCTCATTAGTATCACCATTAAACTGTATTTGATGATTAATATCCGTGTCCCTTTAAAGTGACTTGAAATCCTACATGCAGGAAGGGCTGACTGTATGGAATGACATAATACAGGAGCTGGAGAGGAAGTGATGTAGCAGGTGTGTCAGGAAATGACCAAATGTTGCCCCCTCTGCCCCTGGAGCCGGACCCATTGTAGCACATCCTGGTATTCACTTCCTGCCTCCATTCAACGTGGAATATTTCCTTGACATAAGCCATGCTTCAATGAACAGATGACCATGTGCAGCCAACATCCCTAAAAGTCAACCCCAGGTCTTCCCTGCATTACTCTTTGCGCTCTGATCTCATTTAAAGCTCTTCCTTGCCATCATGGCTTCCTCATTACATTCCCACTTCACTCACTGTGTCTGCTTTTCTTTTCTGGCAGTGGCGGCGGGCTGGAAGGGACGTCTGCATTCTCGCTGGCGATGTACTGGGCGACGAACGCACCCCCGTTTGTCTGGGGCATGGGTGAGATGGGTGTGAAAAGGGGGAACGGCGGCGTCGGGTGCAACTCCTCTTCTGACAAGTTGTCATACTGGGAGGGGTAGCGCTCGTACAGCACCCTGGACCCTCCGTCGGTAAAGGCCGACGCCTGGGTGCTGCGCCGCTTCTTCTGGGGGAGGGCGGGGGGCGCACTCATGCGGGAGGAATGTAAGGGATTGGTTTGATTGGGCTGCGGGGTCCAGGATTCTGGCTGCTGCTGTGATGGGGGAGCACTGAAGCGCGGATGCGAGGGATGCTGTCCGGGGACCGGGGACGAGGACTCGCTGTGCGACTCGGGCAGGGGGCTCAGACACCCTCCCACCGGTATTGGGGGCAGGTTCTCCCCAGCTGACAGGTCCTGGTGGAGGAAGTCATAATCTGGGTCGTAATTCTCTGTGTTGTCTGAAAAGGTAAAGAAAAAGGTACAAATCACATTAACAAAATGAGCGATTTGCATTCATTCCTTCCTTGTTCTTTATTTATTTGCCATGAAAAACACAAACAAGCTTCTCATTTATTACAAGCAGCAAATACAGCGTTTAAAATGACACGTCACCAGCGGGAAAGCAGACTTTAATCCTGTTACAGTTACAGTATGCAGAACCATTTGGGTGTTGGTCTGGTTAATGCGCTCTTTGTAAGCCAATGCATGTGTGTGTGTGTGTGTTTTGGGGATTTGGATCAGATATGAGATCCAATGCTAGATTCAGATCTGACAAAACGTCATGGAACCCCAATCGCGGGTTGGTTTTCGTCGTCTTACCAAGCGTCTCACAGCTGGTGTTACGGGAACACTGACCACTGTCCTGCTCCATAGAAGAGAGCTGTTCGTCTGACTTGCTGAGTTTCCCCATGCTGCTGCACGGAGAAAGGCGTGGAGAGTCACCCCCGTAGGACTGGCTCCCCCCGGAGAAACGCCGCTGGAGGAACTCCTGCTCGTAGTCCTGCTGCTGCACAGACAAAGAAAGGCCTTGAGCACTCTTTTCCTCCCTTAATGGTTCGTTTATTGAAATTAAAAAGGTACACAACATTGGACCACAATTCCTAACCTGTCTGTGGACGCTGCAGGGCAGGCTGGAGCCTCGGCTGATTGGGGCGACCACTGCAACCCGTGTAGGCGAAGGGGCCGACTGACGCTTCTTAGGAGGAAGAGCTGGTGGGGGGCTACAGACAGAACAGCACACAGACACAGCAGAATGAAACAACATGCTATTTGGTCAATAGTCAATACAGACAAATCAGGCAAGCACGCGAAACATGTTTTCTCAGACACGTATGCACACACAAATCCATGTATGAATACATGAACACACACATTGTCATCCCTCCAGTGGAATAGTGAGATGAGAGTGAGGGTGTTTCATGTTAGCCTCTTTCAGCTATGATGACATGAAGCTGTCCCGCTTGTCACACCTAAATTCAGGGAGTTAATACCATGATATGGAGGCCAGCACAGAGAAACGGCAGTCAGTCACGCACTCTCATGCACTGCATGGTCCTCCGATTGGACGATGGATTCTTCAGGGAATGCCCGGGATAACACAAAGTTTGGGGATGATGCAACCATGCAGGTCAACGACACTTTCATCCAATACAGAAGCTTTAATGCGGGTCTAGGGTGGGATGTTACAGTGGAGGCAGGTGATCCTATGGGCTAACATACTTCTCCTTCTGAGACGGTCTCCTTTGGCCAGCGTCAGCACTCAACTGCGCTCTGTTCCCAGAATCCAAAGGGAGACCAAAGATGAAACAAAGTGAGAAAGACAGCAGAAGGAGTAAGAAATGAAGAGACAGTGCAACAGACAAACCAAAGTGTGCCATATTTAAAGGCTAAAGTGTGAAAGTGATGAAAGATTTTAAGGAGCCTTTGGGTGGACGGAGCTACAGTTCGACTGCATGGGAAAAGAAAGGAAAACATATGATACACCAACATGTCGCTGATTCTCAAAAAAAGGTCTAAATCCGTCCAAATTAAATATGGAAGTTCCCCTTCCCACTCATACACACATCCTATAAACCCTCTTTCTTCCTCATTTGATATTTCTGAAACGTTTTCATTCTAAAAATAGGTTGCATTTAAAGTGAAACAGCTGTGATGAATGACTCCAGTACGGACAGGGCTTTTGTGACCACAGTGCAAAAGGTCAGAACGTTTCTCCGGCCACATCGGCGCCACCGAGCCCTCGTCATCGCTTCTCATTGGATGGAGACAAAACACCAAACAGAAATCTAGAGCTAAATGAGAGACCAGTCCTATGAGAACGTTGTACCGGTGCGATGCATGTGTCACCCTCACCTGAGCTCTGCCATTTTGGCCTCGGGGAGGGGGGGTTTGGGAGGGGCCACGTCCTCTTCTGGTATGTCAGAGGCGGCCTCTGCGGGGGTGGCCGCCGGAGCCGTTTTACTCGAGACCTCCTGCTCCCGATCTATCGAGGGCATCTCTGACGACACGCTGCTGCACACATAAACGCCGCCTGAGTGAATGAACTACTTCGAGTGTGTGGTTTGTGTTCTGCGGGGCACACTTCGTACTCACCTCTCGGCTGTGGTAGCAGGTGGCGCCGGTTTGTTGGGGGTGGTGGGCGACGGCTGCTCCTGTTTCTCGATGGTCAGCTTCACCAATTCCTGTTCACAGAAAGAGCCGGCTTCGGTCACACCACAGGTGGACGGAGACAACACCACTCACAACGGTTCCCCGTCTCAGCGAAGGGCCTACCTTTACGCCGTCCAGCACCGCTTTGATGACGCTGGTGACCGACGCCACGTTTTCCTTGTCCTCCAAGTCGATGCCATCCAGCATCACCTGGTCTGCCCAACGGATGAGGTTGGCCAGACTCTGATACACGCGGTTATGGCAGGAAGACAGCGCCGAACTGGTGACATGGTGTGAGAATATGGTTGGGGCAAGTTTAAGAATAGAACAAAGCATGGGATTCAAGAAGGAGTAAAATAAAAGTGGCATGGAACAGGTGAAGAGATGATGGTATGGAAACCAGAGGTGCATAAGCGTGAGAAGAAAAACAATAGGACAAGCACATGTGATACACTTCCACCTATCGACCAGCTATTAAACTGCATATTTAGGAGGCATCTGTTGAGGAACTGTGGGAGTGCCTGGCTACAAGCTTGGAGGTTGGAACAAGCAAGCTGCTGTAGTGACGGTGAACACGGGGAAGTGAGGTGTTGTCTCTGCCTGTACGTTTCAACCCAACACTAAGGTGTGGCCCCGGGCCTGTACCAACATGCTGCAGCTGATTCAGTGTGCGGGAATATCCATCCACCGTCTTTGCACGGCTTAGTTCTACGGTGAGTAAGAGACGACGGCAGCTACGGGGGTTAGCAGAAGGATTTGAGGGATGATAGAGCAGTGGCAAGGGTGGAGAGGTTTGACCCAGAAAGACTAAAGGCTGTAAGTTATACTGGATCTAAGTAGGAATAGTGGAATTTAAAAGAAACGTGTACAGCTATGAGTGATGTATGCGAGTAAGTGAGTCAGTATGACTAGAGTTTGCAGATGTATGACCTTGATACACAAACCTCTTGGCAAATAAGTACTTTAATCAACTTAACACTGCGTGCCACAACTGTGGGTAGGAGTTACACCCACTGTTGACCTACTTATTTGACCAATATTGATTTAAATCACTGCAGAACGCTGTAGTACAGTGTGCATGTTTAACAGATGGCAAAACTTTAGTTTGCATTATTAACAAGGGAGGGTTAAAATGTCACGCAATAACAACTTGATGTACAGTAGCTTATTTGCAAAAAAAAAAAAAAAAACATCTCCCTAATCTTTGCTGTGATCTATGTGGGTTTGACTCCATTAGACTGAGGTCAGATCTCCAGAGACGGCTGCTCTCCCATGTTGCAGCAACAGTCCATCAATTGCTTCTAAACACAAGGCTCGGAGATACAAAATCTGTCACCTCTGACCTCCGTACTGTCATCTGCACTGACAGATTGGGGAAAGGCACAGAGAAGTTCTAACATGTCTTGACATTCCAAAAAAAAAGTCTGCAGCTAAGGTGACTTTCAAAGAAAGGGCTTCCTTTACACAGAGTGTAAAACAGAGAAACATTCTGTTGGGTAATAGATCCGAGATGCGATTTTAAAGGCTTCAGGCATCAAGTCCAGGAAGCTTTGTCTGTCAAAGCATATTATCGATCGTCACAGACTGGGAAGCCAGCCGTAGTCGACATCATGCTAGTTCTAACATGTCCAGCATGCATACCAGCGGTATGAGTTACGTCAGGGAGCAAGAATGTGAAGAATGAATTGAGAAACGGTACATTGTGAAATTACATCAACAGCAGGAAAAGGAGGCACATTTTTCCCCCCAAAGGTCTGTTTTGAAGGTTGTCTTCTGTGTAAAAGACAAGAAACATTTTCATTCTTTTATAAAAAAAAAACAACAACAACATGCGACTAACCTGTGCTGTATTCGGGCCTCTACCTGAACCAGAGGCAGGATGGCTTCGAGCACCTTGCTGGCCGAGCCTGGAAGCATCTCAAGCACCTTCTTCTCCACAACCATTTTGTCCACGATTGTCTTGAAGTAGCGCAGGGCACTGACCACCTCCTTCTCGTGCTCCTCCAGCCGACTCACCTTCTACAAACACACAACGGTGAACATTTTCAAAAAGGTTTTCAAAACATCATAAGCCGTGAAATACGTAAAACTAAAAAACAACTATTATTTAGACCATCACAACAGTCTGGCCTTCATGCTGTGCTTCTATTATTACCATGGTTTGCTTGCAGTTCAAAGAACCATCTATCAAGTGATGTGGCTTGGAGCCATCTTGGTACCACAGCAACGGGCTCTTTCAGCTTGTCTAGTCTTTCACAGCAGGGCTGTTTGGGAATATATTCTCTACACCGAAAGCCTTAAGAGGCAGCGGGGGAGTTTATCCAGGAAGCGGCCCAGTTCCATTCATGTCTTTATAGGTTCAGACACCTGCTGTAGTGCAGCAAGCCGCCACAGTGACTGGGAAGCTGTGGGAACCAGCAGGGAAACTCTCGCACGTACGCAGACACAATGGAGTATGGGCGCACAAAACATTAAACAGGAAAAGAATTCACAAATAGGCAAACAAATGCGTGGAAAAAGTGGGAGAGCGATGCATTTCCCACAATACACACACATACTTTCGGGGCACCTGTACGCACACACACACACACACACACACCTTGTTTGCAGGTTTCTCCGTACTCTTGGCTGCTGGTTCGGGCTGCAGTTGCTTGCCCTTCTTGGATGGAGTCCTCTTGATCTTGGGAGAGTGGAACTTGTCCATCAGTTTCATGGTGAAGGAGGACAGATGGGACCGCTGCGAGTCTATGGACGGAGTGGAAAAGAGAGACAGCGGTCAGTCGAGGAGAGAGGATCCTCAGGGGGGAATAGAAGTTGGATTAAAAAATCTGATGGCACAACATTGAAGCGTTGGTGTCACTATCACACAATGCACCTCTTCTTAATGATGCTGAAGTGACCAGCTGAACGCTAGCTAGATGGAAGACGAAGGGAAAACATATTTGTAACACATTTCATCTGCTCCCTGTGCTCTCATCAATAAATCTGTTGGACAGGGACCGTCATAGAGCTTCTTCCAGCAGTCAATTATGTGCACAGATGTGTGCACGTGCACATGCACACAAAGAGGGACGAGCATGATAAATACTCTAGTTAGTGCAGAGATGAAAATTGCTTCATGGCACATAATTGAGAGCGGCTTCGTAATAGTGGAGTCATTTAGCAGAATTCAACGTGTTCACCGTAGAGCGGGCTGATTGTATCTGGGGAGAGAAAGAGTCCCGGCACTGTTAATCCCAGAAGAATTGACTGCTCGCTCACCGTCTCCCTTCACCTCTCGGCCCCCTCCTTCTATCTCCACATCAAACTGGAGCAGAAGACAGCGAAATACTACATAACAACGGTGGGAGCTGCCTGGCAGAAAGAGTGTTTTTTTTAATTTTTATCTATCCATCTATCTATCTGCTGTAATCTCCCTTCAGCTCGACAACAGCGGGATCTGACATTCCATGGCCATCAGCGTAAAAACACTGAATGCTGACTAGCGAGCAGCAGCAGGAAAACAACACAAACTAGCCTTCCAGCCAGCGCTTTCATCCGCACGATCGATCCACATGCCGCACACATAACCACCCCACCCCGTTCTTTCTCTCCCCTCCATAATCCTCATCATCCCTTACTCAGAGCAAAAGCCAGAGTTTGCTGAGGCGGCCAAAGGCGACAGTGTTTTTCTCGGTTAAAAATGTTGATGAGAACGCGTTCAGCGGAGTTTCCTTCCAATACAAATGCATGTGACGAGGCATGCGTGACCCCCCCCCGGGCTGTTGCTTTACACAGCGTCTACAAAAATCTTATCTCTATGTTGAGCAAAGATAAATCAACTCTGGCAGGCATTAGTACGTAACTAAAGGGGAATGGCCGATTGAATAAACTACGGTTACTGGAAATGTATCGCATGACTGGCCGTTGCATCACCTTTAATCTGCATTTATTTGACCTCATATACCCAAATATCAGCTTTTGTGAATATACAAGACAAGTCTAAATGTTAGAAGGCACATGCAAGACAAATATAGATTTCTTTTTTAAGTTAATTTGTAGCCCAGTTATGTCACAACAAAGAAAAAAACAATACATAACAGAGACAGCATCGTCTTCATTTGGGGTTTTATTACCACAGGAGAAAAAAACGTCAGCTTGTTAGCCGGCAGGATTGAGGAGGATAGAAGGAAGACAAAGTGTTTGAGTTCATCCCAGACGAGTAACCAGACACAGTGAAGACCCTGCAGAAGGTGACAACCTGCTCATCTCATCAGCTGTCTGGATCGATACTGTGTAGCTCGGGCCACAGGGGATGCTGTGCTGCATCAGTGCATCTTATAGAGCCTGAACAGCATAGCTGGGGCTGACGGTGTGAGAGTGAGATGTTTTTTTTTCTGTACCCGGAGGCTATACAGTTCACATAGCTGCGTTCGCCAGTTTTGCCGCAAGTCATGGTGCTGTCTTGGCACGGTTTCACTTTAGTGCAGAGCGAACCGTACGCTTTTGATTGCACAGCAGCAGCCTCCGTACGAATTTAGCCTCGCATAATCCTATCTGTTTGACCTTGTTTCCCCCTTCTCCTCCCCGGCATATTGTGCAGGATCTGTGGCTGACATCGCAATATGCCGGACGCTTTTGCTCAACCCGAGCTCGACCGGGCCCAGAAGGACTACGTGTGAGTTTACAGCTGCAGCCCAGGGTCCCAGCCCAGAGTGGAGAGGCAGGCAGTGACATCAGCACAATGAGTCACCGCCATGATCGATACAGCTGGTCCCAAAGACACCATCGCAGCCCCCGCGGCTCAGCCGTTTATCATGCGCACTGGGCCGGTTCTCCTCCGCTCCCTCTTCATTTTTTCTCCCTCTTCAGTTCTGAGAACAGAGAGCCCTCCCCCCCCTCTCGTCTCCTCCAGAGTTCACTGGAAGTCTGGCTCAGCATGGAAATGACATCATCAACAGAAAGAAATGCACAGGGTAAAGGAGAGAAAGTCAGCGCGGGAGGGAGAATACAGTGGAGTGCTCTGTTATAGTCATGTACGCCTGCAAGCGTCCACCCTCCACTCCTCCGCCAGAGACCGGCCCAGCCATCCCTCCCACTCCCACCAGTTCCCCGTCTGCTGCTGTCCAGAGTTACGAGGTGGTGATGTCATTCGCTGTACCGTCTATTGCACTGAATCTCACTGAAGTCATGGGCTGAATAAAACCTCACGGTGAAAATATTTTTTCAGCTGCCCAGGCTACAACATCCCTTCCTCCTAAACTCGGCGTACATTAATACACCTGCAAAACATTTTCACACACCGATTTTATCCTTCGTAGCCAATATTTGGATTTTTACTGCCAAGGGACTGCTTTTAGAGAAGAAGTGAACTGAGGAGGATTGGAAATTGAAAGTGGACCGGCTCATTCTAAACACTCAGTCCCTGTTTTCCTGCAAGTGGTTCCCGAAGTTCTTCCCCTGCTCCCTTTAAAATACAGTGCAATACAGCAGCAGCAGAGCCAGCCTGATAAACAGCAACGTGTGGTTACACTTCCATAAAGGGTGAGGTTTGACTCCTCTGCTGCAACAATCCCACAGAGAACCGAACACACACACACACACACACACACAATTCCCCTGAGCCTCATCGGTACACTGCAACCTCAGTGTACAGCCTGTTGAGTTTACAGTTCTCCGGTAGGTGTGGGACGGTGTGAACATTTCATATCACCATTCTCCCGGCCAATATGTGATTCACGATATTACCCAGGTAACCATCAATATGTGCTTGGAACTCTTAAATGGCACTTAAACATATTGGAATCAATACACAAATATTTTCATTGCATCACAGATAGGACACACAATTTTTTTTAGTGACAATCATCTTAAATAAGATGATCATACATCTTAAAATGTATTTTTGTATCCTGTATTTTTTTTAATCAGGCTCTATTTTTCACTTCTCCACTATGATGGCGAGCTAGACAGCTTTTTCAAGTCACCTGTGGCGACATTTACGATTATCCCGTTAATGGAAATTCACCATGATCGATCGTCATGAGTGATTTTTATCCCAATGCATGATAAAAATCCTATATCATCCCATCCATAAGCTCTCTTATATACCATAGCAACAAAACAGATGACATACAGTCCATGTTTGTTATTCTAATTTGGTAAAAATCTATCATTTTCCCAATGCTATGGCAGATGTATGATAAAGAACATAAAGGGAATCCCTGAAATCAGTTGTTGACGATGCATTGCAAAGGATTTAGCAAGTAAACATCTTTTGGGGGTTATTTAAAATTGCTTCGACACTTAACTGCTTTGAAAGGCCTTGGGGACGTTGAAAACAAACACTCCAGTCTGAACGACTCTTGAACAAAGCCTGGGAGGGTTCTCACACAACCCTGTGGTATAGCGGCGTCCCCAGGAGCCTCCCAAGCTGCTGCATCAAAGCGTCATTACACGATAAGTAAATACAGACATACGCACTCACACCAGGGGAGCACATTCATGGGTACTTCACATATGTTGTCATTCACCAAGTTCACCGTGGACTCTCCGTTTAAATCTGTTTTGCAGAAATCAATACTGGCCACCCCGGTGCATTTAGTAGCTTCCCTAGAAATTCATCCAATTTCCCTACTACCACAACACAGACCCACCAGGAAAAGTGCAATCTCTCTGGGCTATTGTAATTCTAAATCTGTATCTCTAAAAAGAAAAACAAAGTGCAAACTAACTCATATTACTTTCTCAGCAGGAACAAGGATTTCCCCCATCCATCTCTACTTAAGCATGGATGCCAAAGTAGAAAGACTGCAACACAAATGTACAATAAAATAGGTTTATGTCTTTGGAGGCAAAGCAAATTTCATTGTTTTCAGGAAAAAAAGGCGTAACGAATAAATAAAGCTTTTACACACCTGAGAGGCTGTCTGACAGAGACACTGTCTTCTCATAAACTACATTTTATTGGTGGAAACAGTGTGTTCTGTTCTACTCACAGGACAGTCTCTGTGAGCACAAGACAGTTGATACGAATTTGATTGGATTTAAAAAGCCAACTCACTGGTGCTCCTTTTACATGTGGCGCAACGTCCCACACGGTTACCTCCCCTCTTGCTGCCTGACATACAGATTAAAACATTTCAGTGGGAAATCCCAGCACAAGTGATGACCGGTGACATGTGAGCTTGTCCAGACCTGACTGAAGAACTGACAGGCGGGCAGATTGATCTGGCTCTTGTTCAGTACAGGTGTGATCTATACAGGACAGCTGCTCGGCCCCCCTGACTGATCCCCACCCACCCAACTCTAGGAATAGGATGAAAACTGGGTGCAGGAATACAGGGGAGGCTGTGCGTAAGGTTACACACACAGCTGTCGCCTCCCAGCTGAACTCCCCGTGAGTGAGGGCTGCTCCGTGAAAAGTGCATGGGGACTTGTTGAGCGTGCGAGAAGACTGAAACAAGAGTCAGAAAGGTCACCGTGCCAGCTGTTGAAAAGGGCTGGAGGCAAAGTTGTGTGCGTAAAGGAGATACTTTAAATTATCGTCTGAACAAAGCGGGACAGGACAGTTAATATTAGTTGAACTGCTGTTGTAATCTGCGACTGCTCACGACTGACCGACTGGAAAAACAAAATCAACGAGCACGTGCACAATAATAAGACGGAGATCTTCACATCCCTCTTAAGCACCGGCTATAACTGGTGTTGTACATCTGCTGCACTTTTAAAAATAACGTGGAAGAAACACAGCAGAACTTCTGAGAAAGTGAGAGGAACCCTGCTCTGGGTCACATGTAAGTAGACAGTGCATTCTTTATAAGCAACCTTATGCCTTCAATGAAACCTTATTTGTCTATAAAAACTACAACATAGCGAGTGAATTACTGTCTGCTAAACTGTAAAACAAACAAAACAAAAAAACATGCAGAAGTGCAGTGCCAAGTATCATTTCTATAGGCAAGACCTGCTGTGGAGCAAGATTGTGAAATGCAAGCCCGAGGCATGCAGAGATGAACAGCAGGGAGAAAACGGAGAGGAAAGAGAGAAAAATTCAACAGGAAGTAGTTAAGTGCTTGGTGAATTATTTATCCTCCCCATTGTAGTGGTTGGCTTCCTGCTGGGTGTGTTCAATTTTCAATAGGAATCCTCTTTATGTCCTCAGTTATCAACAAGCGGCACTACAGGACACGGCAGGTTGAGTGAGTGTGCCTGCGAGCCGAGGACGGCGGGGAGAAGGGGAAGCCCTGGTATGGAACGCGGCCCTGGTTAATGGTTGATTCAGGAAGTAATGGAGGAGAAAGTCCAGTGGCGGGATTATACGGTTTCCCTTTGCCACAGGAAGACTGAAAGCATCCAGTCTACCGACTGAGTAGATGAGATACAGCGGACGCTAAGTGCTCGGTACACTTACCATCTATTGTATTTCACTCAACAAACGAGTGCGTGAGACACAGAAGATGGTTTTTTTCGTGTGGCAAATCAAATTATCAAGCAAACAGACACATCCAGAATGCTGGACGTCTCCGGCCACTCACTTATAAAGTCCCAAAATAAACATAATGGCCGAATCATTTTTTTGCACTCGGCATCTATGTAATTACATCAGGGATGGCAATAAACTATTAGTCATTTCTAATTGAAGAGGGCTGACTGAACTGAAATGAATACTTGACACTGAAGTCACAGAAAATAGCTCACTCTGAGCTCATTTATAGTACAAAAAGATGTCACACTGGTTTTGATTCAGCTAAAAAAAATCAACAATGGTCTTCTCCTGATATCTGCTTTTATAAAACATCTATTAATAGCTCACACAAACATGCCCTTCAGTATGTAAATGAGCAGTAAAGCAGCCCCACCAATGATCAGGAGCAGATATCAATGCGGTGATGGAGGAGATCTGTGTGCCGGGTTGCATGGGAACAGACGGCCTGGTCAACCATGGCCAACGGCCACATAACGCAGGCCGATCCATAACCCAGATCCATAATAGAAAAGCGAATCGGATCCTTAATAACTGTTTCCTCACATGCTCAACTTGCGTGCGACCCGATGATGAGAAAGTGAATGAGAGACGGCGAAGAACAGTCTTTCTTTGAGAGCGCCGTCTGCTCTCGAATCTAACCACAGCGGCGACACCGTAGACGCAGAGCGGCTGATGGCTGAGAAAACATCTATATGGGGAAACTCCTGCTCGGTGAACGAGTCATCATCACCCCCGGGAGTCATGAGATCACACTCAGAGATTAAAAAAACAACATCAAAAGCACCCTTATCCATGTTTCTCTCCGTTTTAGAAAGCTCATAAAAAAGGGAGAGAATTACAATTAACGTGCAAATGTGTTTCTAAATTCCGATTACCATAAAAGTATCCACTCAACACTGTGAGACGCATACTATAAAGTGAATGGAAACTAGAGTTATCTGTGGGGGTGAATATACATTGCATTGAGACATAATAAATCAGCAACAAGCAGCACGCAGAGGCACATAACAACAAAATCCAGCCTAATCTCCAGGGGACACACCTTGCATTCTCCAGTCTGTTTATTTGCGTTGTTATTCCTCAGGATAAATGGCTGAGTTAGTCACACGCCTCACATCTATAGTGGGACAAATCCACCATTTATCAAGTCACTCATGTTTATTGCTTCGGTCTAAAGGCCCGCTGAAATTAAGTGTTTATTCTGAGGCACTTTGCAACACAGAGCGACCTGATGATGCCCAATACATTACCTGACTCATCTGTCATGTACAGCCATAAAACAGTGGCTTAAAGCAATGTGTTGCAAGGGCATTTTGCAAGCACAAAGTCACACGGTAATGCTGCTGGAGCAACATGACAGGAAAACAGGGTTTGAGGCAGGACGGTGAAGGGAAACAAACATGTTGTGTTATATTCATATACCATAGCTTAAAATAAACTGCTGTGCTTAAACTCAAGGCTACTGGGGGGGGTCAACGCAGACACAGGTCCATAATAACACAGCTTGCAGACGAGAGGCGGTGGGTGATGTGTGGATATTGGGGGCCACTGGGCCTCTGTGAAATGAAGCTGGGCTTTCAATAACATTTTCATTTTTCTAGCAGGAGGAATGACGTTTGTCTACGTATGGGGGAAAAATACTGAGATGTTGCTTTTCATGAGCATTTTCTTTAAATTCTACATCTCAGACATTATATGATGTCATTCAATAATGTCATTCTGGTCAGTTTTGAAACACATTCTTTCTATGATAATCATTTTGCAATAATTCTGTTATGGACTATACAAAAGTTATTGGATAATTCCATCAAATGAAGAAAGAAATTCCACTGACGCAGTAAAATCCTAGCATATAAATACTAGACCTTTTATTCACATTCGGTATTAGTTAAAGAGAACTCGTAACTATTGACTTATATATCAGTGCTGCTTTTTGTGTTCAATTATCCAGATAGGAGTCCATTAATTCCAGAAAATGCGTGCAAACACGAGGGAAGGGTGAGCCGTTACAATTAGACAACTTCTTTTTAATGATCTAATTGTTCTTAATTGTTTTTAATTATCCGTTTTATGCCTCAGGGAACACCACTCAACTCAACTTGTGTCTGGCCCTCAATGTAATGACAATAAGGCGACTACCTACCTTCCTACCTTCCTACCTACCTACCTACCTACCTTCCTACCTACCTACGTCAATAACATGTTATCTGCAAGGTGTGTGTGTGTGTGTGTGTGTGTGTGTGTGTGTGTGTGTGTGTGTGCATGTGTGTGTGTGTGTGTGTGTCTATTGATGCATGGGCAACAGAAATGAACAGTAAATCTTGGCAGGGACTTTCTGCAGTACCCCACAAGAGGGAAGCTGATTTCACCTGCTGTGGTTGGATTCAAAGCTCACTTACTTTTTTATTTTTTATTATCTTTTTCAGGAAGTGATTGGAAACATTATCACGGCATTAAATCCAAAGTGAGTCATTTCATTCCACTTCTGGATAAGGAGTTAATTGCGATGAGACATTTCTCGAGGAAATCTTTCACTATCTCGACAATAAATTAAAAAAAAGCTCGATCAGATCAGTACATTTTTAGACAATAAGAAACGTGGTCCGGCTCAGAAGCTGGGACTGAGACAAATGTAGGCCAGTAGTTTGGAAGATGGTGTTTTGGAAGCAGCGCTGACTATTAGGCCTGTGTATTGTGTGGTGGCATAAACATTTACAAGTCTCCAGCCTCAATGCCTCCTCTGTTAAAGTATGAAGCCAACAAACTCCTCCTTCCAAAGCTCTCTCTGAGCCGAGTTAACAGCATCTGGATTTGTCTGCGCCCGCTTTGAGCCTTCCTCCCACTGACTGGTGGTTCATTCTTACTGGTACCTTTGCTGGTAGGGAGCCCACACATTTCCTCCCTTCCAGCTAGTGTGTCATGACGGTGAAAACCACATGTTTGTCCACATTTGCACAAAATACATAGTTTAACCAAATATACTGTTGGAACTGCTGCGTGGCTCAGATGCCATATTAATCCCACCCCCGAGGTACCTTTATTATTTTTACTCATTCATTGCTCTACTCCACTGCTTTTAATGGCCACGGTTTCACACGCTGACTTTTACGTTGGTGTGTAATTGCAACTAAATTAACAGCAATTTATTAGTGATCCTGCATGTGGCAGCTTTAGTGTTACAAAGAGCACATGGCCTACAACACAGCATTAAAGACCCATTTTTACAGTTCGTAAACAATGTGTTAGTGCGCACGTGCAGATTGCAATAGCTTGTCAAGCTACGCAAGGGCATCAACCACCAAAGATTGCATATGCAACCGAGACACATTGACTTTCTAGATCCGTGTGCTATTCGTGATTGGCGAGAATACATTAGCAAGTATCCTGATATTTAGAAGCGAGACATACACTAGTATTTGGTGGAAAAAACCCCAATGCAGTTGCTTGTAGGGATGGCGCCGATTGAAAACAAGAGAACATGTAGGTGTCCTTGTTAAAGCCTTCAATAGATTTTTAATACATACTCATCTGTGCTTATTATCTACGCCAACCATTTCCATAAGCTACTACGAGCAATGAGGATTTAACATCGAAAACCGATTCAGCTGCTGGAATATTGATTCAGACCGAACGTGCAACGAACAGACGATGATGATACTGGGGACAGTTTTTAATTAAATTCAATTAAACCTTGTTAACTTCCGTTGCATGCGTGTGGATATTGTTGATGACGTTCAGTCTATACCACAATGCACTGTGGGCTGTGACTGACCTTTAAGTTAATCTGATTGTTCAAATAATCCCCACCCTCTGTGTACGGTTTCAATATGAGTTGAGGTCTCATAGTGGGCACTGGGCGAGCTAATGGAACTAGTTCATGGGAGCACTTGGCACAGCGGTTCAGTGGGGTTGTATTGAAAAGACTGGAGGGAGCCCCGAGGTCTAGGTCACTCAATTGTCCTGTATGTACAACAAACACGCACATACAGTACACACAATGTACACCACCATCCCCAGACAGAAAACAAATGAGTACACAAAGAGCGCCTCTAAACTATTCAACCAAAAGTGAAAGGTTGCAGCGGGGATGCCACAGGGTCTGGTTTTCACAAGCATCGACAACAAATAGAAAATAGACCACGGCACGTGAATAGGATGCCTTTGATGCCCAACGGGTGAAATGAAAAACAAGAAAGCTGCACAGTGACAAAAGGGTTGCGTTAACAACAACATGGAAATATATAAAAGGGTCCAGAGGTCCCACTGTAGTTACAGGCTTTAAATCTAGTACCCTTGAGGAAGGGAAAGAACACACAATTAACGTGGGGGTCCCTGTGTACGCTACAAGAAGGGAATAAATCAGTCAATATCTGCAGATACCGATCATATCATCCAGACCGACGTGTTCAAACGGTGTTAACAGTGCTGACAGAGCTGAGAGCGTTGACCTGGGGGGACCTGAAGATGGGTGCTGCGCTTCTTTGATGATGCTGTAGTTCGGGACGTCGTTATCAGCAGTAACCGCCGTATGAGCCGGCGCCGATTAGCTAACCAGTCAGACACGCACAAACACGCACATGCAGCCGGACTGGCTGCGTGAACACAATACAGAGAAGCTCCAAATACATAAACAGATGGAGTGTGACTTAATTTACTCCACTACATCATTAGATAGCATGTAACTTTGTCAAAGAAAAATACCAAACATTCGCTAGTTGCAGCTTCTCCATAGTGATGATTTGTTTCTTTTTCTTAAGTGGTGCCGAGCTGCATTTATTACGGTTTTGTCGGACAAAACAAGCATTTTTCACGATTTCCAGACATTACGAAGACAAAATAAGGAATCGATTAATTGAGAAAATCATCAGAAGATAGATCAATAATGGAAATAATCGTTTGTTGTGGCCCAAATAGTGATATTGAATTTCTCTGCCACCCAGGGTTGTGATGCCTCATGATTGCACTGGTGTGTGGAACAAATGGAGCTGCAGACAATGACACATTTACACTGTTATATTGGACAACAGGGCAAGCACATGTGAGGGAAATCACACAGCACACACACGTATACACAATCCTGGGTACCCCTCCTGTTCCTTCCCCCCTGACGCCGAGGCCACTGGCATGATTTCCTGTCCCATGTCTCCCTCATTCAGAGCCACTCCCTCTTTTTCTGGACACATTTCGCAGGCCAGAGCAACCTGGACTTGGACCCTTTGCCTCTACGACTCCCCTGTATAACAACTTACCTCACCTAAACAGGCAAGGCCCTAATAACACAGTGCACTAGAACTCACACCAGACAAAAGACGCTCGCTGTGCCTCAAAAAAAACCAGCCGACTGAAACTCGAAGCGGTCTGATCCTTCGAGTGACCTTCTGGCTACAGCGGTTTACTGCATTTTGCAGAACTCCATTTAAAGCTCGCTTTCTGAACCGAGCGTTTCGACACAGACAGACAGGCAGGCAGCAGGTTCACCTTGGGTGAAACCAATAGACTAAAGAACCACAAAGTGCTATAAATACCCCGCTTGTCAGTGTCTGTAACATCAAGCAGCACCAGAACAGAGACGAGGCGACAGCAAAAAAGAAGCCTGTGATCTACCGAGATGAATCCGGAGATCTCAGCGAACGGCAGCTGTTTGGCAAGAAGAGCACGAAACAAACAGTGAACTAAAAAGCACTCGAGATGGGAGAATGATCCTACGCACAAGACAAGAGAACCAATCACTTCAGCGCCACAGTACAAGACAGAGGCAGATACAGAGAAGCCGAAGCAACAATGTTCTTGTGAGTAAATGGCCTGGAGCAGCGAGGAGTGGTACCACTCTCCCTGAGTGAGAGTGCTGTACAAAGCCCATCCTGTCTGTGCGGCGGGGCTACTTGTCATCCTCTTGACACTTTGTGCACGGCACAGTGCAGTGGACAACACCGACAGACAGGTGGCGAATAATAAACACTCATCTCGCAGTTCAAATGCACTGTGGCAAACTGGCGAACCGATGCTCTTTGCATTTCGGATCGTTTTGCAGCCTCTTAAAAAAAAGGGCTCGGATGACAGATGTGTCCGCCACAAAGAACAAGCCTCGCACAGCCACTTGTAATTAGGCTGTGGTTGTTTAAACTATGGCGGCGATGAATAATCCAACACACGCTAAAATAATGTTACTCTTTTTAATCATCATGCACACAAACACAATAAGCGTGTTTCACCCTCCGTTGTTGTGGGAAGCACACACGTCTGTCTGAATTTTAGCAAACTACGTTCCATGTTCGGATTGAAAATTTGAGTCGTAGAAAACTTGTCACTGTGTTAATATCTCTATATATTTCTAGGAGTCATGTGAAACATGGCTCTATTACTTCTGAGCAAACTCTACAATAATGTCATATATATTTGGCTTTGAGATTGTACCTTTCTTTTCGTGGTTTTGACATTTTCCCACATGAAAAGCGTGTCGGGGCGGGACATTGAGTTTGACTGGAGGTGAGACAAAGACGGCAAGAGCTTCGTTGTCGAGGTCCTGATAATCAGTCCTTGAACCTATTTCTTAAGCTTAAACGAATAAAAAAAGATATAGATGTAGTACCCTTTGATGTTATAACAATGTCTAAAAAGGCTTTACATATTTAAAATTGCAGCAGTCTTAGTGTTGAATGAAAAAACTGACGTGTACATATCCATGACTGCATCTTATTTTCAGCTATTTATTGATCGATCGCTGTTTTGCCCTCTGAATGCGGACACACTGCAGCAGACGTACTGAACAGCAGAGATGGATCCCACAACGTCGTATTTAATTTCATCTATATGGAATCCAAAATGTAAGCGACCATAAAATCATTCATTCTGTGTGTGTAGTTTTAATGAAGAAAAAGCCAGATTGCATGAGGTGAAAACAGCGGAAGTACGATGCTGCTGGAGTTTATTTAGACAAGAGTTTATCTGTCCTTGATTAATTGCAGCTGAAACTTATTATCAGACAGTGTTAACAAGCCGGGTGCCTACAGTGAAACACTGGCTGTCCAATGCTCTACATGTGGAGAAATATCAGATATGCTTTGAAAGATAAACAGGAGGACTTTGCAGAAACTTGGTATCTCCTCCTCTCTTAATTGGAAAGAGTTTTTGTTAGTCCTGGTGCATTCACAGAGTGCCTGGCTTTTTATTGCCTTTCTGTGTATTTTCCTTTGGCCATATAACATGTGTTGGGATGATTATTCTAATGGATATACGTGCGCCAACTCATATGTGTTGCTCCCTATACATGATACAATTATTTATAATGAAGCACAAGGAAAAAAGAACACAACATCTGTTTGTTTTACCAGAATTAACTAGAGATTATCTCTGCGTTTGGACCACCCACTTCCTACCCCCCTACTTCGGTGCCCTCGCTCTGACCACACTGAACTCGACCTTCATTTTTTTATGTCAACTTCACACCTGTAACGTTTCGTGACTGCATCTCTTGCACAGCTGCAACACCATTGTGGTCAGAAAACTCACAAACCGTACACAGCCAGTGAGGTTTGTGGTTTTGGTCAAAGCTTGTGTGCGTGAATATTGTGAATGCTCGATGTTAACAGCTTGAGTATGAGTTTGCTTGATCTTAACATTTTTTACCATCAGTTCAAGATTGAAAAGAAAAGTAATTTAATTCATTCATTTAAAGATATATGGAGAACAAAGTTCACAGACAGGAGGAGCAACCTTAATTAATTTCCTTGGAAGCTCATAAAAGGCACTGCGTTACACGTCATGCAGGCATTATTGCTATTCTAAAAATATATTCACTCCTTCAGGTTGCATGAGGAGGCGCATCCAAGATAAAGTGGGTCGGTGAAGCTGGAAAAATCCAAAATCTCACAGTCAGTGATGGCATTAACACTGTGTGTGTGTGTCTGCATTCAAGTATGCCATATACTGCTTGGGTGTAGTAAAAAACATATAAAATTAATGATTAAGAATAATGTATGTCCCCAGAAAAGCACGCGCAAACACACACACACACACACACCCACATCTGCCTGGACAACAGTCACTTGTTTGCAAGCCATGTCAACTTCTGTCTCTCCATTCCTGATTTAGACTGGCATCGGAAACTGGCAGCAACTGTGGGACATCCCCTTCATTGTATGCCAGCGCTGTGACCCAGCCATGCCACCCCTGGGGTCTGAGGGATTTGACACACTCAACACAAGCACACACGGAGGCAATGACTTGTCACAAAGCCTTTTTTTTTAAGATGTCCACATTGTCCCGCAGCCATTGAGACTGAGTTACTCTCAGCCGTGCCAAGGCCACTGTAGCCGACTCTCTCCCTGCTGTTCACTTTGGCTGACAAGTGCATGCAGCCAGGTATTTTTTTCTATTGGTTCCTAGTGGCGGCCATAGTGACTACCACGTGTGTGCACGGCAATGCAAGTGCATTCGCTGCTACTTAGTAAACATGCATTCCAACAACTGGCTCCGTTTTGAACTGACATATGTTTGCATAAGTGGCTCTGCACAACACAAGCTGAAATAATCAACTCAATTGAAATCTCACTGCGAAACAAGAACAAGTTCTCATTCTGAGAGTCCGTTGTGGTTTTTGTTCCACTTTAGTTCTTTTCGAGGATTACTTTCAACCTATACCCCATGGTGCATTCAATTGATGCAAGTAATTTGTAAACTGATACTTCAAGCTGGGAGTCTAAGCAGTATGTACAAAGATTAACAGATCAACACACAAGATATTCTGACGTTTAAAAGTTTTGGGATAAAAAAAACCCTGAAAAATAATCGATTGTGGTAATTTTCTATTATATATTCTTATATTTAAGATGATTTGATTGTGTTGTTCACAAAAAAGCTGTCTTATCTGTGACGAAATGAAAAATGTTAAGTGATTCCCGTATGTTTAAGCTCCACTTTAAGAGTTTTAAGCACATTTTCAGGATTACCAGGATTATATCGTCAATTATTTTGGCCATGCCGTCCCATGCCTAATCAGCTGATTATGCTTATGAGATTGGAAAGGGGAACCATCCTCACGACGATCCTGACTACGTGTGGTTCAAAACAGTCGGTATCACCTCTGCAGCACGGACAACTGTGACATAAGTAAGGGCTCCTCGTCCGTGGCAGCGGGCAGTCAGTTTGAAACACATCACTCAGGCTGCCGTCCCCTAAGAGGGCCATCGCAGCTACGGAGGGCAGACAGACACACCCATACAGATACCGCTGGACCGAAACGCACAGATTTATTAGGCCGAGCGCAACACAGACTGTGTGTTTCCATAACAAGGTATTACGGCACTCTGCAGTGTGTAATTGCACAATGATGGACTCAACCACCTTAATTATGGAGCCTCGATGTGCTACCGGCTCGCCGGGGTGGATCTGCTCACGCAGCTTAACGGGAGAAGCACAAACTCACTACAAACATTAACAAATCAAACAGCGTCGGGCTCAACGTGTGGGAGATCAAACACACTCGGCTACCGCGATGAAGCAAGGCAGGCAGGTCGGATTGAAGATGCCAAACATTACAGCCCCACAGTGCAACCGATACCAACTGTTTTCAATATTGTGCAACTGGATTTAAGGCAGATCCTCTTGTGATCAGCGAAGATTAAAGAAGCTATGACTTCTGTCTACAAGCCCCGGAGGTGATAAGGCTGCGAGGCAGCCTGTGATGGAAGGATGTGGCCCTGCACAGCAGCCTCCTCGGGCTGGGTCCACCCAAGACTTCAGCGGAGCAAATGAGCACCTTCTATAAAGCCACACGACACAAAAAGCACAGCGAGGAATGTCCCCTGCATTTCATTCTGCCAGCGTGCCTATTTCACATTAGAGCTCCAAAACTGGCTACAGCAGCCTTAAACAAAGAAGTACCCATCCCAAAAAAACAATGCAAGTATGCATTTATGTCAGAAAAAAACTGCTGAATAAATGCATAGTGTGCAGCACACAATGAAACTTCTGTAACCGGCTACTCCTGTCACAGAACCCTGGGTTGAGAATAATATTTAGCATAAACAGACTCCCTGTTTTGGTCTTTTCATTTATATTAAAAAAAAAAAGACTATCCTGTCATTTAGTGCTGTTTGAATTGTGGAAAACAGCAAATAAAAAGCTATCTCCAGTTTCTTCATTGTTGTATTATTTAAATACCCCAAATAAAAGGCTACTCTTTTGGGGTTTTTTTACATTTTAAATAGACGATCAATGTCAGTATTGTTTATTCAGTAATCTAGTTTACTATAGCAAAGGACTAATGCACGAATGAGAAAACAGCATGTCTCAGAAGAACACTATTTCCTTTATTTGTGTGTCTTTACCTGTGTCCTCATCCAGATCCCCCTGTAGAGAGGAGTCCGTGTCCTCTGAGGAGGCCTGGCTCCTCCAGCTTATATTGCCCATCCAAGAGGCCTGAGTCCACACACAGCTACTGGTCCAGGGGCGATATTGATGGTTACACTTTTCGTATTGTGATGACTTTCTGGTCAGGCTGGCATTTTCACAGCTACCACTCAATAGCACTGCTGAGAGTGAGTCACAAGCTGACTGGTCCGCATGATCCTTCTCTCTTGACTCACGACTACACAGCGCTGCACAGGAAACATCCACAAATAGCACAGAGGGAAGACGAGCGGGATTGAAAGGCAATGTGCTTTTCCAGAGTCGATTGTTTATTAGATCGTTTTGTTTTGTCTAGGATCACGTAATCCTGCACAGATCGTCCGAGTGAGGCCGTCTAAGCCGTCATCGCCGGTCCTGGAGAGGCTCCAGCCCACGGTTATCTGGAGTGGGGGACGCACTCAAGAGTCACAAGGAACCGAGCAGGCCACCTGCGGGAATAAATGACCTGCTCTCTGGCGTGGAGGCCGACGCACAGCGGAGAAATCAAGTCAAGCATCATCATATGAGACAAAATCCTCTGAGACAGAGGAAAAAAAAGTCTCAAGAGCACGCATGAAAGTAGAGATGAAGTATTGAATTTCATACGAGGGCTTAAAAAATTGCCATTTTTATCTCCTTGGAAGATGTTGAGCACAGAACGGCCTTAAAATAATTCACGTTACGAAGACCCGAACGCCTTCACAGACACAGCCTGCCATTACTCACTGATAACCTCGGTCGAGTCGTTGCCCGACATGTAATCCATCCATTTCTCTCCCTGATTCTCTCTCGATGCAGAGACTTGATTCCCATCACTGCTCGACCTACCTCCTCCGCCCTCTTTCTTTCTCTCCCTAAGCTCTATTCCCTCCCTCTTTTTTCTTGCATTCCCATACACAGCACGCAAACAAAAAAAACTAATTACAACACAGCTAAACCTATATGGGAACAGCAAGCCTCTCATTCTGTGGGAGAGGGAGGGCGAAGCGCTTTCTGCCACGGAACCTCAAAATTGCAGCGTGACATTGGCTTGTGCAACAGTGGGATCCCTCAGCAGCAAAAGTACATGGAGCTAATCATCTGGGGAACCCTTCTGTAATCACAACGACTTTAGCTCTTGCTCAGGGTTCTGGTGACTGATGGATGCGGGGGGCTTGCTATTTCTGTACATCAGAAGAAGAAGGGGAAGATATTTCAGTCCGAAGTGATGCAGTTACCACTTAGCAAACACAGAGCCAGCAAACCCAGTTACACTTCAGTGTTAACTCTTGGAATGCTTGAGAGCAAACTCCGTGTATTACAGCTGAACCCTTTCAAAGGCAAACCAACACACACACACACACACACACTCTCCCCCACTGAGCAAAGGGAGGGCAATGAGTTTAAAATAAGGAACTGATGGATCAGATCCGCTGTGGCTGAGTACTACCATTGACTGTTCAGTGAGAGAGAGAGCGGCCTGCCGGATAATAATAAAACATTCTGCTAACTCTCACAACTTCGCCAACAACGCTGAGATGCCAAAACTGTTGTGTCACAATTGCAGTCTGTGGGGAAAATAAAGACATACACAAGATTTGCTACTGCAAAAAAAATTGCCAAATACAATCATTAAGTCTCCATTAAAGGCTGTTTCTTTTAGGCATGACGTTGTGTGCTCGTAAAGTTTGTCAGACGGAGACAAAAATAATACTTGGACTTGTTTTGTTGATGGAAATGTAAGCGTCAACAACAATACAAGCACACTGAGGGGCATGTGAGCACAATAGCTATATTTAACACCTCGGCTCATAAATATGCCATTTGCTTGTTGCTACAGTGCTTTTTCAGCACAGAGTGTTAAAAGGGCAGTAGATATTTCAGATTGAAAGATTGAACTTCACAACAAGACACATTCCATAGTCTCTGAAATGAACACAGTGCATGTATTCAGGCAACAAGCAGCAGCTGTAATTGTTAAAAGTTGTCGTCAAGACATTTCATTTTGGAATTATTCATGTGAATGAAGAGTTCATACACAGGCCACGCACCATTGTCTCAGCAGACGTGCATCTCCACTGTGCTTTTTCTACAGCAGTGTTTTCCCTGAAAACTGGATACAGGGTTTATTCTACAACTGGAAGCCGTAAACGGCGTTTGCTTTACTTAAATTCTGTGTCGCAGCTCGTTTCGGGGGGCATTGCATTAAATGTATCACCGCTAACTACAACTGCAACAATGGGAGTCATTCCAGGGTGTCTAATTAGGCCATTAAAAGCCTTCCATTACAGAAAAAGGCATTAAACTATGAGAAATGTTACTAATTTCAGTAAGTGTTCACAAGCCACTGCTGAGGTGCAAAGCCTCTGAACAGAGGAGAGTCTGAATGTGGATGATGGCTCAGTGGGAGAGTCGTGTACAACACAGTCTCTACAGCAAAATATGTAATACTGAGGAAGCAAAATTTGTCTTTCATATACAATATAAGGACATCCAAATCATTGCACATCAATTATTAGGTGGTGAAAAATTAAACTTACTCAATTCTGGACAAAAACTTTGAAAATCCTCGAACTGTGAGAGCTGACATGCATATGAACCGGATTTGTTATTTTAACACACCTTTATGTACGTGTAAAGGCAGGTTTAAAACCTCCTCAGGTCTGAGTTCATATGTTCTTTTCATTTTACAAGCCAGTTCACCCGACGGCCCTCTTCACAGAGTCAATTCAAAGTCCAACACAATACGCCAAGTGTGAACTTACATGTTGTCGGCCTGCTCCAGCCACTCCGTTTAGTCTGAGGGAAAACACTGGAGGTGCGTTTGGCGGGCTGCTGCCGTGGCTTTTTTTGGGCAACACCACCCCAGACTCCGAATCGGTTTTACGGATTACAGTTTGGGCTGCCTGAGTGATGAAGTCATGTGGGTGTGTGTGTGTATACGGAGATTGGGGTTCAGAGGTGAAACAGACACAATGTGATTCCCTAGGTGATGACATCCAAGGTCCACACAAGGGGGTGATGGGGAACCAGTCAGTGACAGCAGGACGTAGTGTCCATGGTGATATGGTAGTATGTTGTTGCAGCTAGTGACGCCGGAAAGCAATGCAATAAGTCACCTGCCGCCGGAGCTCGGTGTCCATCTGTGCATTGATAGTCCTACTTGCTCTGTGTCCTATGGTAACCATTTGCATCGTATCACTATTTAAACCATATCCCGTTGTGATATCCACGTGGACGAGTCCTTACTTACAGGCGTGCACTTTATCCAAATCTTTTTCCCTTTTTAATTTGCTCCTCGAGGCACCAGTGAATTAATCTCCTTCTGTCGAGGTCTAAACCTAGTCCCCTTTTCTGCAGAGTCCCCACAGCCTAAGCCCACATAGACACCAGTCTCCTTCTAACACCATTCATTTCTTCAAATCCTTGCACACATCCTTTTCTGGAGGGAAAAAAGGCTTAACAAGCCGACACGGAAGCTACGCCCGCCGCTGCACAATCTTTTTCAGCCTTGCCTCCTCCAGTGCATTTCACTGGCACCCGGCACTGTGCGTCCTCTGGGTGCTTATTTGGGATCGATGGGTGCATGTGGAAGAGAGAAGCAGGGGGAAACAAATGACCCGGCAACAACACAACGCCTAGGGGGGGGAAGCAGGTCCACGTGAGGAGTGATGGATCGGGGCTAGACTATTAACCTTAGCTACCACAATCGACAACAATAAAAAAATACAAACTGTCTCTTGAGTTTTCATTTAGCTGTGACCATATGTAGTCATCTGTCTGTGAGACACGCAAGGAATCGGAAACTTTTACGCCTATGAAGAATGACCGAGCTAGTGGTGGATGACACTCCCTCTCCCCCCCGCCTGTTACTGTTGGGGGGGTGGAAGTGTGTGTGTGTCCGTTTACTGCAGGCATCACCGGACAGGACAGTATGTGGAGGGGACAGCTGGTTGTTGCGGGATGCAAGTGAAGCCGGCGGGTATAAAGTTTCCCTTCCCGATGGCATACCCGAGACCACCCCGCTTCCTCTCACACTCACTCGCCGCTTTAAGTGTCTGTAAAGCTGCGTGAAGAAATGAACGGCGCCGGTAGATGTACACACACACACACACACACACACACACACACACACACACACACACACACACACACACACACTCCATGAATCAAAGCAAACGGGAAGAAGAAGTGAAAAAAAAAAAATGCCACGTGCACAACGTTGAAATCAACACAACACAAACACACGACAGGCTTTTTGGGCGTGAACGCATTTCAACCAACTCCAGTGTACTAACGTAGCTAGCGTTAGCTAGCAAAAAAAAAAAAAGCTAACATTTATGGCTAGCTACTGCTAGCTACCGTTGGAAATCCATCCTTAAATGTTAGCTAACGGCCAACTTAAAAAAAACAACAACAATTCAAACACAATATCCTCCATTAATGTAATTGTCTTAATGTTTCCTCTCGGGTGAAAAAGGAAAAAGCCCCGAGATTTGTTGTTGAATGTTAGCAATGCTTTCTCCCAAACAATCAAAGCAAGAAGGGGGGAATATTTACGACCGTTGAGCCAAACGGTTAAACGCCGGTGAAGTAGCATTTAGATGTAGGAACGAGACTACATTTTATTTATTATCTAAATGTGTATTTTCGAGGATGACCAGACATCTTTCTCGCCAAACTGCTTGTAGTGTTTGTTTTTTTTTACAACGTTGTGGCCCATTTACTGGTCAGTTAACGAGCTGGTCATCTCTAGTTGAGACAGGAGAAAAAAAAGCCCGTTTGCTCCCAACGGCTAATACCAGCTAGCTGGATACGGTGACGCTTTATTTTAAACCGGGATAGCCGAGAAAGGAACAATCCGTGAGGCCCAATTAAACCACCGTTTACTCTCAACACATTCGTCCGTTTTGTCTGGTGGTCTGTGTCGGTCCACGGACCCCCTCCCTTCCACCGCCCCCCCATGTATTCGAGTCCCACCCGTGTGAGGAATACCGTTATACGGTCTCCCGAAGGTGGAGCGCTGTGGTGGGAGTCGAGCCGGGCAGCACTTACCTTGCTTGCTCTCTATTTTTCCCGACATTTTCGTAGCCAGCAGCTGTGTGATCCCACTCGGCAGTTCAACACACAAAAAAAAAACGTTAGCTACAGACTTTAGCCTCGCCGCGCGTCTCCTCCGATTATTCCCCCATTTTCGACACGCCGACGTGTCCACGAGATGATTCCGCCCGCGTTAATGTGATATATGTACAGACCACACACATTGGTACGGTCAAAAAATGTCTCAGTCCGTCTCCGGGTAATTTTCACTGGATACACACACACACGGTAATGTCTTGAACCTAGAGACTCGGGCTAGGGAGCCCTCATCCAGTAGAGCAGCGCCCCCTCGCGGGAGGAATTAGCCACGTCAGTCTGTCAACAAGAGGATGGGCGTGTTTCAAGTTGCTGCTCTGTTTTCAGGGCAGTGCATCTGTGTGTGTGTGTGTGTGTGTGTGTGTGTGTGTGTGTGTGTGTGTGTGTGTGTGTGTGTGTGTGTGTGGTGGGGGGGCTCCCATAGAGCTGGCAAGTGTTGCCCATACTACTAATAACCAACTTAATTCAATCAGCACTTTTCAATAAAAAGTTACAAAATTCATCACATGGTCGAACCAGGATTAGAATAATACAGGAAAGAGATGGAATGAAATACCGTACAATAAGATAATTAAACAAGTATTATTATTATTAAAGCACATAAGGAATGTTGGAAATAAAACAGTGGGCTGAAATAATAAAGATCATTTTCGAGAAGATGTTACCGATTCTTAAGTCTTAACTCAGTCATAAACTGTCTTTTTTATTTTGTCTTTTATCTTGTTTTGATCTCTTTGTTTGATTTATTATTATTATTATTATTATTAGTCTTTTGCATGCAAACAATAAATGTATGGAGTTTTTTTTTTTTTAAGTTGAGCTTGAGTTTGGCTATAAACAGCATCCATAGAAGCACAGAGCCCCCTGTTGGGCACACTGGACCCTTTGCTGCACATGGCCCTTCTCTACTTATTCTCCTCCTTTCCTCTACAACTGCTGTTCTTAACAGGGAACTTAAAGGAGTGAAGCAGAAGATATGGGGGAAGGGGCGGGGATGCCTTCTAGTATAACCCTGATTTTAGTAAACTGCTGACTCTGTCTCTTGCCTGTTTAGTGCTGCACATTATCCCGGGCCATTAAGGAGCAACCCTCTAGATTATGTCTCTGGCATATCAAGATGAGGCAAGCATGCCCTGTCATCATTTTTTTTATTTATTTTTTGTTTATGAATAATTGATCTGACTGAAATGATCTACATTTTCTGAGGGATCTGGGTCAGCGTGTACGCTTGCGATGCGCTTGCAAAAAGCGGAGGCGTGTTTTCAAAAATCCTGAGATAAGGAGCTCGTGGCGTGTTGTCCTTTCAAGTCTTGTGCTGCTGCTTACCTCATCATCAACTGTATTTAATCAGTTATTAAACCGAAGCCTAGAGAGCCAAGGGTTCATATTTACACTGGCTGTCATTATGCCTGCTCTCTTGTGCTCTTGCTTGCACAGCAGAAACCCCACCCATACAACAAGTGCAAAGTGCCTTTGGTATGTGTGTGTGTGTGTGCACGAGTGAGAACATGTGGGCGTGAATGGCGGCGGGGAAGGAGTGGAATACCTTCCCTGAGGCTATGATAAAGTCACACAGGGAAGACAATGAACTCCTCGGCATTGGCAGACTTGTCAGGACAGGATTAGTCTCGCCACATACTCAGAGTAGGCCTGGTTTGCGTCTTAGCTTTCCTTGACAGGCTAGATTCAGTCTGTCAGTACTGCAATTTGAATCATCCTGGTGGCCGTCTAACTCTACAGATCACGGGACGATCTTCTCTGTCGTCACGGACAACAGATAAATCAGGAGGAGGAGGAGGAGGAGAAATATCTACACAAGTAGATGTTTGTCTCAAACTGACTGACATCCATCACTCATCGTGTCGATTTTTCTTTTTACCATTCGGGTCACACAGACATCATCATCCTGCACTGTGGCTCTTTGCTGCTATCTAATGGCTACACGGAACAGTACAAACCCAACACTGCCATTACACTTTGTGCCACAAAGTGGTGCTCATGAACTGTGGATGTTTTTTTTTTTCCGTGTCCTGGAGCTCCAGCTTCATGCAGCCGAGTAGCGGGAGTTCCTCTGTTGCTAATGTATGGGAGTGCTGATGGAATGTAATGTGAGAGGGGCTCAGCCTCGATGTAATGTAATTGCTGTTTTTTTTCTTGATGAGATTCACTGGGAAACAATAAAGTTGAGGCGAGAGTGGCGATTTAGATTTGAGGCCAGGCCTACAACAAAACACAGGAGCTATACGTGACATAAAGAAGTTGTCAGACTTTATAACACATCTAAGGTGATCTGGTCGTATATGTTGTATGTTTTTGGCGATGAAGAGGAGCAAAGAAAGAGGAGACAGTTTTGTTAGCCGAGAGTTTGTCAGTGTGAGCCCGGGGGTGGGGGGGAAGCAGTCGTTTGATCTCTGCGGCGGTGGGCGTGTGACGCAGAGCTCAAACACAGTTTAAGGCTCTGTTAACCTTGGCCAGCGGTCAGGCCCCTCCGTCTGTCTCACATCTGAGAGTCGGGGGGGGGGAAAGGGAGGGGGATCAGCGAGGCTTAAACGACTGAATACGTTTATCTGAGAAGGACGGGGAGGAATACCTTCACAACAATTCTATCTTTGCCCACCCTTTGTTAACACACACTTGAGTGATTTTTTTTCAAGTGAGCGTTTCATGGCGGAATTAAGATGGAAGGCTGGAGGTGTCGATAAGGGGGGGGGGGGGGTTAGACACAAGTCAGAGTGGATTGAAGACGGAGAGGACGAGATGTCGAGGTCATAACCTACTCGATACCGTGGGAGAATAGAGCACTCTGTCACCGCCGCACGCAAACACACGGAGACGCGCGTTGACAAGGTCGGGGAAATTAGACAAGCGGGGATGGAACGACGGGAAAAACAAACACTCCAAAACACACAAAATGACAACTGTATGTTAACACTAACCCATGTGTTTCCCCCCCAGTGTCAAAGGTTTATATTTATACAGTGGGTTTGTATGTAGGGCAGAACACACACACACACACACACACACAGTAACTGTTGTTGATGCATACGCACATACAGTAGGAATTATTTATGTGCTGACAGCCATTGTTGTGCTGCTCTTTGGGAGCGCTACGGGGGCGGCGGCCTCCGGCTTTTTGGAAAGCACATACTTTCAGGAACGCTCCGTCCCATCAACATGACAGTGAAGGTCTCGCTCCCTAAACTCTCGCTTCTTACGGTGCTTTCAAAGGCCAGGGAAGGGAGGGGGGGTCATTCGCTCCTCGTGGCGGGACCCCTCAGCTTTTACCGCGGCGGTCCTCCCCGGTTGACATTTACCTCCGAGGCCCGGGGTAAAAGAGGCCAAAGAGCATGAAATGAGACTGGCCACAGGGGGTGCACAGCGAGACCGGACCGCTCCCCTATATCCACGCCTCCATTAGCCGCCGGAGTCCCCTCGGCCCCGGAGAGGTGAGCTCACGGCTCCGGGAGGGGGTGTGAAAGCACAAAGATCCCGGGAGAGTCCAGGCCAACCCTGTGAAGAGAACAATCACACTTCTTCAGGTTATCTTTTGGAGCCTCGGCTTCCTTTTTCCACTTCCTGCTCTTCACTTTAGAGGACTAAAGGTCAACGTCCGGCCTTTCGTTTTTATTCTGCTCAGCAGGTCCGAGGCATTTAATGGCCGTTTGAGGCTTCGGTGACACTAAGTATTATTTCTCTCACTGACATCCACACTAATATTACCCGTGTGTGTGTGTGTGTGTCGCTTCATGGTGTTTTAATTAACATTTAAATGTTTTAATCACACACACACCCCGTTCTATTTGTGCTTCCAGTACCCACTCTGTCGGAATCTGAACCTCGGGGCGACCGCCTCTTCACACGACTCATCTTCATCTCCGTGTGTAATGCCGGTCAGTCGCACGGCTCCGATGTTAGAACAGCTGACGAGGATGCGTCACCGTCTATTCACACGAGTCCAGCCCACTTTTGACAAGAGCATGTTAACATGAACTGCTGTAGGTGCGGAGGGGGACAGTCTGGTCCGTGGGTGTGATGCCAGCTCCTGGGTGAGGAGGGGGGGGGGGGGGGTTACAGTACTGCTGGCCTGATGAGTCCTGCAGAACGACTCTGCTGCTCTGGCTGTCCAACATACAATCCACACAAGGGCCATTTAACAGGATCAGTGATTAAAGCCGTGAGTAATTGAATAAGGAGCGCGCGGCCCAAAGCTAAAGCTGCCCGACTGAGCGTTTGGCCGGAATGAGACGAGGACGTTCGTGGTTAAAGGGAAAGAGGTGAGACGAGCCCACGCGTTGTTTTCACCTCAGGATTCCAGATTGGAGTCATTAATCAGTCACAAAGTTTTAGAAACTTTTATTAAAACACTTTCTAGGAAGGTCATGTATGTATATAATGCATCATTTTGCATTATGCATTTATAAGGCTTTATAAAAGTCGTTATAAATGTTTATAATCATGCATGACACCTTATAACAAGGTTTATGAAGTATGATAAGTGGTGGACATGATGTATTATAAGTTCAGCATTCATAACCCTTTAAATAAGAATAACTGTGTAAACCAGGACTTATACTTTCAAACTCTGGGCATGGAGGTATAAGAGTTATGACTGCTAAACTTATTATACATCATGTCCACCACTTATAATACTTTATAAACCTTATTATAAGGTGTCATGCATGATTATAAACATTTATAACAACTTTTATAAATCTTTATAAATGCATAATGCAAAATGTGCTTATGATGCATTATATACATGAACTTTATAGAAAGCTGAATTTATACTTCTATGCATCATATACAGACGTCTACACAGACGCTGAATTGTGTCGGTGCTTGTGTACGGTCCAGAGTGTGTGCTCATTCATAAATAAATGAGGTGCTATGGAAAATTAAAATGACACATTTTTCAGATCTAGCCCAGACCGTCGCATACTGAGAGCAGATCTCCATGCTGCACATTATTCCCAACCAGGATTGAACAATAATTACAAATTATCCTCAAAGATGTCAGTGTGATTTTTTAAATTTGCTTCATTATTGACTATCATGTTGGTGAGGAATATTCTCACGGCTCCAAAAAAAAAAAACAGAAATTCTGGATGGTTAGCGAGACCGCCCCATGAATATTAAATAAGTCTTAAATGTTTGTAAAATAAATAATAATTCAGCTCTCTCTTTGTTAAGTTTCCAAAATTGAAATTGGCAGCGAACGTACGAGCGTCTGCGTTTGATATTGATGCTCGTTGGCACAGCGTTTGTATTATTGTTAATGCAAAACAGCAAAGTGCACGAGTTTCCTTCAACATCCACTGCCAGAACAGAACAACGTGAAGTTTAATACAAAGTGAAAATTGTATTAGTATACGGCTGCGGAAGTGGAACACAGTTTAAGTCGGATCCAATCGCTCGCACTGCCTGGAAAAAACACGTTGTGACAGGCCATTATTAATGTAGACCTGCCCCACTTACCTGCACACATGCACGCACACGTGCACGCATCCACTGCATGCACTGAGCCACTCACAGGCAATTTGAACATTTAACCAAAATACTTTGACATAAATGCTTTTTTAAAGAGTGGCACCCTCTCTCACTTTTAGCCTACTTCTCTCCAGGCTAATAATAATAATAATAATAATAATTCTGGGGAAGGGGTGGGATCCTAAACCCGGCACACACTCTGCAGAAGGCAGGGAAAGCCGCGGACATGTTGCCAGTCTCTCACAGAGCTAACACAGATTGACAGATAAGCACACGCATGCTCCCATCCGCTCCTGTGGGAAATTTAGCATCTCTAATCCACCTGATTGTACATCAGTGGGCTGTGGGACGAAGCCGGAGAAGAAACCCGGACGTATGCAGGGAGAACAAACACAGCCTCGTAGCCGCGACTTCAAAGTGTCACGGTCGGGCATCGATTCCTGGAGGTTAAATCTCACGTGACCTCCTTTGACCCCCCCTCACCGCTCAACCTTGTCAATCCCACGTTTAATATATAATTTATATGCCAGTTTTTCAGGCTTGCCAACTATTAAGGATGAGATTTAGTTGTAATTACAAAAGCTGGTTTAAATGGCTGGTTTTACATAAAACACACAAATTAAAACCATTCTCAACAGTTTATTCTTATGTTTTTTTTAATTCCGCATACCAAGCATCTTGGCTTCACCTCCAGGAAGAATACAGCTTTAATGTATTTTATCCTAACTATCTTTTATAGTTACTATATAGTTTATAGTAACTATTTTTCATATTAAGGAGTTACTCAAATGTAATGTCTATGATATAAGTTATCACTCAACCCTTCAGTTCCCTGCAGCTCTATTAAGCTTTTCCTTCTGTCCACTTGGTTTTACGGCCTGCAGCTTTGTTTTAGTTCACTCTAACAGCGTTCATCAACCGACATGCAGCTGTTTTCAGAGAGAAAAGCTCCGAGAAACCCGGCGTGCGTCTCCAAACTTCAGCAACAAGCTCTTCTTGCTTGGCAGCTAAAGGCACAGACATGTAAGTGAGGAATAGGTGAAGGGCAGCGCACAGCTAAAGGAGAGTGGATATCGATCGTGCATGGCCGATGACAGAAACATGACCTCAAATGAATGCTAATGTTGATCTGTGACACTGGATTGGAAAAATAAGCCAACATGTGAGACCTATCAGCTTTAAAAAAAAAAAGTGATGTGAATGCGTCTGTAATATCTAATATGAATCCAAAACACCGCTTTAAGAAAGTGTTGAAACTTCAAACACAGCGTTATGATGAGTGTGTTTTAATTTTGAATTTCACGGATAAACCCGTTGAAATAAACAAACAGTCTCAATGGGATCTTTAATAGCAGATGAAAAAGAAAAATTGCAAACACACTCGTGATACCAGGCTGCATCAAAAGACTCTGGTGTGCGTTTATTGCACACTTTTGCTCCACAAACATACTGTATAGGGAGTGTGTGATGTATGTATGTATGAGGCAGCGCAAAAGAAGGACAAAAACAAAAAAGAACACCCTCCTCATTATCTTCCCCGCAGTCAGTCAGCAAACACTAAACGCCGAAGCAAGAAAAAAACGCCGTGCAACAATAAGAGGAGGAGAGGCAGCAGTTCTGGCAGAGCTGTGTTGACAACTTTCCAGGAGCTGATTTAGCTAAAGGAAGCTACATCTGTTGAGCTCCGACGACAGCTATCAGGGTGTTTCGGGCTGCTTTAGCTGTGATCTGCCGCACTCAAAACAACACAAAAGGAGTAGACGGAGTAACCTAGTTTGCTCTGCACACTGTGAAGACAGCAACCCTGAACCCCCTCAGCTCAGGCACTGTGACGGATATTAGTGTCTGTTTAATTGGAGAAAAAAAAAACGAAAACCAAGCTCACCTGCAGCAAAAACACACAAGGAACCCGCCGGAAATCACACACTCCCTGTGATGCTTTTCAACAGGAGCCAGGTAGAAGCAGAGAAAAAGACCGAGACGGGCCTTCAAAGGCGGGAAATGTTTGGACAGCTTGTGAGAGCAAAAAAAAAGAAAAGAAAAGCGTTTGCTCCAGGGAGCGGGTCACTGCTATGTTGATGACACGAATGTACAAGTGGAGAGGCTGCACGCGGAGTGCAGGTGTGTCATGTTTAATGTATAATGTGTGTCCAGAGGTCACGACGGTGTGACGCTGTCTGTTTCACGCCGTCCCTCATGGCTCATCCATCATAGGCCGGCTCCCTTTAGACACTTTGGTCTACGGCTCTCGTCCCCGTGCGATACGGACGCGATAACGCCGAGGAACCGGAGGGGGTTAAAGGTCAGAAATGCTGCGCATCGAGGGAGAACGCGGTCGCACCGAGAGAATCACCCGTGTGTCATCGTTAAGCAACGGTGAAGGCGGACGGACGGATCACCTGCTCAGGGATGTCCGAGGTCGCCCATTGTACGTCAGCGGACACGTGTGTTTGATCCCCTGCAGGTGTCTTTGTCTGGCCCTTGTCATCCTCGGCTCAGTCTGCATTAAAGGGGAACGCCACGGATATTTCACATCACATGAGTTCAGCCTGAGAAACGGTTGCAGAATGTCTGTGGAGGTGTTTGTCAGGTGTGAGAAAATACCTGATCATTGGGGCTTTGTGATAGGACGGCGGAAAAAAACAGGGGAGCAATATTCAGAGAAAAAAGTTGCAAGTTTGCTACTTTATTACGATGCTAACAATGTATTTTTTTTAATGATTACATCACAATGTGTGACAACGCCTCGTTAAGGTCCTTAGGGTGATGATGCGCATATAATTGTCATCTTATGGGTGTTTATTGATGGGGTGGTTGGGCTAAGATGCTAGCAGTAGAGCTGATAGGTACGAAAAATGGTAAATGCACATTTAAAATCATTCATCATTTATAAATGAAACAATAATTGTCATTACGTAACATTTAATAGCATCTGGAGCTACATCTCTGCGTATGTCACACAAAGCCTTTTCGGTGTCCTTTCAAATATATAAAACCGAAATGAGCACAGCCTCGGCGTTTTAGTCCGACAAGGTTAAAGCTGTTTGTAACTGGAACCCCGTGAATAAGCCTTTCATGGGCCGGGCCAGCGTTCGGCTCGGAGAACCCATAGCGCGCGGGCGGCTGATGGATGTCACGACATGGCACGATTACAGAGGGAAAAGCTGTGGCGCGGATCTGGATGCAGATCACCTCCAGTGAGAGCCAAAATGGCCGCGCGAGTTGATAAATAGATGGAAATAACCCACAGCGTCCGGTTCGCGGGCCGGCTGCCCCGCTCTTTGATCTGGGGTCCTAATGAGCTTTCAGAACAGAGCCAGAGATGAGAAGACGGGCTTTTTTTTTCAAAAGGACCCTTGAATCTCGGGGAGACCTCGGGGTAAAAAAAACTGCTATAAGGAGACCTAAGATGTTGCCTCGACTAACATTAGTATTCCCTGAAGTATTCCCGGCTACATTTGTAAAACCTGCCCACCCGACTCTCCGGCGCCGAGTCACTTTCATCATTATGTGCTAAGTTGTAGCCTACAGAGGAGCTTACAGGGATTGAAACCATACGTTTGTTTATAATACAAAACGCCCTTATTCTACTGTAAACAGCTTAATAATGTCAATAATTCCCTTTGTAGAGACGGCAGCACCCCGCCCACCCCCGGGTGAAGCTTGTCGTTGAATTTGTTGTCAAGGATTAAGTACTAAACCACCGGTGGGCTGAGACACTGCCAGGGGAAAAATATTTGTTAAACTGCAAAGTGCTTGTGTACAGCACATTCAGTTAAAAGCAAAAAAATAAATAAAAAAACGTCTGTGAGAAGCTATGCAGCTGGATATGTAATCAAAAAGAATATTTAATGTCTCCCCCCTCGTTCAGATTCAGCACGCGCTGCACGCTGGAATGCTCTCCTTTACTGGTGACAGGCGGATTAGCTCGCCGCATACATGCGACGGATACCTGCGCATCATTATAGACCGCGTGCCAGGCATTGCTGCGATGAAGCCGCCAAAAGATATACGTGGTGGTGGGGGTGTGTGGTCGTTTTCTCCCACAACAATGCTAACGGAATATATTTTGGCTAATCACAGGCAGGTTATTTATGGACAAATAAAGGAATTAAAGTTGATTGAAGTCCCCCAGATGAAGGAGAGGCTTCTTTCTTTTTTATAATTTATGATGAAAAACTTTTGGGATCCAGTCATCTCGTTCTACGTGGGACTCATTGGAAGTGCTTAATGATACCCGAGCATCTCAAAGGCTACAAAAGCAGCAGGACATCAAAGAGCGGTTGACAGACGGATTCTGAGTTGCATGTTAAAAGGCCCATTCCTCCTTAAAATGAAAATAAAACACACACACACACACACACACACACACACACACGCCGACATGCACACATCATCCACACACGGAGGGATAAAAAAAGTGCCGTCATCCTCCCTTTTTCTCGCTGTGGTGGAATACTACTTCCACCAGAAGACATGCACATACATCCATCTTTCTTCAAATCTTTTTATTTTTTTTATCTTTTCATACTCTTCAATCGGCTCGTGCTCAGGCATAGCCAGGCATGTTTTTGCATCATTAGAGCTCGTGGGTGTATTTGAAGACAGACTAATGACAGCTCGGCTCTCCGGCTCAAACGAGAGCCATTGCTCATTTGCCCGAATAGATACATGGATAGATGTGGGGGGGGGGGGGGGGGGGGGTGGGGGAGGGGTGGAGGGGGGCAGTAATGATGCAGCCCTATCAGATATTCTCCAACACGAGCTTAAATGACACATCGGACTTGAGCCATTTAAATTACAGTCACGGATTGGGCGTGTGACAACTGTTAGGCATGTTAATGTGTATTTTTGCAGAACAGTAAATCAATGGGGGCATCGCCGTTTACACGCCGCCGTCTCTCGCAGGAGAACGAGCGAATGATCAAGAAAGAGCGATGAAATAAAACGAGGAGCGTCGCTCTGATGGGATGAATCGGCTGGAAACCCTGATCGGTGGCGAGAGACGGCGTCCCTCCGAGAAAAAAAGCCCCCAGATTCTGGCCCTGGTCCTTTTTTTTTTCAAAAATATATTTAATTTCTTCTTCTGTTCTTTTTCCAAATTCCAATACCGTTTTTGCACACCGACTCGATGAGAGCATCGATGTGGACCTCGTCCAGGAATCAACACTCCCCCCCCCCATCTGTTTGCTGCCCTCAGGTCACGTCCTATTTGGCTGCCGTAGAATAACGTGTCCTTTTGTTAACTGTTTGGAAGTCGACGCCGCCGCACTGTTATAGAATATTAACAACTAAATGCAGTGGTCCAATTTCCTCCAGTTGAAATCACAACTTGTTGACACTTCATATACGGCCTCCCCCCCCCCTTAAAAAACCCGCCGTCTGCTGCAGCTCGGGGCGATACAGATTAGACCGTAATACGTATTGATCCCCCCCCCCCCATCTTCATCATCCGTGTGGATGTGTGCGCTCACCTTGTGCTGCAGAATTTGTGTACAATTTGTGAGCCGGTTGCCCCCGCATTCACCAAACGCACAGCTTGTTTCCGACCCAACCTTTCTTTTCTAGTTTACCCCCTCCCTCACTTTTTTTATTCTGGGTCCTTTTCTGTGAGATTAATTCCTCTCTTCCCATCTTTGGGCTGTCAACTCGGGGTATGGAGTCATTTTTTAAAGGCCGCTGTTCCCGAAGACGGGAGACTGATTGAGTTGTGGCCTTTTTCTGAGTGGGTAAAGAACAGGATTAATGCATAACTCTTTGAAAACAACACGTTGGGGGGAGAGGGAAAAAAAAGGGGGGAAAAAGTGAGAAAATGTCCCGTGAGGGTTAAATAATGAAAGTTTATGAACAGGAGCATTATGTACTTTATCATGGATTCTTTCTAAATGAAGCGTGGTTTGTTTGTGAGAATGAAAAAGAAAAGTTTTGGACATATTGGTTCAAAACAACCTTTTAAAAATCAATGCACGATCATTAGAACATTGTGCATAGTAGCACAAAACAATGATTGCCAACTAAACTCCAGCCCTGAATAGCGAACGGCTTAGCGACTGTAACAAGACCAAGACCTGGATAACCCCTAAGATAGTCATACTAGTTTTCTAGCTTGCAGGTTTACTTCACTCAGTAAAAGTTAACAAATATATTGTCATATCTACAGTTTCTAGGCACAAATGTATGACGGCGTATTCGGGCCACTGTAGGAAAAAATATAAAATAAATGGAGCCGAGAGAGGTGGGAAATATTCATTTTGTTTTTGGCAAGTATTTTTAGCGCTAGCATCTTAGCCAAACCACCTAATCAAACACCCATAAGATGATAATTTAGCCCATAAAAAAACCCAACAATAACCATTAGGGGTGAGTATTGGCAAGAACCTTGCGATACAATACGTATCACGATACTTTGGTCACGATACAATACGATACGTATCACGATACTTTGGTCACGATACGATACATATCATGATACTTTGGTCACGATACAATACGTATCACGATACTTTGGTCACGATACAATATGATACGTATCACGATACTTTGGTCACGATACGATACGTATCATGATACTTTGGTCACGATACAATACGATACGTATCACGATACTTTGGTCACGATACGATACGGTACGTGTCACGATACTTTGGTCACAATACGATACATATCACGATACTTTGGTCACGATACGATACAATACATATCACGATACTTTGGTCACGATATAATACGATACATATCACGATACTTTGGTCACGATACGATACGGTCACGGTATTGCGATATAAATAAAGATGAAAACACAAGTACCTGTATATGTACATCAGATGATATTGATCAGAGGACAAATTGAGTCAAAACTATTTCATTCAAAACAGCCTCTCCATTTTATTAATTCCCATGAAATTCACTGGAATAAATATTGAAAATAAAATGAAAAAGGATAAAGTACTGCATTCACAACTCGTCTAAACATCAATCTTTTTTTTTTTTTTTTAAATAGATCTTTGGAGTTGAAAAATGAATATTGTATTGGGCGGCAAAGTATCGCGATATATTGCCGTATCGCTATTTTTACCCACCCCTAATAACCATATTGTCTGATCAAATCTGCGACTTTTTTTCTCAGAATATTGCCCACCTCTCTCGGCTCCATTTTGTTTTTTCTACAATGGCCCTAATACGCCATTATAGAAATGTCATTTTTAAGAAAACACGTTAAAAAATACCATCTAAAAGGTCCATCCTTTCATTATCTGTAAAACTGTTTTTACAACAAAATGAGTAGGTTTTTTTTAAACGTGTTAAAAATAGGCGATTGTCCTCCTTTCCCATTGTTAGCATGCTGCTGTTGCAGTGACCTTTCTGTTTTTTTCACACTCAATGTTACGGGCACTGGAAGCAGGCTACTTAACAGTGATGATGTTACGTTGGTTGCTTCTCGTTGTGGGAAAAGAGCTTTAAAATACATTCTCTCTAAAAGACATATTATTCACGTGTGAATTTAACCATCACGAACCGCGACGTCTCACATAACGGAGTTATTTAAGCAAAGCCGCTCATTCAGAAACCCGGCCGACACGCCGGCCGCTCCCCCGTCTGATGAAAAGCACAAATCTGCATTCACCAAGGTCTTCCTGAGAACCGATGTTCTCTACAAAGGGAGTGAATCAGAGGTTGGACCTGCACTTTCTCATGAACTCCTCCCGACACACTCTCATCCTGTGGCCACTCGGAGCTGAATAGCTGATTAAGCACACATTGATTAGCAACGGGCTCATTAGCATGCCGTTTTGCATTGACCCCCCCACTGCGCCACCATTTCCAAGCAGCACACACACACACACACACACACACAGACTATCTGCGTCGTTCATTGAGCCCTCCTTGCTGCCCCCGACTCAAATGGATTAACAAGCACAATATTTCTGCCAGGGACAGGAAATCACTGAACACTTGTCAGGAAGACTGCAATCGATGCAATCCACATCACTGACCCCCCTCTCGCCGCATGACCCCCCTAACCCACACTCGCCCCCGAACCCCCCCGTGTTCCCGACCCCTCAGCTCTACCCACACAAACTCAGTCTCAGCATCACCAATTTTATATTCCATGCCGAGCAACATAACCTGAGACACACATATATGCCAAAAACCCCTCGTTTCACTCATTCTCTGAAGTTAACCCCCCCCCCCCCCCCCTCATCTTCTCCTTCCCTGCAGAGTTGAAGGCATCATCGCCAGCTCTAGCTGAAGCACCATAGGGTGTCTCCAAGGTTAACTTAACACATTACAAGCAGCACCAACGACGTATCTAATGCATAACATTTAATGAATGTTTGCATTTTTTTTGTATTCATATTCAGATTTTTATGGCGGTGAAAAAGAAACTTGTTCCTACTGGATGATGCGAGATGAAAATATCTTCTGCTGGAACAGAATCAACATATACTAAAATATGTGTGTTCGGGTAGCCATCCAATTATGACACAGTTTTGTTAAAATAAAGGACAGAGAAAATAAATGTGTTGCTGATTTCTCCGTCGGCCATCTGTTGCTGGAAGATTCACACAGAGAGAGAGAGGGAGAGAGAGAGAGAGAGAGGGAGAGAGAGAGAGAGAGAGAGATGAGAGAGAGAGAGAGAGAGAGAGAGAGAGAGAGAGGAGGGCTGCTTTGACTATTGAGCTTAATGCATTTCACACCTGTTTTCTGACTTTTTACAAATCTCAAGTGGATTCCGAGCATAAAGCCGCATTTTTTTTTTGGGGGAAGTCAGCTAGCAAATGTGCTTGAAATCCAGGAGCATTTTTGCCCTTAGAGTTATCTTGTGCTATACAAATGGTACAAAAGCATACAACAGCAGCGTGATCCGAATGTTATGGTTATAAAAAGGTGGTGTTTTTCTTTTCCTTCCTTATCGGCTGAGGAGGCGACGCGATGCACTGAAGCTCTGCAAGCTTTCTGGAGTGTGACAAATAACCCAGCAGGCCTGGAGCCCACAGCTCAGTAAGCATTCCAACAATGCCATATTACTGCATTAATATTTAAGGTCTAATGTTTCCCTAACTGGCATTCAGACAGCTGGCTAAGGGCCTCGCACTAAAAGCATGTCAAAGCCCGGGCTTGGTGGAATGTCGCCGGCCCCGTTTACACCTGGAATTAACGCGCAAGCATTAACGTTTCACATTTAAAATTGGAAATGTATTTGTTTAGAGGATAACCCCTCGAGATGCATCATTTTGTTTTCAAATAAGCTTAACATACAAGAGGTGAGGGGTCAAATAGGTACCTGAACGCCTCACAAAAGGGGTTGGAGTCATTGGATCAGTTAGGGTGACTTTAAACTGCCGTGAAATGTGTTGCTAATTTATTTTAAATGACTATTCATAAAGAATAAGTAGTCTCTTTACTTATAATAGAAGAAGCTTAATCTTCTAACAAATTAAAGGCTGCACTGAAACGCAGAAAGCCCAGACTGCATCAATAAACGTGACCGGGAGTGTGAGTGTGTGTTTTGTTGAACCTGTAATCGTGTGACAACCTGTTCAGGGTTTTCTTCCCCTGCTGTCCAAACAGCCTAATCTGTAATAGAACAAGGAAGGCAATTAACAAATTAGTCACCACTTCCATTCACTGTTAGTGCAGATTTCTCATCTCTGAGGACGCAAACGTCAACAATCACAAGTATTCCAGGTGGCAAAAAGAAAACATCTTGCCTCCGCCCGACCTCGACGCACCAACAGCCCTTTTTTTTTTTTTTTTTGACCGTGACTCTGATGTCACCTTCCCCGTTTCCAGTCATTAGCGCTTTCGGAGGGTTGCTTCTGCATGTGTGTTCACACGTTCATCAGCAGACTGTTTGTGAAAACATTTATGATTTGATGAAAAAAAAAAAAAAAAAAAAATCAGTAACAGGAACACATCATCCTACATCACAGACCTTATGGCAACATGTTGTTTACGACGTCGCCAATGTTTTTGGATCCGGTTTCCCAGTCTGTGGATCTACCTGATCCCCCCCCCCCCTCCCAAACACACACACACACACACACACACACACACACACACACACACACACACACACAGGTGACAGCGGAGCAATTACAGGTTGCAGCCATCGACGAGTCTGCGTGGGAGCATTCTCATGTTGCGTAGGATTACACAAACGGTCGAGCTGGAGAGCGCTTCGGTGACGGATTCGGCGTGACCTGAAAACGGAAAGGGGGGGGGTCCAGTCAAAGCTGGAGGCTAATTCTGGAGATGGGGGGGGGGGGGGGGATGTTGGGGGAGGAATAGCCGGCACTGTAACTGAACCCGAAAGTGCAGATTAGCAGGGGACGTTCTCTGACGTATTTGAGTGTATTTCGCCCGGTGTGTATTTCTGTGTGTGTGTGTGTTGCGGGAACGTTTGCCATAGCTGCGATGGAAGGAACAGATGGGCGGGGGAAGTGGACTCCTGTGCCTGAGGACTACTGCGGCGCTTAGGATCAGAGTGCCGCCTACGTTCCACCCTGGGCCCCAGTTACCCACTACAGCACATGGAGCCGGTCCAGCACCAGCACCAGCCCATCACGGACCAGCCCCCCACGCCATCTGTCTCCTAGGACAGACAACCCCCCCCTTTCCTCCTCCTCCTTCCTCCTCCTCCTTCTCAGCGCTGTGTCCTCGCCAGCCCCGCTCCTCCGCCACGCCACCCCCGTCTCCCTAAAGCAAGAAAACAGGTCCAGCAGCTACACGACCGTTACGTGTTGCGTTTCTGGAGCTCGGGGAGAAGACAGAGGAGAGATTTAAACACATACATCAAGAAGACGGAGAAATGATTCATTTATGACAAAACCGGCTTCCGCACAATTTGTCTTTGGACGGTTTGGTCGCACAACGTCTTTGCCAGAGTTTGCGCCAGAGAATTTAAACAAGTTACATCATCTAGGACACGCCGTTTTTTGTACGCCTCAATAGTCACGGCTTATTGCTAAATCTGATTACAATAATATGGATGATTTCATTTCAGATGTTGGTTCCTTCACGTTGAGCTGGAACCTTTGATTTGTTCGGTTTTATCTTATTTTCCAACGTGAACATGACATTGAATTCAGTCATTTCTGTAGAAGGTCCTTTGGAGCAAACATTAAATTTATATAGCGCCTTTCAAGGAATCCAAGGACGCTTTACATAATGGGAGGAGGGACAAACAACCGATATTCATACACACAACGCACACACACAAAAAATATCTAGGGGCCAAAGGTGTTTTTTTTATACAAACGTTTTGAGTGCTTTGAAATGACAGCAGGGCAAAGTGGTTACAAATACAAATATTATTTTTTATTAATAATATATATACACACACACACACACAGTGAGTAACAGCACTCATTATTTCCCTCCCATTCATTGACTTGCTGGTCCTTTAATTCTGCTGCTGACACTATTAAAAGTTATAGACTTTCCTTTGAGAAGATGCTGAAAACCAGACTTCAATATAGGCCGTGTGGGGGCAGGACTTGTCGCCTTATATGGTGTTAGTGTTTATTATGCTTATCTATAATTATCATTTGCATTCATCATGTTTAAGCTGCTCCTTTACACGGTTATTTGCAGTGAGGAGAATATAAATACGTCAAGTGAATTTATGTGTATTCCTTTCCTCCGTTTTGCGGTTCGGAGCTCGGACAACTTAATGAACTCATGATGCACAAACTACAAGAAAACGAAAAGCAGGGAGCATCCAGGGTTCTGGTGTCGCTGCATCGATAAGGCCTCGTCTTAATCAGCTGTCAGCCGTGTCAGTTGCCCCCCCCCCCCAGCCCTCTAACCGAGGGGGAGTGCCTGAATTCTCCCGATGCCCTGCCTCTCTGGTGTCTGCCCAGCTAATGAGACAATACTCCACTGAAGCCACGATGCCATGCTGGGTGGGAAGGTTGGTCGGGGTGCAGGAAGGACCGATAATGAGGGACGAACTCTTGCAGGCATGGGGGTGGAGGGGGGGGTAGCGACGGCGGGTGGGCCGATGGTGTTTTCAGCAACCGCAGCGGGAGGTTCGGCGTTGGCCGCCGCCAGGAAGGTGGAGGAAGACGTACAGAAGCGAAACAAATCATGTGGCGGACGACGGAGAGAAAGGAACGCGACTTGGAGCCGATTAATGAACAGCTGGTACATATGTGTGTTTATTTGAGGCAGTAAGTCGTAACGCTCGTACCAGAGGACTGACGGAGGGAAAGCTCTCATCCGCCGGCTCCTTTGTGAGGAGTGAACCCCGGCTCATTAGGTGGGAGAAAAACATTGACATAAACCCTCTCCGGGCCCTCCTCCCCTCCTCCTGTAATGACACCACTATTATGATGGTAAGGGAGTGTTAATTTAGCCCAAGACAAACAAAGCTTCTCTAACTACCCCCTCTGAGTTGTATTAATATAGCTGTGAACACTCTCCCCGAGGAGTCGCTGACTGAGCTCCCCCCCCCCCCTGCCTTTAACGAATCTCTCCCACACACTGCCTTCATGTATGCCTCCAACTTTCTCTCATTTCTTACTTTTTTAAACTTTGCTCCTCGGTTTACCGTTCATTCCTTAATTTTTATGTCTTCCCATCTTATTAGACTTTCAGGTATGAAAGGCAGCCAGAATTTCACCTTAATAGTCCGTTTCAAAATGTTCTGCTGGGCCTGTATGTGTGCTGCACACACACACACACACACACACACACACACTCGCAGGGCTGCAGAGTTACATTAATTCCTCGGCCCTCTGGAGAGAGCCGCGTATTGATCGGGGCCTCGGCGTGGTTTGTCACAGGTGATCACGGTGATTGGGACACCGCTCAAGCCCGTTATCAAGCTCTGCCCCCGGAGGAGAGCGCCGTAAGGACTTAAACGGCGCAAACTGACTGGCACTAATGGAGAGGACCACTCTGATCATAGGAGTCACTTGTCTCCCGTGCTGTCGGGCGGAGAGAGAGGAAATGACGGATGTGCAGAGAGACGAAAAAAAAACACGTCGATGACTGGATTTGGGCTCGTAGACAAGTGAGCAGTCAGGGAATCTGTGCCTGTCAGCGCGCGACCTTGGCTCAAGGTCGAGGTTTGTACTCGAAGCGTTTCAAGTCTCTCCTCCTGCTACTCTACCCCCCCCGTCCAGAGAGCTGCAGGTGTGACCGGCTAACAACCGTTCCTATGAAACCTCCGTCCTCCGAGCACTTCCAGGTTAATCTAACAAGCTGCAGGTAAATCCACCAGAGACCCCAAACCAGAGTGTGTTCGCGCCATGTTGTGCAAGCCACGTTTTCAAAACTCTTCCCGGTTGGCGTGTCCAAAGATGCTCCGATATCCAAGATTTCAGAATAAGAGCTCCAACTTATAAAATGATCAAAATATGCATTATACTTGACACTACATTTACATTTAGAGTCATGTGTTTTCCAACGTCAGCTAACGAAGCTACCGTCGAGGACACGGAGGTCATGACCTCCATATTTCTAATAGTAATTTATAGTTTTTAGGCTTCCTAACGGGGGCTAAATATTACAATTTTGCAATATCCCAAGGTGAGAGTTATAGCCTGATTCCAGTATCTTTAGACACAATCAATTTAAATTTGACATTTCACAGACTTGGTTACATGCCCTTTATCTGTAATGAATAGACTGTAACGTACAGTTTATATAGTCAACAATTATATATAGTTAAAGGTAACTGGAAATGTTTAGAATAATTAGCTAAAAGCAGGTAAAATACGGTTAAAAACTTAATTAAAAGTAGCTGATTTATGATGAAATTGTTAAAAGTCAAAAATAAACAATATGAATATTTTTTTTTTTACTTCAAACGAGCAGAAAAACTTTTGCGCCATTGAGGGATTTGATTAAGTTTAAGTAGCGCTTCCATACAGTTTTTCTAATCAAAATCTGCATTAAAATAAGTTGATGGACACCAGATTTAAAGTGTTAAAAAACATCCAGTTTAATATCAATCCCAATAAAAAGGGCTGTAGGTTCACCATTAAATCAAGTCATGTTTTTACAAATTTCAAAAAGTCAATGTACCATAGCTGGTATGGCAGGGAGGTATTAAGTGTATGTACATGCATTACTTTTGAGGGGAAGGAAAAAGTGCCTCTCCTCTGGATAATCTCCTAAAAATAACTCAAGATGCTCATCAGTTGCTAGAATAGGATGAGACTGCAGATTCTTTGCCCAGTGGTCACAATTAACGCTGAACCCTCAATATTGCCGGGCGGCCTCCAGAGATCTATTAGAATTACCATAAGCAAATTGGTCAACAACTAGACATATCCCACATGTGGGGTGAGCGGAGAGCGACCCCACCCAGTCTCCCTGCTGACTGACACTGTTCCCGTCGACCTTTGGCACAGTCAGCTGATCGAAAACAACCTAAGCATTGTATAGGAATGTGTGTGTGTGTGTGTGTGTGCATTACATCAAACATTCATAACCTGACCTGGCATAAGAGCGGAAACTCTTAAAACCCCCCTGAAACGCAGATATACCTACTAGAGGGCAGACGTTAATGTAAGGAGGGTGGAAAAGCGTAACAGCTTTAAAATATTAACCTCTTTATAACAGTTTGATGGCTTAATCGCCAATCAATAGCATCGTGCAGCGGCGGTGGCTGGGTGGGAACAGGATGGCGCTGATGAAAAATGCATGAGGCTCTGGGCGGAGGCGGGGGGCCAGAAAATTAAACCCTGCCCGCCACATTTGCTGAGTTGCAGCGGCGGGGCTGGGATAAGTTGTGTGTGTGTGTGTGTGTGTGTGTAGGGGTGTGGTTTCCCTATGGTGTGTTTTTGAACCTGAGTGAAACAAATAAAAACACTCGGGTGATGGATAACGTGACACACACACACACACACACACACACACACACACACACACACACACACACACACACACACACACACACACACAGAACACTGCTGAACATCTGCAAAGTTGAAAGGGAAGCCATTTAGATTTAAGTCCCGTTTCATTTCAGTCATCCATCCAATAAAAGCAAACAAAAAGGCTGTCTTATGAAAGCGGGAGGATGATAGATGAACGAGGGGAGGGCTCTGTCACTTCACTGCAGGGCTCCTGCCGGCAAACACACGTTACTGTAGCCGTGACCCTAAAAAAAGTCTACTTTTAGCTCGTTAGGACCAGAAGGCCTCCGCTTCCCCCCTGGGTCATGAAAGATTAAAACTGACAAAAATCATATTTATACTCAAAAGGCAGCTTAGCTCAGGTGTGATGTCTCGTATTTTATTTACCGCACCCAGAGGAACGGATGATTTCTTAATAAAACAAAGTTTTAATAAGTTGAATTTTAATGCTCTAAATCTGAGGTCTTCAACAGGGGGGTCCGGGACCCCTAGGGGTCAGCAGAGTTACTGCAGGGGGTCCCTGAAATTATTTGATCCCAAACTTTTTCTTCCAAAATTTTTAATATGTTCAAAAACACACCTTAACATGAATACAACCTTCATTATGTTTGTTTAATATTATGTTGAGAAAGTGATGGAGATAGAATTCAAATATGAATCTGTAAATTATTATTATTTTAATGGCTTAACATTGTATACATCCATCATTACACAGTTCTGTTATACGTGACTATAGGCTGCACTACACATTATTATTGGCTGGTTTAATAAGGAATATTATATGATATGTAATAGGGGGTCCCTCCACCGGGTCTCTATAAGCCTTGGGGGTCCCCGACCCCCACCCAGGATGGTTCAAACTCATTAAATCACCACCACTGCTTCTGTTATGGTATAGTCCATCCCCATGTTATGATGGTATACCTTTAATGAAAGTCATTATCTTTATTAAAACAAAATGAGCTCCATATTTTTTTTAAGTGGCTCCAGTGACTGTCTGGTCACGTCTCATCGTTTCCACCCGACAGGAAGACTCGTGCGAGGTGTTTCACTATTAACCCGCCGTGCTCCACCGAGGTCCCGCGAGGCCGAGCGGCTCCACCCACGCGCCTCCCGGCCTCTCTGTCGGGGGGCCGAACCCCCGCCACGAGGCCGCCGCCTCACCTGTCAGAGTGGATTTAGCGACAGGTGAGCTCAGCCGGTGGCTACCTGCGGACTACAGCGCCGTTTCACGCTCCAGTTGGCCGTCTCCTGCTGAACACGACGCTGAAGAAACATGGACCGTGACCCTCCTCCCTCCAGCTCAATGGTGGGGGGTGTGTAGGGAGGGAGGGGGGGAGGGGGGGGTAACACTTCAACTAGGGTTCCCTGGAAGTGTTTTTATAAACTGGCAGAGCCGTGGGTGACGTTGTAATCTGACAGTGATGGAATTGTCCCGGCTGGTAATGTGACACGAGAGCATGTGAGATGTCTCACAATGAATTCACCATCAACACTTTGAGAAGGGGGGGGGTGGACTTTCCGGAGGGGAGGGGGGAGAGCCGAGCTGCTGGAAGCTTCCGTGGCCTTGCAGTCCGTCAGCCGAGCCCTTCGTTTTTCATCCCGCCCGAAGTAGACGGGGGCTCTGCCCTCGACACAGAAGAAAATAGCTCCGTCATTGATCAGAATGCATCCCGGCGAACGAGGCGGAACCAAAATAGCGTCGCGATTGATCTCGAACGGAAGCCTGATCAATCTTTATTAGCTTCAAACAGAAACGCAGCAACACCGGCGTTATTTTTCAAGAGAGGCTTTCCAGAAAGTCTGCTCAAACAACCACATTTGTGCACACTCACAGCTCAGACGGAGTAACCTCTTTCCACACACACACACACACACACACACACACACACACACACACACACACACACACACACACAGTCAGACGAGCAGACAGAAGCGTGCAGGGAAGTGTTTCAGTCAGCAGGAAGCGGCTGTGTTGAACAGCGGCACCTGGCTTAAAGGATAACTCTCCCCCTGATCCCCTGTATCTGCAGGGCCAGGCCAGCTGAACACACCGCCTCAGAACCGCGGAGGGGGGGTGCCTCCACGGCAAGAAGAGTCGGCATCATTTCTCTGGAAGTGGATGGCACCAAACGAAAAAAAAAAGAAAAAAAAACATCAATACTTTCCATGGTATAAGCTGTCCTGACTGGGGACCCATCTGCATCTGATTACAAGCTGTAAATCTGGCCGGGCCTTTTTTTTTTCCCCTCCTTTTTTTACTGTCTGCACATATAGCTCAGCATGTTTATTGATCTTAGTGGACATTGTGATATCTTATACAAACACCCATAAAAAGCACCACTTTCAGCTGCTAACGTGAGAAGTATCCATGAGCAGAAGATCATATAGTCTGATATATTTGTCAAGGGAAGCACCCCTTCCAAAAAACAAAAAACAAAAAATGTCTCCCTCATTATACATAAAAGGGGAAACAATTATCATAAAAAAGCTCAAAACAAAGCAGTCTGGGAGAATGCACGACACCCTGAGGGGAAGGAGATGAGCTGGGGGGGGCGGAGAGGGACTGGAAGGGGGGAGGAGGGGTGCCAGGTCTAGCCCCGCTACCTATCTGATGCATGGGAAGTAAGAAATAAGAGGTAGAGGAGGGGAGGAGGCGAGAGTTTAGGGGGTAAACAGACACGGCTTTGATCCTGACAGACAGATGTTGAAGAGAAGCTGTCGTCTCCGTGTAAAAGGCCCACCTGAGCTGGCAGGTAGCCATCTCCAGATGGCTCTTTGTTCCAAACCCGGCACTAATGAGCGGATAAGAGAGGCGGAAAAGGGAGGGGAGGGACTCTGGCGGGGAGGGGGCAAAAGATTTGGTGGGGTGGCGTGACGGGGGGGGGTTCTTCAGCTGGCACACATACAGGACTGTTAGTACTGATTACATCTCATTTACAAGCCCCGAGTGTCCCGACTGGACAGCGGGAACCGAACACCTGTGACTCGCGGAGGAGAGATCGCATCGATAGCCAATTGCTCGGCTTGTGCACCGGGCTGGCGTTTGCATATTCATTACACGATCCCCCCCCCCACGCATCAATAGATCAATGGCGATGCATGCTCCAGTATGCATACAGATCCACGGCGGCGTGCGATACATCAATCACACGCCACGGCGGAATAATCCGATGCCGCAGTCGTCCCCTGAGTCAGTGAATACTGTGGATGTGAGGCAAGGCGATGACATCGCAGGTGTTACCTATACATCCACTTTGATGTGCATACGGGCATTAGTGTGTGTGTGTGTGTGTGTGTGAAGTGCAGGTTGAAATAAAGGTGTATGTATGTAGTACACAGTGGATATATTAATAAATAAGTGAATGTGTGATTGGAAGGTCTTTTATTTGACTTCAACCATGTTCCCTCACATACATGTACATTACCTTTAAGACACTACAACCTTTAAGACAACCTCCAAAAAGACGGTTTCCTGCTTGAAACATTGAAAAAGCGTCTTTCCTGCGTGTAACAGCTAAGAAAGGCTATTCCCTGCTTTACACCTCCATACCTATACCAATAAACTTACACTCCCAAGGGACCACGATGGAAATAAGCCTACGGGGCTTTTTTTTTTGTCTTATCCTTTTGACACAATGTATGTGTGCTTATCTTTGTACATGTGTCAATAAAGAATCAATCGTTTTAAAAATGTCATTTCAGCATGATGGTGCGACCATTGAGATTAAGCATCTTTTTTATAAGAGAGATCTTTATATACTTTTCCTCAACAACATCTGTGATGGTGGGAGAAACCATTGTTTCCCGTGGTTCGGTCCAAGCAGATGGAGCCGCCCACGTAAAGGCCCTCTCACTGAGCCCTGGATGTTCCCGTGGTACCGACACAAGGCGGGAGCCCAGGGAGCACATGCTGCAGTTTGACTCTGCTGATGGAAGTCAACATGGAAGCAGATGTAATGGAAGCTGTTCAGGGCATCACTGAGCAGACAGACAATTAAGCTGTGAAAGAAAAGGACATCACGTCGGTTGCTTGTTGCATTGAAGAGATCTTCAAGCCAAGTTAATGAAGTTTGTTCACAAAAAAACGACTTCACAGGAATTTTTTTTTGGTGTTTTTGTGGTTGAAAGAAAACGTTGACCGCTGCGTCTAAAAAAACTGTGCATTGCACCAAAGCAAGCATAGATCCCCCTCCAGAAAACTTCCTAAAAAGTGTGCCAATATGTAAAACCGTGAGCTACCCTGATAGATACTCTGACGACCCCTGAGAGCTTCCTCTTCCTCTCCTCACCTGCAGTCTTGGTCGGTATCCGAATGTTCCTCCCTGCTGCTCACTAACAGCTCTGCATGGTCAAAAAAAAAAAAAAAAAACACCTCCTGAGAGCCGTGAATCATTTTCTCTCTCTCTCAAACTGACAGTATTTTAACATAAATGTGAAAGTTTGATCTTAAATATAAGTACACCGATACGTCTCTCAAGCCTTAACCGACGATGGAGGAGACTTCAAACTGCTGAGTCACACCGTATCGAACCACGCCGCTTCAGCTTCAGCGTCAGCCTCTAATGAAACTGACTAATCGGCTGCTTGCAAGGGGTTTTTTTTTCAGGCGCATCGAGATGTCGGCGGCGTAGCGGCGAGGTGTGTGTGTGTGTGCAGAAAGGGCCTCGACACAAGAGGGAGAGACAGACGGGAGAGTCAGACAGAGAGACTCCTAATCGATAGCGCCTTAATGGTCATCTTTATAGCCGGACGAGCGTCCTATCGGCTCTCGGCTTCTCCTGCGCTCGGGGCGTGGCGCTCCAGCCGGCCTGCCTCTCTGAAGGACGTCCGAGAGAGTTTCAAAGGCGATAACAAATCAAACTGTTCCCCGAATCTAATATCAAACAGGCCTGGTGTCAGCATTTATTAGAGAAATCAGATCCCTCCCTCCATCTCTCCCCCTCCCTCCCCTCCACTCTCCCACTTGCAGTATTCCGACACACAGCGGCCCCTTTGAAGTCGAAAGAATGCAGGATCGCAAATTACCCAGGAGACACTGCTGATAGTCTTTGAAGCCCTCCTTTGATAGTGTTGTTTTTTGTGCCCCCCCCCCCTCCCTGCTACATCTCTCTCCCTCTATCTCTCCCTCGCTTTCCCCCCCTTCTTTCCATACACAATGTAGTTTGCAATCATTAATCGGCACAATGCTGAGATCACACACACATAACTTACACTCAGTAATAAGCAAGACGTGCTGAAAATGGACAGGGGACATTTTTAAATCGTTAAAACTGGCTTGTTTATACTCATTTATGTCATTTTACAATAAGAGGTGGACCACTCCCCTCAGCTGTCTGTGTGGACGGGGACGACAAGGCTGTGGTTTGGAGGATCCAACTCAAACTCCGGGCCTCGTGGCATCATACCGAGCTCCCTCCCTCTTCCCCCCCAAAAACAGAGTGACAGATGAGAAGTCCACGGGCATGATGTAATTTTCTCTTAGCCGCATACTCACAAGCTGTCACGGAGCATTTCTGTTTACTCTGGTCTCTCCGCGCTACATGTTGGGGGAATAAAAAATGTAAAGGCACTCAGAAGTTATTTCTCTCCACATCAGACAGCCTGTCAGCTATAATGCAAGGACGAATCTGTTTAGGAAAACTGACAACAAACGCCCACTTGTTTAAATGGCTGTTATTTGGATTTCGGGGGGGGGGGGCTGACAGAAAGAAATCTTTTTTTTTTCAACAGATGGCGAGAAAAAAAATGGTATAAGCTGAAAAACAGCATATATCTGGTAAAACCTCTCCGAGGCACATCCGAAGACCAGATTGGGATGAGGTCTGATTTCTGACAAATACACATGTCGATGTCAACGTTGAAGTTATCCGTACGATGCGTAGCCGCTGCACAGCGACAAATGTTGCTTTATTGATTGAGTTCTCAGGTGCGCCCTCTAGTGGAATCAAAGTGTAGCACATAGGCAAGTACGTGAAGGGTATCATTCATGATCTCGCAGCCGGTTGTCAATGGCAACGCGTGTTTAAACAGCAAATATATCAATAAATAGATGCTGCTGTGTTTTATATTTATATTCTTTACATTTTTATATTTGTTTTATATATATATATAAATAATAATATAATAATTAATAATATATAATTTACAGTACAAAAGAAACCGCCCACTTCCTCTCATTTAATGTCAGTTTCTCTTCGGTGACAAACAGCCGGATTCGATCCGCCGACCATCAGTGATCTGTTTGACTTCAGTCAATACTTCCAAGGACACGTTGACCATCTATGTGCTAATTTTTTTCCAGACACACGTCACGACTCCGCGGCTCATTACGGGGCTGATGACACATCTTCCTTTTTTTTTCTCTCTTTTTTTGGGGGTAAAATGTCAAATTTCTTTGAAGTGCTCTTCCTTTTCATGTCACAAGATCTAAAAGTTTAGTAATAGTTCTGAGCACGTATGAAACTGATAGAGCATTCCTCCTGTTCTTCACTTTTAATCACCGGGGGAATTCAAACGCATCGTCTCCACATTCCAAGTACAGATCACTTCCTAAGAGATGATGCAACCATTTTGAATTCAAGTGTAATGACAGTCCATTGTAGCTGGGTTGGTAAAAACAAAAAAAAAACCCGTCTTTTTATAAATCTTAAATGGCCCGGGCTTCATTAAAACACATGTTACTCAAGAGTGTACTTTTTTGCGTTTGACAGGTTTGACAAACGTTGCTTTTGAGCGATGTTTGAGGAAACGACACACACTTGAAGGGCAACGTGTCGCGTGGCGGCGATGGCGGGCCAAGAAGCGCACACACTCACACAAGTGTCTCACGGCGGGTTTTCTGCACAGCCCCGGTTGGTTGGTGGAGCCTCACGTCCACTTAGATAATGAACGGTGATCAAGGGTCGTCCTGCTTGTCATAGTTGCCTCGTGTTACTGCCTGTTCAAAAGGACTCAAACTCCCTGGCCTGAGCTGAAAGGAAAGCTGCACACGGGCGCGTGTTCACATCCAATCAGCTCCGAGTGTAAATGTGAGCATAGGTTTTTGAGGTGGGGGCTGGAGTCTGACTTGTTTAATATGAACATTTGAAGATCAAGCGCCTTCCACCCACATCCACCGAGGGCTTTGAAAAGGGACCCGAATCAGAAAACGCACCGCGGGTACCGTTCCTTCCTTCTAGCAGGACTAACTTAAACCCTGTTGGAGAGGATTTCTAACTGCAGGTTTATGCATTTGTCCATCAATAAAATGTGCAAAAATACATATATATATAATATATATATTAGGGTTGATACTAGAATACCCAGAAAAAAACTTAAATTGACAATACAAACAACATCAATAACACTTTTTAAAAAGGAAACACAATAACATAACTGTAGGGTGTGTAATATATAATTTATATTATATGTATTCCGCTACAGTCCTGTTTATTTCCTGTGTTTTTTGGTGACTGCACCATGTTATCGTTGCTGATATCGAATCTGATACTAATTATATATATATATATATATATATATCCAACATGCATGCATGCACACACACTCAATGCAAAGAATCACATGTTAAGAAAGCCCACCAACCACCTGCACCAGCTGGTGATACTGGAAGGCTGCAGCGCGGCGGAAGGGCGACCCGTCAGCAACACGGTGGCTTTTAGCACTTCTCAAATCTCCGAGGAGACGAACGAGGAAGGAAGCGAGGAAAGAAAGGGCATGCCGTGTTCTCTGCTGCCAGAGGTTCCCAACCCCATCAGAGCAGAGCGAGCATCCCTTCATCAACGCCACCCGACACGTTTCCATGTGTTTATTCATCACATTTTAGTGGATATGATTAGAATATTTATGTTGTGAGAGAATGCTGTGATTGGCGATAGCTGGACGTGTCATCACCTTTGTTTTCCCTCTCTACGAACTTGCAAACTAGTTTTCTAGCACCACGGCGTGTGGTGTTAAGGTGTTAAAACTCTAATATCTATCAGAGTTTTAGACCCTTGTTTTCAGCAAATATCACAGAAGCAGCTGTTGGGATGATGACTCGTGTCGGTCGGGAGCAGAGGAAGACGTTGGGTGACAATACGACATAATTGCACTGTTTATTCCTTTTAAATGACTTTGTTTTTATATACCAAAACATAACTATAGATGTGTAAGACCAGAAAAGGATTAAAAGTTGTTTGTTTTTTGCTCTTTTACGACTTCATACTTTAAGCGAGATAACGAGTTGCAGCACGACGGATTCACTATTCCTCCCGGACTCCCAAAGACGAGCAACGTAAAGGTCAAATCAAGAAGAAAGGAAGAAATATGTAGATTGGGTCATCGCTGTAATGTAACCATTCACAACATGCATTCATTCAGCCGCTGATCCCCGTTTCCAGTCATACGGGCTGTAAAGGAAACAAAAGCCCCCCTCCCTCCACAGAGAGAGTTAAACAATGCCGTTAGCAATGCTAGCGTGTCTCTCAAGGCTTCAGCGGTGCAGCCATGCATACTGTAACACACACACTCACACACACACACATGGGTACGCCGTCTTTTCATCTCCACATTATCGGCGTGAAACCGCTAATGAGAGCCGGTGTGTGTGTGTGTAACGACGCCGGTTTCATCCTATTGAGCAGCTCTCTGCTACTGAGGGACTAGTAAAAGACGTGTGTGTGTGTGTGTGTGTGATCAGGGTTGAAGCAGAGGGATGGAGGGGTTAAACTGAACACCGTGGAGAACCGCGGCATCTGGGAGAACAGATGAGGGGAAAGCTCCTCTCTTTGCACAGCAATGAAGCACAGACGCTGAATTCTTTGCCTTTTTCGCATTTCATCATCCGTTTAGTGTTGCGGGGCCGTGGAGGGTGGAGGGAGGGTGGAGGGTGGAGGGAGGAGGGCGGAGGCCACTCTGTTGGGACGAAAGGGAATCTAATCATAAGATTGAGGGGGTGGAATTAATATACATGTGAAATGGGGAATAGAGGTGGAAAAAAAACAAAGAAAGTTAATTGTCCCATGACCTTGTTTGCCTTTATATCCTTATAAAGTGTTAAAGGCAGACTTGCATATTTATTCTATAGTAGATATAGAGAGAAGGCTGTAAAAAAAAAAAAGTTTACACTGTTAATAATTCGTTTTAATGTCACTTGAAAGTGACTCAGGCTGAATCAAGCAGTCGGTTTAGCTAGTTTATTGGCTTAGGAGACAAAAAGTAGGACCAATGATGACGCTTCATCTATATGATGCTGCTGTTCAACAACTTTCCTCCTCTCTGTTTTGTGACTTTTCTTTTCTTTTTACCTCTGAGGTTTGCACGAGCAAAGTATTGCTCATGTATTAATATTTCTCTGTAGTTTCCCCCCAGCTGCACTGGAAGAGAGAGGCCTCCTTTGGTGTGTTTTCTGAACTTTTGAATAAATATTCAGTCAAAAGGATTTAAGTGAATAAAACCAAGCTGTTAGCAGGACAGTGAGACATTATGCAGGACGTTGTTGTTGTTGTTGTTTTTGTCTACAGCACAACTAACGCTTATTATCAGAAGAAACTAGAACAAACTCAACACTAAAGAGCAGTGGTGGAAGTGTGGAAAATCGGCATCATCTTGCAGTATTGCAATCAAAAAGCTTATCCATATTAGATAAGGTTCCGTTTAGAAACACATTCAGGGAAAGAAAATACTTGAAGTTTGGTTTTCTTTTTAAGCTACAAGCCTAATTATCATTTCCTACTAAGCTTAGCAGATTATAGGAATGTATTCTGCATCCAAATGCGGATCCACACAACTATTTTATTGGTGCAAAGTCTTATGTTAAATGTTGGCTTGAAACTTTTTCATAAGCAAAATGTTTCCAGCCTAACAAGGAGTAATACTTAAACATTTACACATTACTGCGTGCCTGTTTGTCATGGGGAGCGTCGCTCAGCCTGTGAAAGGCTTAATGTCTTTTGTGGCTCCGGAGCGGCTTTGTCAAGTCTGGGGGAAAAATACAAGACTCTCATGTTAATGAGTCGCGTGCGTTGGACTCGTCGGGACGCTCGCATGATTACAGAGTTGGTGAACGCGGCGCGTCGACGGCGTGCACCGCGTTTGACTTTGGGTTCAGTTCCACCGCTCCTCAAAGTCACTCACGTGAAGTATGACGGAAGTATTTGCATGGATTTAAAAATAGACAGAAGATCAAACCCTTACGCATACTGCCTTATACGTCAAGAGATCTTGACCTCTGCTGTTGACCTCTGCAAGATATCTACTACTTACACATCCCTACACTCTAGAAACGCCTCTTTAAAGTTGTACTCCGCACCATTTTCATCTATTTAATTCTCTTTTAAGTTACTATCAATCAAAGAGTGAGTTAAAACAATGGTGATCGATCACATGACCTGTCTGTGGCGACATTCCACGCAAAATTTAAAATGAGTGATGCTTTTTACGTCAGTCAGCAGCGGTTGGTCTGCAGGTGGAGCTACTCACAGAAGTATGCTGCGTTTACTTGTAATCTGAAATCGGTAACTTCCATGTGCTGAGTCAGGCTCCCTCTAGTCTAAAGTGTTTGATACATGTCATTCCTGCTGACTCATGATGGAGGATCAACATCCAGAGAAAGAAGACCATTCAACTTCCAGTCCAAGAAAAAGAACCAACAAACTAATGGAAGTGAAGAAGGAACGTCATCAAGAAGCAAAGTGACGCCAACGAGGGGAAACCACGGACCTCCTTTCAGTGTGGAGCATTTGAAGGCATCACGCAGATGATAGACGGTCCACACTGTTGGGTGAGGGAGATGAGTCCCAGAGACTCGCCTGCAGTTCCATCTACCGCCAGAGAGGCCGCTAGAAGCAAATCTTAAGGACTACATCTGCGTATACGTCCTGTAGTTTGTCTGTTCAAGTAGCATGAAAGTGATCCAGAGGACCACGCTGAAGATACATCACACAGAGTTGGTCCTGATCCTGACAACCCCGGACACTTTCAGATCCCTAGAGTGATGCTTTAAAGGAACTTTTGGCTCATTCTCTGGTGCTGTCTTTGGTTTCCATATGAGAAAAGTGTGTTTGATTGATAATTTAATAAAGGAATGTACACTATCACGCTCTGCAAAACACACCTCATTATCTGAATTACCTTGCGTTCGTTTGTCGGCTACCACAGAGGGACAGAAAGCGTGTGAGCTCATTTTAAAGAGCCGAGTCACTTAGTATTGCTACCCGACTGCTCACGCAGCCACACGGGGTTCGCATGCCAAAATGTAAAAAAAAAAAAAATCTTCCACTGAAAAAAGAGAAATATCGCTTTAGGTGAAGATATGACACAGCTTATTAAAAACTCTAGGCAGCTCGTTTTGACAAGTTGTAGAAAGATATCTATATACAGGACAAGTCTTCCCTTCTCACAAGACCGCCGGACTGTGAATCCTGTTCAGACCGGAGCAGGGGGGGGGGGGGGGGGGGGGGGGGGGTAGCAAACCAGAGACGGTATCAAACCCGCTGAAGATGATGCAGAAACAGTCATTCATATTTCATAAGCGGAGCCCTTTGCATATATCCCCCCCCCCCCCCTCCCCACCTTTAACATTTGCTTATTAAATTTGCAGCTGTCAAAGCCTCACACACACACACACACACACACACACACACACACACACACACACACACACACACACACACACACACACACACACACACACATATGCAATTATTCTCAAAATCCTGGGTGTGCAGTAACATACTCACACAAGGTGTAGAAACACACACACACACACGCACGCACACACACAGTTCCTGTTCCCAAAGCCGAGACCTGAGACAGGTACCCTGACTTCAAACTCATTACTTTAGACAAGGTTTTTAATGGAGGCTGGAGCCGGGCACCGAGGTACAGGACTGAATGAGACCGGGACACAGAGAGAGGGAGAGAGAGGGAGAGAGGAAGAGGGAGAGAGAGAGAGAGAGAGTAAACTTTTATTTTTTAAAGTCACAACACGCCCACTTGACCACAGACCTGATTCTGGTGAGGAAGTAAAGAAACAAAGCGGTCCGAAGGGGCCTTCAGCTCGCACACATCCTCTCTCCGGCTCGGGTTCCTCTCTGTTACCAACATTTACCACCGGGGGAGTCACCGAGCAGCACCCGAAACACCCCGGGGTGCCATAACGACAATACTGCAGCAGCACGGCGGCTAAACGACGGTGAGCTCACACTCACGGGGACGCGGCGGGAGGAAGAAGTGGCGGGAGACGCGCTGATCAATGAGCAATCGATGCGACCCTGCCAGGTAATCACAAACCGCGGTGATTAACGGCGACCGATCAATCGCCATTAACCCCCTCGCATGTTCCAGTTAAGCAGGCAATTAGAGTCGATGTGTGTGTGATGGAAGGGCTGACGTTACGGGAGGCTCTTACACATCGCTGTGAATGGACTCACTAACAGCACCGCACGCACAAAACGCCACTATTTGAGTACAAAAAGTATATAAAGTATATATATATATATATATATATAAATAAAAGTTCTTGCACATATCTCTCAGTCAGTCTGACATATCTGATTAAATTGGAACCAAAAGGGCACGACTGGACAGAGTTCCATACATAAAGAAGAAGTTATATAGAAACAGAATCTGAGAGTTCTTCCTTCACGCTCTCACACTCCCCCCCACACACACACACACACACACACACACACACACACACACACACACACACACACACACACACACACACACACACACACACACACACACACACACACACACACACACACACACCATATTTTCACATGCGGTTCAGCAGAATCAAGGTGTCGAGGATGAAATAATCTTTAATAATCTTTTTTTCTTCTTCAAGGACACTCTGAGATCTTTGCCTCAGATGAGAGACACCCGGGTTATCATCAGCTGCTCGTCGAGAACCTGAGAAACTCACTCCGACGGCTGTTGTTAACGGACAAAGTGATGCATGTGTTCAATTTGCATGTGTTCAATCAAAAAAAGCTGACTTTCATTGCAACTAATGAGGAATGAAAACACTTAATGGATGCCGGATCCTGGGTGTGTTGCTTAGTTTGTACCAGAAGAGGGAGCCGCTACTGGGGGGCAGCCGAAATAGGTCAGAGTCTCTCTCTCCCCTCACACCTGGATGCTCCTCTTCACTTCCTTTAAATCCCGTAACATATCAACACTCTTTGCTTCCTCTTTTCCTTCTTTACCCCTCAACCACACCATCGCTGACTTTCACCGAGCACTTTGGTGGAGCCGCTCCACCCTCCCCCCCCCTTCCTTCCTGCTCCCATCCTCCTCTCGCTCACACTCCCCCTTCCTCCTCCTCCTCCTCCTCCTCCCGCCCCCTCCCACCGTTATTGCACGGCTCAGCACAACTCCCAAACTTCAGCCATCACAGAACTCTGACAAATATTCTACACCGCAAAGCACTCTAACGCGCCGCTTACTTTGCTCCTACGCTGACCTTGAAGCTGGCGAAGGATGCACGAGGCAGGATGGATGCCTGTGTGTCTCCCCCTCTGTGTAAGTGTTCGTTTTTTCCCATCAAATGCTGATCAATATCACTGCAAGGTCACTTTAAAATTCAATTAATAAAAAAAAAAATGGACATCACAGGAGCCCTCGCCAACCCCCCGGGGGGCTCAAACACCCAACATGACCCAATCACGGGGCGCACAAGTCAAAGAAATATGGAAGATAAATTGAAAAAAAATTCACGTCTGTATTATTAAGCACAAAGCATTTTTTTTTGGGGGAGATGGGTTTTGTCTGGAATGAATGTCTCACCAACTTCATGTTTTATTAACGGTCCCGAAGCCAGCCAGCAAAAGCATATTGTGTCTTGCGCCACCATCTGTGTGTATTTTTCCCCTGCATGTGTTTGTGCGCGACGGGATGTGTGTGTTTATGCGTGCGAGCGCCTTATTCGTGTCGTGGCACGCGGCGCGCTCGGCTCAACGAGGTCAGGTGAGCGTGGAGGAAAAAAAAAAATCTGACTGGCTTCCGATGATGATAATGAAAAGTTTCGCTTGCGTTGAATAACCATTAATGTGCCACTTCATGCAAACACACAAGGGCTGCATTAAAATATGCATGTTGAGCCACCACTCAGTCTTAATATTTAAACCAGCCTGGAGGTGAGGCCCACTAGAACACAGCCCGACAGACCGTGTGTACAAAACACTGGCTGTCTCCCATATAAACTCGCTGAGCGTGCACACACACACACACACACACACACACACACACACACACACACACACACACACACACACACACACACACACACACACACACACACACACACACACACACACACACAGAGCGGTGCTGAAGCAGCGTCAAACAGACAAACATACACAAGAAGATAAACACAAGCTGGTTTAGACAGAGCCATAGATAAATCCATAAAATGTGCGTCCCATATGGGAGGAATGCTTTTATTAGCTAAAGTCTGAGCCACAAGGGGGGGAGGAGGGGGGGGGGGTCGTCTGTGGACCACGGGGATGCGACTGGGGCTTATTTGCAGCGAGAGTGGCTGAGAGAGAGAGAGGATGTGACCCACAGAGGCCCAGGTGATCCGAGGCGTTAATTACCGTCTGCTAATTACGAGAGAGACGCATCATTAAGCAGAGTGAGCCACCGGAGGGCTTGAGGACTCCCCGTCTCTCCTCCACTCCTCTTCTCTCTCTCTCCTCTTTCTCCCTGACCCCGATCTTCTGTCCCAATTAGCACTGGCCCTGCTCTTCCCTCACCCTCCCTCCCCTCCCTCCCCCTCCCCTGTGTGTTTCCATCAACACTGCTGCAGCCGCTGTCTAAACGCAGGCAGCGTTGGCGGGACACACCATCGGCTGTGGGCCCCGTGGACGGACACACACACACACACACACACACAGCCATTAGAGGAGGCAGAGCTAAAGAGCCGGCGTAGACACCTCTGTCTTCTTGCACGATGACTAATGTGGCGTCACAAGCTGTCATCCATGCCTCGCCGAGTCCTTCCTTTCCATTCTCCCGCCCCTCATCGTCTTAACATTCTATCTGTAATATGATCAGTCGGCCTTTTCTTCTCCCCTCCCTCCGCTGTTCAACTTCTCCTCCGTTACGCAGCGTTTGAGTGATGGCGAAGTGTGTGTGTGTGTGTGTGCTTCAAACAACTCCGAAGGCGCGTTGCACTCCCAAAGAAGAAGCAGCGTCAGATTGTTTGTATGCAGTACATGACAGCTTCGGCTGTTACGTAATCCCCCCCCCCCTGTCCTCATCCTCCCATCCTGCCTGAGATACACGTTCCTCCTCATGGACCCTGCGAGGTTTTGGAGGTAGGACAGGTTCAGCCGGCCCTAGGGGGGGCGGCTCTGAACCTCCTGCCAGCCCGGACCATCTGGAACCCCACGACCACGAGGTCCGGGTCCGCGGCTCCGCCGCCGGGAAGCCGGGGATGCAGATGAAGACGAGAGGCGGCGAGAGGAAGGATGGTGATGGAGGGAAGACTTTCAGCTAGAAGGCTGAGACTTTGTTGTGACACCAAGGAGACTTTGAGTCTTTGACGAAGCAAACTATTAGAATGTGTCTATAAAACATCTAACAATAAACTCAATAATACTCGATTCAGGAAAAAAAAAAAAGAAATCTCTTGGATGTTTTAGTAAAGTTATTTTTAAGCCAGTCAGTTAAATGTTTTGCCTTTGGTTCCTGACAGCGTTTCTTGACATGTTATTACAAGAGCTGGAAGTTCAGAGGTAAGCTAGAATACTTTGTTCCTGTTGAGCAAAACACACACAACAGTTGGGAAATGTATTTACATCGCTAACATTACCCTATTATTTATTTATATATTATTCCTTTCACTGATTTTTTAAGTTTAACCATCAGAATTATCCATATCTAATCAGTATCACATGCAACTAGAAACACGATGAGAGCCACTGTTTGAAATAATCATTGAAAAAAATGACTGGAGATGGAAAACGAGGGAAGAGATCAGAGACAGGATTGGAAGTGACCTCGTCCCTATCGCAGCTGTGATTGGCTGTCGACCTTCCCTACACACTCACTGGTCCCCAATCTGTTAGAGATGAGAAGACATCACACACACACGACGCTTGTCTCTGAATGACACCTGTTTATATTCCCATTCGTCCTGGCAAAATGTTTCTAACTGTTCTCTGGTGTGGATAAATGCAAGAACCCGCCCACGCATTTTAATCTGGAAGAGAAAAACTCATTTGGAAAACGGCTCCGCTCGCTTGTTTGATGTTGCTCTTTCTCTCATTTTTCATGTTGCTTGGAGATGGATGGAGTTTTACTGCAAAAGCAACTTGTAACCTAATGTTTTTACACGATTGGGGCCGACTTTCTGCTGTTGTGTCTCGGATTGTGTTGTTTAGAGAAATCCTGTTCCCCCCCTTTTTTAAGCTTTTAAGGAATAGTTAAGGAAAAAGGCCTTGTTTGCTTTTTTGTGTTCGATGAGAAGACTGAGATGGCTCTCATGTCTGTACAGCAAACAGGATGTTTAGCTTAGCAAGACAAAACTTGACTCTGATTTCTATTTTTAAAAAATGTGCAGAAAAAAATCCCCCTTGTGCTCATCGGAGGACTCGTTAGGTAACGGTGGAGAGAGGAAAATGAACGTCACATAAAAGAAAAACTGAAGAGATGGGCAAGCATGATGGGCAAGCTACTAGTTGCCCACTTGGAGTCCAGCTGGATCAGACTGGATCTGGTCTACACGGGGGCGAGGCGAGGAGCCGGTCTGCTCAGACGGCAGAGGCTCCCGTCAGCACAGGTCAGTCAAGGATGGCTCGATAGCGGGCTTAATATTGCAACAGAGAACATGAATAAAACAAACCCGATACGGACGGTACCACTCCCTCCATCCATTACTTACAACAGTAGGATCTCAGAGCAGTCCTCCAGGCTACAGGGGGGGGGGGGAACCAGACACCCGGTGCAGCCGAAGCACTCGTTAGTCCCGGGAAGTTGGGATGCGTGTCGTGTAAACACGGCCACTTAATGTGGATGGAACTTAAACAGAGCTGCCAATCAAGGAGGCAGTCCTTGACCCCCGGGTCGGCTGATGAGAGCTCTCTGGAGGGGGGGGGGGGCTACCGTCGCCTCGCCATCAACAACGCGGCTCCATTACAACCGTAGAACAGCTGGAACATCAGGAGAGTGACATTGACAGATTACCGTTCGGAGGAGCACATTTATAAGTAGCCGCAATTACGTCCGGATCAACTGTCCAAACAGTCAGAAGAGACGAGGAGGCTTAGGATCCGAGCTTGATGAGTGATGTTACAGTTATCATATACTGTGTGTGTGTGTGTGTGTGTGTGTGTGTGTGTGTGTGTGTGTGTGTGTGGGCAGACGGGTGGGAGCGCACACACGCACGAGGCCCTCGTGATATTTTAAATGTTGACAGCATGCCTGGCACTCGCAGTCCTCCGTCACCGCGTCTCCATTTCACTCCTCCGGAGAAACACGAGGCATGGAAATCAACGCGCGACACGAGCGGCAATTTGGTGGGAATTTATTTCTTGGGTGGGGGGGGAAAAAATAAAAAATTGCTCCTCGACTTGTGCGATTACGACGGCGTTTCATCAGTAATCGTATTTTAGAAGGATGCAAAGAAAGAAGCGACTAAACGGCCGATTTGTAATATGATTAAAATGAGCAGGCGGACAGTTTCAGCTCCATCACGGAACACAAAAAGCAGAATGGTATCGTTAAACCATTATGTCACACCCCCCCACCCTGCTTGTCCTCTCACCTCCTTTCAATATGCAACTCGCCGATGTCCTTGTGTGTGCGTGAGAGTGATGCGTCAGCGTTTCTGATCAGGAATCGTTCCGCTGACGGCCCGTCGCCTCACCTTAAGGACGCGGCGAGGAGAGCCGAGGCGAGGCTCACCTTTGCCACGGCTGACATTTTAATTTGTCAACCGCTGGGCCGTCGCTGCTTCCGTCAATAATACATCAATGCATCAGAACAAACGGCGAGGGACACGGGGGGATTTCTGGGTTCGATACCATCGACGGCACCGCTGATTAAGGCTGCAGCTGCGGAGCGACTGCAGGTGTGTCGAGAAAAGGAGAGTGAGATCATAACAGATCATACCGGAGGAGATTACAGCAAAGGTCACATGTTTCAAACGTATAAATCTCCATTAAAGCACAGGCATGTGAGGTCATTAAGGGGCCAGCGAGAGAATTACAACAGTTTCTCAAAGCAATGCTTCACTCTTTGGGAAATCTCACATTTTTATATTTTCAGCTCTCCGCATGTGAATTAGTCGGAGTTCGAATCATTTACGACGATATTTCTTCTGTCTTCTGAGCTTTCCAGGATGTTTTTAACGCCAACATAATGGAAACTGAAGCATCGGTTTCAGATGATGGCAGTGATTTGAGTGAAACCAACCTCTCTCACGATGAGAATGTTAACACGCTGATGTTGAGCAGGTATGAAGTTATCTTCTGCTCATTAGCATTAAACACAAAGTGCAGCTGGGATTTGTCTCGCAGTACCAGACAGTCGGAGATCTCCGCCTACGGGATGTCTGGAGGTTTCTACACGCAACGTTGTTGCTGGAAACGGCGGCTAACGAACCCGAGACCCTCACGTGCCGTTTAGACGAGCCAATCAGGAGAGCTCCAAAATGATTAGCATCTTTTTTAAACTTGGAACAAAGTGCGGTTCTGTGTTTTTTGCTACATCAGTGTTTCGCATGCCAGCGCCACCTCCCTGATAAGCAGTTTGCTAAACTTCAAGACCGAAGAGAATGCCGTTACATTTCAGATATTTGGTCATAAAATGAAAAGTATTTTTTTCTATCAAAACCACAAAATGCCAACTGGAGCTAAAACAAAAGTCAGGTGATCGCCAAGATCATGACACACTGTCGAAAAAACAGGTTTAAAAACAAACGAGCTCAGAGTTTAAAAGAATGCTCTTTTAAAAGGAAAGGCTTTTGTTTGAGTGTTAGAAACCAAGTTATGTGAAGGTGACCCGAAAACTGTGATGTGTCACATTTTATAAACAAAAAAATAACAACAGAGGGAAAAAAAAGTAATGGTATTGAGAATCCCTTGAATGTTAATATTTCCAAATGCATCATCATCACGCAGCTCCTCCATCACTTCCCTCCCTCTCTTAGCATGCCACACACTGCTTCCCAATCTGACACACACACACACACACACACACACACACACACACACACACACACACACACACACACACACACACACACACACACACACACACACACACACACACGGCGTTTTCTCTTGCTGGGACGGTCATTAAGCCCTCACGGTGGCGTCCGACAGCGCGGCCGAGACACCTCTCTCCCAGACGTCAATACGGGTTTGGCACACCTTGGCCCACGGCGCCCTCTGAGACCCGACCTGCGTCCTGCACGTGTCAGCAGAAACAGAAGTCACTGTGTCAGGCTGCTGCCGCCACTCCCTCCACCCCTCCATCCCTCCATCCCTCCCTCCATCCCTCCATCCATCCCTCCATCGCTCCGTCCGGTCCCAGGGGCAGCGGGTCAATCCTAATTGTATGCTAATCAGGGCATCGCTGGTCTCTCTAACTGCTGACAATCGATGGGTGACATCAAGGTATTGTAGCCAATGCAAAAGAGAGGCCCCCGGAGTAAACAAGGAGGACGGGACGGGGATGCAGAAGAAGTGTCCGTCCGTCCGTCCTCACGCTGCACGCCATGATTCCTACTTCTTACAGCACATTTTCTATTATTGTTCTCGGAGGGAACGTTGAACTTGACCTACATTATCAACCACGACAATAGAAACACCACATGCTTTTTTTTTATAAATAGACTCTTACTCATCGTGAATACAATGTGGCGTTGTGAATGAATGATGATGCAGCCTCCAAGGTCTGTATCCTCTAGCTGGATCCCTCTCTCAGTCCAGACCCCCCCCCCCCCCCCCCCCCTCCACAGACTCTGGTAAATCTGTTCCCCAGAACCCCCCCCCAATAAACTGGCACCTCTAAATGAATGAAACATGAATATGCAGTGATGACACAGCATGATGAATAAGATCCCTCAATATGGGATGTGGGTTTGGGATAAGCTGTACGGGCGGACGTGTTTGTGTGTGTGCGCATGTGTTATTGCGTACACGTTAACACAACATGTTTTTGGGGGGGTTTTTTTCTTTCCTACGTGTCGGTGACAAAGTTCACCACCTTTTTTTTAAAATTCGAGCTGCATTAATGGCTTCAATCACGGCGACGAAGCGAAGAGGAGACGTGGGATAAATAACAGTTTTTTTCTGGGGGGCTGCTGGAGTTTAAACTTCTCTAAATCTAACAAATAATCTAAATAAGTTAGATTTATACGTAACCTTCAGTGCATCCTACACCTCTCTCAAAAAGCCCTTTTCATGTAGTTCCCTTTTCATGCCTCCACCCAGTGAAATCTTTCACTCCACCATCTTTTCTATTCCTCACACATCTCTGATCCCACACAATTATCTCCCAAATCCCTTCCCAACATCCCCCTCTTCCCTTCCATCTCTATTTCCCGTCATTTATCCACCCTCATCCAGCCTGACAGGTCCCATGGTTCTCCTCCCTCCTCCGCCTCCCCTTTTACTCCACCCCCCCCCCCCACCCCCCACCCCCCATCCCAGAGGCCTCCTGATATCGGGGTCAGCGTAATCCCGCCATACGTAATCTCCAGATTTAATCCTCTCAATCTCCCACGATTAAACACAAAAAAGATGTCAGAACAAGAGCTGGCAAAAAAAGATGGATGAATGTTTGCGCAACAGGCTCCGCAGAGAGTGAAGGGGTGAGGGAGGGGGGTTGAAGGTTGAGGGAGGGGGGGAGGGAAAGGTAAACAAAACAAGATGGGGGGTTTTTTTATATAAAGGGGGGGTGTACATCATTGCAGCTACTCTCACCTGTGTGTAAACACCTCATCTCTGCTTGCCCCCCCTTCCCCGTGATCGAGGCGATGTGAGTGTTATTGGGGCAACCGAAGGTCAGCTGAGGTAACGGGATGGAGGGGGAAGCAGCGAGTCCTCATGGAGGGGAACAGGCTGCCTTCAGGTTGGCAGAGATCTTCACCATCACTCCAGTCTTTCATCTGGATCCCTTTAACCCTCCTGCATGCTTAACGAGGCAAAGAAATCAGTTCACCACGCCGTCTTCATCAGCCTTTGTATACTAGGTGTTGTGGAAACAACAAGCCGAGGTGCACAGAGGGGAAATATTTTTGGTCCGATGCTCCAATATCGCCCTTGAAGAATAAAAAATAAACTTTTTTTTGTTGCAAAGTTGTGACATAAAAGCTCCCCGGCCGGCGCGAGGGAGGGGCTTCCGTCATCCCGCAGGTACAAACAAGGTCATCAACTTGCATGAGTACACACACTGTCACACGCCGTCAGACTCAGCCGCTGTGGTGGTCATGTGTGCCGTTAGGAGGTGGGCCGCGGGCCAGACCACATGTGTGTTCTGGTGCTGGCGTGGATCTGGAAGCCGGAGCCGGGGCAACGCCTGCTGACGGGGGCAAAAGCGGAACCGACCCGACAGCGCCGCTCCGGATCGATCTGCAAGGACAAGCTGCTTTGAGAGGGCGAGAGACAGAGACAGAGACAGAGACAGAGAGAGAGAGAGATGAAAATGGCCCCTGTGATTGGCCCCGCTGGCCACTTCTCACCACATACCGGGGACAGAGGTGACCTTTGTGGCTCTGGATTCCAGCGGCGGTTCTGATCTGAAACGCTCGCCTCCAAACCAACACGACCATAATTAGAGATACGGCTCGTTATTCTAGATTTTTAGGAAGTTTTGCTTCCAGAGACCAGAAAAGTGACACCATCGCACTGGATGCTGTGTTTCTTTTATATGATGAACATGTCGCACGCAAAATTTGTTGAAATTCTCATTACTTCCCTTGCTGAGAAAATAATGGAATGAAATGATTGGAGGCTACCTGTCTGTCTGCCTGCCTGCCTGTCTGTCTGTGCACTCATTACATGCAACCAGAGTCCCAATCTGTAGCTTAACAGCTGTGAGTACCACCGATAACCATGTCCGTTGTTTATGTTCATTATGATCATCTTGAAGCCTGACTTGGTGATTTTCTTGCCAGATCCAGTGATTTTGGGGGCGAGTGCTGCTCGCTATTTCTGAGGTTTTGTGTTTTTAAAACTCAATGTACTTAACACTCAATATTAAAAACCCTTTAAGCTTTAAACGCTGGCTGAAACATCAAATACGTATCAATGCGTGACTGAAAATAGTCCCTAATTACTATTTTTTTGGCGTTAAAACTACATTACCCAGTTGTTTGAAAAGTAAGCCTTTAAAAAAAAAATTGTGATTGTGATTGAATTGGCTATTAAGAGTGAATCCTGAACTTTTTTAAAATTTTATTTTCTATTTTATTACCGACTGATGATGCATTTGTGTGCTTCTTTTAAAAAACAAACAATTTAATTACTTTTTAATGTATATATTTTCTTTATTACGTTATTATTACGTTAACTGTTTTTAGTTTTGTTATCTACTGTCTTATGTGTTGTGTCTGTTCTTCTTATTATACAAACTTGGGGGGAAAAAAACAAAAAACGAGGCTTTCATTGTCAGTTCCAGCTCTCTATACTGGGAGATGCAAGTTGTTGCTCCATTCATGGGATTTGTTTACAATAAGAGAATATAGAAGTTATATAAAAATGCCAGCCTTTCCATTAACAGTGTCCTGTTATCCGAGATGATCCTCCAGACTGAGTGTTAAGTTTTCTCAGGGTCTAGTTTCTCCTTAACTCTGGTAACAGGAACGTAGGAGATATTTAGGTTGGATAAAAATAAAATATGGATTTCTTCAATCCTGCAAGTCAAATCAACAGTTTATAACACGTGACGTATAGAAACATGTACTGCAGCCGCGAGATAAGGGTGTAAAAAATTTCATTCCTCACGTCGCCTCCTTCACAAACAAAACAAATATTGCACAATTTGATGATGGCAGGCTCACTCCGGACATCATTGTCATCTCTAACAGGGAAACCTGAGCCACGGGGGCCTGATGACAAACTGCAAGACTTCCGCTTCTCTTCTTTCACGCACTTATGAGAATCCGATACGACCGGAGCGGCACCGGCCCTCTTCCCTTCCTCCTCCGCTCAGCACTGCATCTATGTGGATAAGTGAGCAGGCATACAGGGGAGATGGAGACGTGTGTGTGTGTGTGTGTGTGTGTGTGTGTGCAGCATCAAGACCAAGATAAAGAGATGGAAAAAGGGTTAGTGGGTGCAGCAAAGAGCAGAGAAGGCATGGGGAGCCCGGAGGGGAGGGAGACTTACAGGGGAGGGGTTTTTTTGGGGGGGGAAGACATGATTTAAAGTGAAAGAGATAGGAGTGTTTGAAATGAGAAGATAGGTTTAAAAGAGGGAAAGAGAGAGTGGAGGAAAGTGAGGAGAAAAAGAAAAACAGCTGGCTTAGAGGAATGCGGCGGAGAAGGAGAAAAACCCCCTCATGTGAAGACGAACCTGCATAATTCATGTTCTGCTCCTTTTAGAAACAGCAGCTTCATCAGGACAGGGCCGCTTGACTGTAGCAATGCAGTGTGTGTGTGTGTGTGTGTGTGTGTGTGAGAGAGAGAGAGAGAGAGGGAAAGTGTATGCATGCTTGTAGTGGCATGTTTCTTAGTTGTGTGCTTTTCTCTGTGGTGGTACTTTTCCCCCGTCCTGGTGTACAATGTGTCCAACGCACACAGATGTTCCCTGGCATGTGTGTGTGTGTGTTGTTTGTGTGTGTTTAACTGGAAGTGGAAGCTGGCCGCCTTCACCTTGCTCTGCTCTTCACCCTCACTCTCCCTGACTGCACTCTACAAGGCCATTAGAGCTCCCCGAGGCCCGCGGAGGCTGCTCGTCTCTGTGTCTGCTTTCATGTGTCAGTGAGTGGGCTCAAATGTGTGTGTGTGTGCATGTGTGTGTGTGTGTGTGTTGTCAACCCCACAGAGCACATGGTAAAGTTGAATGGTAGTATGTTTTTTTCCCCGAGCCCCTATGAATGGATGCATGTGGGCGTACGCACCATGTGCAGGCCTACCTTTCATTATCAGACTCCGGACAAAGACTGTCTGTCCCTGTGTGAGGAACATTAATGGGCAGGTGTGTGTGTGTGTGTGTGTGTGTGTGTGAAAGCATACAGTACTCCAGCAGCAGCATACGCCTGTGCATACACTGTGTGCAGCTGCAAACAAGCCTCGGTAGGACGGCGAAGGGAACCCAGCAGGCAGCGCCGGGCTGATCAAAAGATTCTCGGGTCTCTGAAACACACAACTCGGGCTTAAACACTGTTGACTGCTAGATTAGCATGCCGCGAACAAACATCACCATACAAATAGATGGATAAGGGGGAAAAAAAGAAGAAGAAGAAGTGTCGGCACTCCCACCCACTCTCCTCACAAGCAATATGTTAAAATGTGACAATGTTGTTACAGCTCTGCAACAAAGAGACGAAAGGAGAGAAACAGAAGAAGAGACAGATCTTCCCTGCTGGAGAGAGCGATGTATTAGAGTCACAGTATCTCAGTTACACAACAAATACGAATTTAGAAACTCATTACAGCAGCATAACCTCCACTAATCTGCACACTAGTCCTTAACGCACATAAACTCGACTGGAACATAGACTCACGGAGGAAAGTTCTTCAGTACTTCACCCTGAAGGTGCCACTGATGATGCAAATATAATATATAATGATATTATATTTGTGCCTAGACGTTATTTTAAGTGTTGGTGAAGCAGCTACAGTGTTAGCATAGCCTACCTCCGATTGAACCGAACTCCATTCAGAAAACAAGCATTTTAAAAGTTCCTTGCTTATCATTTTGCAGACAGACTTAAAAAAAAAAACAGGACTTTTCAGACTTTTTAAAAATTCTCGTCATTTTGTAGCTACTTCGGCACCATTTTTTTTATTGTTTATTGCATTTAAATCACAATATTTTGGGTGCATACCGCTGTAGTAAACCAGCCGATGTGTAGTCACAGTGAATACAGCTAAGTGGAATTCACCGAGCAGTTAAAGTTACCTTGCCTATTACTTACAAAGAAGTAATAATATTATAATATGACTGAATGTGAGTGGGAATTTCATTCAAAAAGTCTTTGTAAACTTTGGAAGAAGTTGACTTGGTTTGACTGGCAGGTGAAGCCTCGTATATCTGGTTTATTAATGCGTCAGAGTGAACCTAATCCTCACAAATAAACAACCTGCAGACTGCAGCTACCCGCCCGCCCGGCCAGAAACTCCAATCAAATATTATTGCGACATTAAGTTTTCTTTAAAGAAAAAAAAAAAATGCTGCCTGTCGGCGTAACCATGTGCTAAAGCTCACCCTGGGGTTTTAAATATGTATTTTGAAGGTTGTTTGGGTTTTAATGTTATTCAACAGAGCGACTTGATGAGCAGAGTGTTTGTCGGATCTCTTCCTATTACTCGGGATTACGGCTCGTCCAAATGCTTTCATTAGAGTGGACCTTTGAGTTTTGATCTCAACGCGGATTATAGGATATTTACCTCCGTGGCCCTCTGACCTGTGTAGCACCCCACCCCTCCTGACTGCTTTCATGCTGCAGTGCGATCAGCAGAGGTCATGGGAGAACACATGGAGGGTCCTCTTCTCACTAGAGTATGCAACGCCCATAAAAAAAAAAAAATCTACTCAAGTCCGCCACTAAACAAGCAGCGTTTTTGATTCTCACTAATTAAGAAATGGTTAAACATTCTGCGCGTGTTTTCTCGGAGCTGAGACGCCCTACAGCCACGCTCTTCCTCCACCCGGCCCTCCGACGAGGCTCGTCAATTAGAGCGCGGGGGCCGAAGCGAGGCATGTTAATTTTTCCGCGGTGAAATATTCCTCCTCCAGCGCTAATTAGGTGCTAGCTGTGGTTCGAGGAGCGCTGCCCGCTCGCCAAGCGAGAGCAGTCTGTGCTGCGTAGCGGTCCCCCGGTATCGTTTGGCTGACCAAAGCAGCCGCGATAACAAGGAATTATTTTAATTAACCGGTGCCAGCCTTCTGTGGCTAATGAGGCGAGTTAAAAAAGAAAACCCGGCATCTCAGTTTTTTTTTTTCCCTGGCTCCAGAACCGCCAATCGTATCCCCCCCCCCCCCCCCCCCCCACTAAATAAATAAATTACAAGGTGAATAAATAAGACGAGCGCATGCATTGATAAACAAGTAGCCCACTTTGAATACGACGCGGTCACACGGCGCACTGATGCGTACGAAGCATCGGAGTCTCGGGGGGCGAAGGACGGTGTGAGTGTGAGCGAATGGTGAGAAGGGAGCCGGGATCACGACCATGACATGCACTGGAATCTCTGAGTCCACATTCAGGGGAAAAAAAAAAACAGAGTGATGAATTTCCTGTGTGAATGTGGGAGAAGGACACTTTTTTTTTCTCTCTCTCTCTCCTTGCGACTGAGTCAGAGTGAGAAAAGAGGAGGCTTTGAAACTCTGCCCAGTCTCCTGCACGGAGCAGCAGAGGAGGGAAGTTGGCCCTCGTCGCCGTTATTACTCTTCGCTTGTGTAACGGGGGACATTTGCCCCGTTCCCGAAGCACATTCATCTCTACCTCCGAACCACCTGGGTTTCCCAAGAACTGCTGGTTCTGGTTCGTCCCCGTCTCTCTAGTGACACTCGGCTGTTATTAGTGTGTGGATGGTGGAGTAACAAAAGCTGCAGCATTTACATTCAGCAGAAAGTGAAACAACATTATATCGCTACATTAAGGATGTCAATAGATAGTTTCAACCTCTCTGAATTACTAGGGAATACAACAAAGACAGGGGAAGATGCTACACGATGCTAAGTCCAGGTGAACAGGTGAGCTTTGAGACTCGGCAGGGAGCTTGTTCCACCGCGTCCCTGCATTCAAAGCGCCACGTCTGGCTCTGAGGCCGTTGCATGCTGGGAGTTGACACGGGAAACCAGGCGGTGTCACGGCGGCGAGGAAGTAATGACCAGCGGGACCCGAGCGACGGGGGAGCTTCACCGTCGAGTAAGTCTCACTGCAGACGTGAAATCAGCGAGCCTTTCCGACGACGGCACGCGGCTGCTTTCCACGCGACGCCTTCATTAGCCTTCCCCCGCTAACGCGCGCTATACGCCACTTCATCTGCACATCACACATCTTACTATCGCACTTAGCCTCTCATCTAGAAAAAAAAAAAAACCCAAGCAACGCCGGCGGCAGCGGCAGCCAAGGTCATTTGATGAGAGCTGGAGGTGTATGTGATGTGAATTCACTCACCAGATTGATTCCTCCTGTACGTCCTAATGATCAAACCCTGGCGGATTTAGAGGATAGTCAGGCCCCTTCACGGGAGTGCGGAGGATACTGATGCTCAGGGAAATGAGATGGTGTAGCTAGGTACGCACCTGTTACAGTAGAGAGGGCCAAATGGGAGGCCGCTTCATGGTTTGAACTGCAGATCATGTTCGCAGTGGAAGAGGAATAACCCGCCTCAGCTGATTAATATGAATTTGACGAGCTGGCAGATGTGGACGGTATCTTCTTCTTCTTTAAGATGCTTAGTGTTACACAAGCACTTTCTCTATTAAAAAGGTATTATAAGGGATGCTGTTTTTATGATGTCATAGTACCACTTTTGATTGGATGTCATGGTCCAATATGGATCACTTAAACATAAGGTGTTCTGACATATTTAAAATGGAGGGAAACAAAGAAAATAATACAAATTACCATCTTTAATATTTATAAACACCACCCTAATACAATTGAGATGAATGAACCATCATGAACCTTCAACAGTTTTCATTGGAATGAAACCTAAGAGACGCTTCATTTAAACTGGAATGGCCGGTTTAATTTGAAAGGTCTGTTTTTGACTTAAACTTTTTGTTCTCCTGCTTTTATTTACATTTTTAAAAATGTATTTCATCTTCACTGAAAAGTGCAGTAAATACAACATTAAGCAACGGAGGGAAAGATCTCAATCTATCCACTGCTCTTGGGTGACGCCGTCGAAGTGTAACAGTACGATGTTAATGATGTTGACCTTTGACCCTTTGGATATTACATGTCGTCACTTCATTTGATCCTATTAGACATTTGTATGAATTGTCCTAATTAGCGTGTTAATTATTATGATGTGTTTTAAGAGGCCACAGTGACCTTTGACCACCAAATCCTAATCTGTTCTAATTGAATACACGTCGTTTGTGCCCGATGTAATAAAGTTCCTGAGATCTAGCGTTCATCAGAACGGGACGGACTACCTGAAAACATAAACAATCTCCAAACATAAAAAATGGGGTGGCGATACGGAGGTCCGTGGTATTTCCGAGGTCGTGCGCCCCATAAATCAGACTTTGTAGCCAGAAACCCATTTTGGATTTAAACACGTCTTTGCTGGCCATGATTGAGCAAGCGAGCGGGTGTGTGTGACAGTACAACGCCGCACTAATGAGATCCCAAACCAGCACCAAGCCACGCTGGAATTAGTACCTTTCACACCGCCCTCCCCCCTCCTCCCCCCCGCCACCCAACAGACCCCTAATTCTCCCAACACCTCGACCGGCTTTATTAAAACCTGGACTTGAGGCAGAGTTGAAAAATGAGCTGAACTCAACGTGGGCCGTAGATGGACGCGGTCCGGGTATACTGTGCTCTGGAGGAACGGAGGGATATGACCTATGAAACACAGCCTCGTCTTTTAATACAATACAGCCCTTGTTGCACACATTTCAGAGTAGGAGTGTGTGTTGCGTCCACACACACACACATGCCGAGCATCAGAGCAATTACGTGAGCGGTGTTTCATGAAATAGATGGTAGAGTGCAGCGCGGCCCGCTTAATAACCAAGTTTTAGCTCGGAGACAAAGCCGGAGTAGCTCTGAAACGCTCCGACTCTCCGGATTACGAGCGAACCACGCACGGAAATAAACGGAGGAATGAAAATCGTACATTTGTTGTTTTTTTTTTGAATTAGCAAAATCGACGCAACCTCTCGTTGTCCGCGGCCAACTCACACAGCGAGCCTCGCCGACGCCAGTCGCTCGGAGAAGAAAAGCAAACACTGGGCTGCTTCTTATCAAAGGGCTCCTGCTGCCTCTGACTGGTTTTAATGAGGAATTAGCCGTAAAAGACAAACAAACAAATTCTGATGTTACTATTCACTCTCGTTTTGCAGAACCCCCCCCCCCTCCTCCCTCCCCCCCGCCCATCAAAGACCCCAACAGATCTGAGTGATGGGAGATTTCTGCTTCACTCAATGCCAGAGCTGTGAAATCTTATGTGTTGGTTGCAGCTTGTAGCTTTTTTTTTTTTTTTGTGGTTTTCCTTGATTTCTTTTTTTGTGTTTTTTTTAAAGTGGCTACAATACTTTTTTGTGTTCGACTGACCCAACGTATTAGTTGTGGCTCACAAAACAGCAGGGATTGTGTGTTCCTTGTCATTAAAGGTGCTCTGCTGGGTCATTAGCAGTGGAGCAGGACTGCAGCACAAGGGGGGGGGGGGAGGAGGATGCATAAAAACACACACACACACACACACACACACACACACACACACACACACACACACACACACACAATAAGCGTGGGTGGGTCACCACTGACTTCAGCCCGTGGCCTTGCTCTACAGATGATTAAAGTCAGTGGTGACAGAGAGAAACATGCGTGTGTGTGTGCCTCTGTGTGTGTGTGTGTGTGTGTGTGTGTGTGTCTGTGTGTGTGTGTCCCTGTGTGTGTGTGTGTGTGCAAACGCAGAAAACAACATACAAGTGAGAGCGTGCACACACAAAGATGAAGATGAAATCTGCACAGTGGTGCCCCGACGCACACGGGCGAATAAATAGCTTTTGATCAGCTTTCTGGAGAGAACACACACACACACACACACACACACACAGAGGCACACACACACACACACACACACACACACACACACACACACACACACACACACACACACACACACAGACAGAGAAAAAGCAGCTATGGTAGCAGAACATGTTGTGCTGCTCAGTAATACGGAAAGATCACTCGGCCACAAACTGTACAACACGGAGTTTAACTTTAGACAACAGATTAACATTTTAAATCAAAATGTGAAGCTAATCTGCCGGCTGCTTTCTTTCCTCACCCTCTCTCTCTCTCTCTCTCTCTCTCTCTCTCTCTCATTAGTCAGGCACATTAGCTTTCCTGCAACTCTCAGAGCCAAAGAAAGGAAAAGAGAGCCTGCGGCAAAGTGACCTTCTGGGGATGGAGGGAAGCCAGGGGGAATTCTCTGACACCACTGATCTCCACCAAGTTTAGCCTCGGCTCAAACACAAAACTCTGATCTGATGCAGCCACCGGTGATTGACAAGGGGGACGGGGTGAATTTTAAGCGGCGCTTTTCCGTGCGATGGAGATCATTTGACTGCAGACTGACGCATGCGGTGATGCCTGTTGGCAAATTAACCCTTGAAGAAATGTCACGAGGAGAGATCAGAGGGGCAACGAAAGACACGGGAGAGGGGTTGATCAAAAACCCGGCTTCAGGTTCCTTGTAGAGGTAACCTGGTTCTGAGACCCTGAAAGGCTTGTGTTCCAAATGATGGGATTTACTGACCTCGAGTCTTTGAGAAGTAGCCGGGGCAGCATAATTAAAGGTTGCCGTTTGTTGTTTTTTTTTGTTTTTTTTTCCTTCCCCTCCTTCATTCTAACCACTGCAGCTATATCAAATTATGTGGCCATCGCTCTAGGCGACACTTGAGAGACCTCCAGTGCCCGAGTATCAGCGCTAGACCCCGTCACTGTCAGCGCTTCTGCACAGAGCTCCGCTCAGCATGACACATAACCTGCAGCTCACCAATTTGGTTTGTGCAGCCTCACACATCTGTGCACCGGAAAAAACAAACAGAGAGGGACGGACGAATGAATAAGGTTGAATGAAAATTACGCCGTCAACAAGTCAAGATGCAGTTTTACATCCATGCTGCTAGAGAAATCCCAAAGCATTTGTTTTGTGAGATCACGGTGACCTTTGTCCCCCCCCCCCCCCCCAAATCGAAACAGTTTGAAAAGCTACTGGCAAAAGCAGTACTTTTCAGAAAGTTGTACTTAATAGTTCTGATGAAGACAGTACTAGCCTGTGCACATATATTTTGGTAATTATGGTAAACTTTTGACACAAAAAACAAGTAAATTGCTCGTCTGTTCTCAGAAAGATGTAATCGACATCAGATGTCTTTTAAAAAGCACACACAATGTAATCACATATAATGACTCCCTGTTGTAATACAGTTCTAAATTGCTTGCAGGTGATGCTGCAGTGCAAACCTCCACACAATCCCATCTATTTTTATCTATCCTCTCCATCAGCCCAGACACCAGATGTTACCAAAGCCTCACCGGCCTTGTTAGACAATAAGGGCAAAAAGGAGGGTCGGAGGGCTCCTGCAGCCCGGCTGGTGATAAGCACACTGAATGGGAGGCGGATATCGTTTCTCACGTGTCTTGTGGTTCAAAGAATCACAACGGTATTCAATAAAATACATGAAAAATCTAAATAAATAACTAAAAGTAACAGGAATACAAGTGTTATATATTTTCCTGCAGATAGGGGTATCTGTGTATAATAATATCATAATAAAAGGTTATGTCCAGATTCTTTGTTGCCGTTTTAGAGAACGTGTTTTATTGTCGGTGAATAAGAAGGTGTCATCTGCAAACGTGCGGAGATGGACTTGAAGACCTCTGGTTAAAGGAAGGTTGGAACCAGATTTCCCTTAGAAATGCTTGTGATAAAAGGAGAACTCTACTGTATTTGGGTAAACCGATCACAAACAAGACACCTGTATTACATCAGCAGTGATTCTCAACACTACTGTGGTCAGTGACGGCAGTCAGACATGACACTTCAGAGGTTTTGAGCATGGATGACATCTTTCAACACAGTTGGGTCCAGCTGGTCTGTGGCTCGCTTTGCCTCGATTAAAACATTCTTATTTCCCTACCTTTTTTTTTAGAATAAATATTAAAAAACAAGCTGCCAGTCAGCGGCAACATCAAGACTGAACAACATGCTAACGCCTCCCCAGCGCTTTTCTTTTTTTATGAGGCACCCGACAGGATTCCTGCGTTTTCATCTCAGCTTGTTTTGTTTGATTCGAGCTTCCATTCCTTAAAAAACGCCGCCAGAATCTACAAGACAAGCCAAGAATTCAGCCACTGTGATCTGAAGTCTGCTGGCCGGGCCCAAGGACCAGCGGCACACAGAGCTGGGACCGAGTCCACCACAGACCTGAATAATGGGGCGTTTAAGGTGCTACAACGGTTCCATCTATCCATCCATCTATCCATCTATCTACAGGAGTGCCAGAGCACACTTGATGTCTTTATTCTGTCGTCTCACTGGGGGGGTGGGGTGGGGTGGGGGGGGGTAAAGCAGGTGCTTACACGGCTCAGTACTTCCCTATGAATGTGCCAGTGCCGGGAGCAGCCACACATCTAGTGTTAATCACCATGTTCCCTGCCATTCCACTCACAAGCATGCCTGTGCACACACACACACACACACACACACATACACACACACAATGAAAAATAAATGGGGCGCCCACATGGGGCACCCTAAATGCCTGGAGGGAAAAAGGGGGCTAATCCGACAGTGATCTAGTGACTCTGGAGAGAAACCCCGGGCACAGAGGAATGTCACTGGTTTAGTGAGGGTGTGTGTGTGTGTGTGTGTGTGTGTGTGTGTGTGTGTGTGTGTGTGTGTGTGTGTGAGATTCCGTCTTAAACTGCAGCCAATTTTTGACTTGAAACCAGTTGTTAGGGGATCTCGATTGGGGTTATGTTATGGGTATGTTTGACAGATTAATTAAGAGGATAATAAATCAAAGTGTATATAAACTAATAGTCAGGTTCAGCTTTGTGCAACTAACCCATGAATGCAGGCATGTATGCGATACATATTCCAATGCTACCTAATAAAAGCCACTGTGTGAGGTGCGAGCATGTCCATGCTTATTGCTTTGCTGGTGTGGGTGAACCTGCACGTCCTCCGCTCACACGATAACATGCAAACAAAACTGTGATAACAGGAGTTGGATAAAAGAAATGATAGAGAAATAGACAAAGGCTATAGAAATTGACTCGACATAGAAAGAATAAGAAGGCTAGCGAGAGAGAAATAAAGGCAAGGAGGATGAAGCGGAGCGATGGAGGGAGTGGAAGCAAGCAAACAGTTTGGAGTCTCCCGGGAAGGATCCGTTCATCCCACACACATCGAGGGAATAAGGATAACAAATGTTCCCGGGCCCACAAGTCACATAACAAAGATCGGACTGTGCCACAGCTCCATCACATTCCTCTGAGCTTCTATTGTTAGAGCGCAATCCCCACAAGGCGGCATGAGAACGAGTCGGATAAGCAGCTCAACCTTTAGAAAATATGGCTCTTTTTTTTTCCCCTCTCAGATGAAGGCGCGGCGGTTGTGGAGGGACGCCGGGATAACGGTTCACACCGAGGGTCCAGAGGTGAGATTTACAGGAAGGAGACTCCGTCCGAGTAACCCCGAGGCAGCATTAAGGTCTTTGAAAGTGTCCGAAATAAATGAAATGCAGCCCTTAATAAAGATTTTAATGACACTATCAGTGTGCCGTTAAAGCAATTTGCTTTAATTGTAATATTCCAATTATGCAAAAACTGCTAAATCTTGACTATTTAAAAAAAATTAATTGCAGTTACGGCAACACAAACACACACTGTAAGCAGCAAAGCCACGCGGAGACCGTTTCTACAGAATCTAGTGCACACACTCACCATTCGGGAGATTTACATGATCACATATTAGCACAAAAACTTTTTTAATTTTAATCTGTGTTTTGTGTATTCATTGAATTGTTTTATTGTATTCAAAAGTCTGGTCAGGGAGAAATCCTGCAAATTAGCTGAAACTAGACGTCTTATGTTTATCACATTTCCCCCAATTAATTGTGGGAATGTATAGTCCCCGTTAAATAAACAATCCAATAAATAAAACATTGATGACTGTGTGGAGGCAGCGGGATGCCAACAGGTAGCACACGTCAGGAAACAGATTTGAGGCCGGGCGGAGGCAACAGGAGCACTCGCTGGAGATGAGGAGCAGCTGGGAAGGCGGGCAGCGGATCACGGCTGATTAGGGGCTGAGTCACAGGTGTGAAGGATGGGGGGGGGCACACCGAGGGCATCTGGTGGACAGGTGAGGAATGGCCGAGGCAGGAAAAGTGCAGGCGAGGTAACCAGGAGTGGCAGGAGGGAAGAGACGCCAGATGTGACCGTGACAATCATAAAGAGGCAACTCATTCAACTCCTGCCCCGACTACACTTCCTCCGACAGTAAAAATTTTAGATATGATTGGAGATTTATTAAGATGGCAAGTCGTTACTGGAGAACAAGCAATTGCTGTACCCAACGGGTGTAATATTGGAATAACTAACTGTACTCAACAGTCTCGCAAAGGTCACCGAAAACAGAAAAGATGAACAGTTGTCTGATTTTTTTTTTTTTATCCATTTTGAGAACAGACAGAATATTAATACTCACATACAAGAACTGGTACACTGGATGAATAATAACCAACCCTAACCTTGTGGAGAATTAAAGGTTCAAATATGTTCCTAACCTTCAAAAGCTCATTTTTTTTCCGGGTAAAAGTCTGTGAACCTGAGCGGCCAGAGACAGAAGTGACACACAACAATAAAGTGCTTATAAATATAGATGAAGTGCGGTCCAAAAACTATGCAATTAAAAGAAACTTTCCGGGTGAGAGGTTATCAGTGCATGCCCCGGGGCCGCGGTTAGTCAGACATGATTTAGAAAGCAGAGATTACTAACTAGAATTCAACCAGGCACTTCATCATTTTATCCTACTTTTTGTGTTAAATTGTCACAATGAGCATGATGGATTCTTGAGGCCAAAAACAGATTATGAGAGGTCACAGTGACCTTTACACCAAAAATAAAATGAGTTCATCCGTGAGTCCAAGTGGACGTTTGTGGCCAAATTGGGAGAAATTCCCTTCCAGTCGTTAAAATATAGTGTTCACAAGAACGAGACAACATAAAAACATGTTGCTTTCCGTCATAAAAAGTTAGAAAATGACTTTAGAAGAGATTCAAACCAAACTCCGGGTTCCTGCCTCGGTCTAAAGAGGGTCATGGTTAACTGTGAATTGGCCCTAGAAGTGACAGTGAGTGAATTTAAAAGGAAACGTAGAAACGTAAATGGACAGCCAGTGTTTGGTTTAGTAACGAAAACACAAATATTCTTATTTTCAGGTAATTACAGAACATGCTTCTTAATATTAGATTCCATTTCTGCCAATAGATCCCCGTAAACACGAGACAATGTTCCTTTAATGTGACATGTAACTCCTAAAAGGGAACATAGCATGGAGTTGAATATTTTGAAAGTTAATGTGTGTTAACAGAAACATAGAAACCTTGATACGCTCCCTTTTAAAGCAAATCTTATGATGATATTCCATACGTTAGAAGTTAAATATATATATAAATTCCTGCAGCTATTGACATCATAGTTTAAGAAAGTTTTTCTCTTCACTTTAATGCCGTCTTCGGTCTAGTTTTCTTCTTCTTCTTCCAGCAGCCATTAGGGGAACTGGACATGTACTTCTGCATTGCTTCAAAATTCAGCTGTATAGGTTTGCTGCCTGGGAGCGAGGCCGGCGCTTAAAAGGTGTTTAAACTGAATAATTTAGACACTCCAAAGTTTACAATTTGGTACAATATGGAAGTATACTAAGAGCGTAAAAAAAAGACATGGGGGGGGGGGGGGATCCGAGGGGTTATAGGAAGAGACGAGACCAGATTCCCACGTCACGGTTCTGTGGTCTCGTTTCCTCCTTTTCGGTGCTGCAGGTCTCACAACAAACATATTGATCGTGTTTACATTAACGGCTACGTGAGGAGCTGCAGAGGAGACGGCCGGCCTGCCTTTGCTGCAGTCCTGGGATCAGGCAGATGGAGGAGGGCTTAATCTCTGGGCCAGACCTCCACCCACTCCCTGCTTTCATTCCCACCCTGAGTGGACACCACCTTTAGCCCCATCACCCCCCCAAACTCTGCATGCTGTGGGAAAATACTTCCAATACTGACTGATCAGACTGTAAAGAACACTAAAGGGAGGATGCTGCTGTATGTACGCTGCATGATGGAAGGAAACACACACACTGACAAGCCACAAGCACGCCAACTTTAAAAAAAGGAAGCATGAAAGAAATCATCCAGTTGTGGTGGAGCGGGAGAAATAATTGCAAGAGAATCAATGTTCTTTGTCTCGGTCTAATAAGGGAGATATCAGAGAGTGGCAGACGAATGCTTTCAAATCCTTGGGAAACCTTTGGTGTGTACTGAACCCGTACATGGAACCCCGGGAGCGTGTGGCTACTGTAGGCCGCCGGGGTCCGCCGGTAATTAGCGGAGGTTCCGATCGCAGGCTGTCACCGGGTCCACGATGAGCCGCCGCTGTTGATGTTGATGTTCACAGCGACGTTTAAAAAAAAAAAAAAAAAGGCGCGAGGAAGAAGAAGAAGAAAAGGCCATAAAACGGCGAGCGGTCGGGATTGATGTTCGGCGGCATCCAGCAAAACAATGTTTGTATAAAATCAAACGGGGAAGATGAACCGGGTTTTCGCCTTTTGATGTGTGATACGCATTTCAAACACTATTCCTGCTCTCTTTTAATACACGTATTACTATCGCTGGTTTAATAGGCTTGGATATGTGAGTTGTGGCATTGACTTAAATTCATTTGAAGGTAATTACATTCAAACCTTAAGTACGTACGACTGTAAAAGTGCATTTCATGTATAGTTTCTAAAATGAACCTGAGACGGAACATTTGTTTGTGTTGGTTTTGACGGGCATGGATACTATTACAGGACATAAAACACACACACACACACACACACACACACAGAAATACAATATAATCTAATATAAATAGATTCCTCCAATTTCATATCCATTCCCCGCTGTATTCCCGAGGTTAACCCGTGACCTGTTGGATGCAGAGCTTCCAAAGACGCAGGCCTCATTACCCAGGATGCTCTCTGGCAGAGCGGGGTCTCATTTACCCTCGAGGAAGGACAGAAATAAACAAAGACCACCGAGCTGATCGAGTGATAGAAACAAAACACGGCTGCAGTGAAAGGTGAGCGGCCGTCTTCCTGTTCGCTGCCCCGCCGGCTTTCAATCAGAATAAAAACATTAAACACACTTTAAGAGCAATCGTCTCAATAATGAAAGAAATGTCACAGCATTTATAAAAGTCAATGACATCATAGTGAACTGCTGAATCTGAGATTTACTTATTTTAAGTTGTTATTACTGCTACCATGACAACAGATGTTGCCTTATTCTAATTTTGACTAGATCTAAGATGTTCTGGTGCCTCATCCTAACCAAAAGTTAGTCTGGGAAGGCACTGAGAAACACCGTTGTCATGACGACAGGCGTGTCCCATCAGAAGATGCTTGCATCTCGGGATTAACGCACATTTTTGGAGTTTCATTTGGAGGACTTGGAGGTGAAGTTCATCTTTATGTCCATATAAAAAAAATATACAAAAGTCGATTTCTTTCTTATTCCTTCATCCCTCTTTTTTTTTTTTTTTTTAAAGGTGACATCATGAGACCTCTAAGAGCCGCCCGCCCCGTACAATGTCACCGCCTCTAGCCGGTGAAATGGATAGGCGCTATATGGAGGCTGATGAATGAACCGGCGTCCACAGGTGACGGAGCGGGGTCAGCGCGGCGGAAGAACCTCTGGGTGGGACGAGGGCGAGGTTGTATGGGCAAATCAATGAGACGAAAAGCTGGTATTGATCCTGCCGGATTTATCCCCCCCCACTCCCCCACCCAATGTCAACACGGAGCGTCAGCCTGGAGAAGAGACTGTGCCCCGTTTGCCCCGAGAGCAGCAGGATAAATCTCATTCTCTGCTCCACAGCTCATTTAATGAAGGATATAATGGTGTGAGTAGGCTGAATGACTGTTAGCAGACCATTCGGGTAAATAGACCGTAAATCTTTTATCCTCCTCTAGACCTGACTTTAATTTGCTTCCCAGCCCCGAGTTATAAATCTGAAATGGCGTGTATAAGTGGCCACGCTGGCACACGGCAAATAATGGCTTCATCTTTGATTACATGGGGGGTTTTTTTCAGATTCCATATTTCCGACGCGGCGTTGAAACGGAAACTCCTGGTAGAGCAAAAGCACTTAATTTCATGCTGATGTAATGACCGTTAACACGAATCAATAAACACCGCTGTAAAAAAAGGGAAGAGTCAATAAAAGTTGAAGTGTTAAATCAGGATTTCTCGCCCTCTCTCGTCCCATTCGGAGGTCCTTCCAACTTATTCTATCGTGAAGAACACGGACAGAAGGAATTATGGAGAAGTGATATATTTACAGTATATTAATCCAATTTAAGCAAATAAACATCAATTAATCTGTCGATAAAAGCTCCCTTGACCTAAAGTCATGTAACATTTAATACGTTAAAGTCAAATTAACTGCTTATGGGAAAAACCACCTTGTAAAAAACCTGTTTATTTTTCTATTGTTGCTCTGGAGGTACAAGTTTAAAAAAAATAACTCTTTAAAGTTGTTGCATCAAGAGATCATGCATCCATACGAGGGAATGAGAGTCTCGCCCTCTACGACAGACTTTTTGAACATCCTATTTCTTTTTTAGTTTAACGACTTTATCGCCGCCGTTCTCCTTCACATGACGGAGATACGCCGTCGTATGTTCTTTAAGACATGTAAAACTAACTGGAATTCACCAAAAAAGTTGCCGAACTCATTCCTGCAGCACTCTATTAGCAACTTTTCTTCAATAAAACAAGTCTACTAATATGGTAGGAAGGAAGAATATGCAGCAAAAAAGAATAACCCACAAAAATACATCAACACAGAAGAGTTGACTGCACACATGGCTGACTTTGAATCACAAACTCTGGACGAAAACCTGCTTTTTTAAACAAGTCGAGTCAAATCTCACTTCCACCTTCATCGGCTCGGTACAACCTCAGCCTCGTCTCAGAGTCGACCGCGGTCCAATGCTGCTGTAATAAAGCCAACGTACAGGTGAGTCGTCGGTCGGCGGCGTGACGGAGCGGCCGCGTCCCAACGCAACTTTTACATTTTGGTGACGTGACGGACGAGCGAGCGGAGAGGAAGTGGATGACTCATTGATCGATCCGTTGAGTAAGAGTGAGGGCGAGCGAGAGGGCCGGGTTTGTTACCGTAACCTTCAGTGGTGGCGGACACTTTGCAGTGTTGGAGGGGAGAGAGAGAGAGAGAGAGAGAGAGAGAGAGAGAGAGAGAGAGAGAGAGAGAGAGAGAGAGAGAGAGAGAGAGAGGGGGAGAAAGGCACCTCCAGAGGTTTGCATCGATCACTGGATCATACGGGGACACTGAGGAACGAAGCCACGATGCACGTCTTTACCCACACACACACACACACACACACACACACACACACACACACACACACACACACACACACACACACACACACACACACACACACACACACACACACACACACACACACACACACACATATACACACAGGTAGATTAGTGTTTCTGCTGCTGGCCCGGTGTGGGACAGGACCCCGACTGGGCCCTCATCAGATGCCGGTAAATCTCAGAGTCGGCGGTCGTCCCTCCTTATAAAAACCGACTGCGTTGCGATGAAGGAGGAACGAGCCCTCGGCGGTTCTTCTGCTCGCCGACGTCCGAGCCTCGACCGCTGCGTTCGCCTTCAACCCGGCAGACTCGTCAGAACCAAAACCTCCAGAGAGCTCAACCAAAAAAAAAACTATTAACGCAGTGGTGGAAAGGGTTAAAATATATAAAAATACATATATATATATATATAACAAGAAGAACAAAAACTGCCGGTGGTGTTCATATTTTGAGGGGTGAGGTGTGGTTTGTGGGAATGAGGTGAAATGTGTCTGTGTTTCAGGGTCACTCCAAGGTTATTTCTCGTTTCCCTGGTGGGCAAACACCTGATGTAAGTGAAAAGAGCATCACTCCCAAGGTAGGACCACTAACTAGGAGTTGCTAGGAGACCGCGATTGGTGTATGTGTGTGCTTGCACGTGTGTGTGTGTGTGTGCTCCTATATGTCTCTCTCTCTGTGTGTGTCTATTCATGTCCTGAAAGACCCATCTGGTTGTTTAAAGAACATCATATGTTCATAGTGACAGGTGTTCTGGAGTCTGGGAGGCAAACGTAAGGCTTTACGGACCAAAAGGAGACATAAAGGGGGCATCAAATGTTGCAGATTAAACCCATCTAAACTTAAAAATAAAATCTAGCTCATTAAGTCAAATCTCCCAGGAAAGAAACGCTGGTGTGTTATGCTAGAATGCAGTGTCATGCTGCTGGTCTAATGCAGAGATGAGGCTTTTTTTTATAAGCTCACTTCTTCTGCAACATCCCCACTTTTTTAATTTGATTGATTCATTTGTTTTCCATTTTCAAAACTAGCATTCTTCAGACCCAACAGATGCCGACTCGTGACATCACCGGAGGCGGTTTATAATTTTTTTTGCATCCATTTGTAGCCACAAAAGCTTTCAGACGCATGTTTTCACATTTACTGTAATACTCCCCGAGATCTGTGCGCAGGCTTTGATGTGTAAAAGCAGCGGAGTTCCCCTTTAAAGTCCGTCTTCTCGGGAGGTTTTTAAAGGGAGTCGGCCTCCGTGCACAAACAGGGAAGTGTGTCCTGTACTGTGTGTGTGTGTGTGTGTGTGTGTTAGTGAATGCAGCGCGGCCATCTGGTCAAACCATTCCATGATAAATAATTTCTGATCGTGCACAACTTGTTTTGGGGGCCTTCCCAAACGTCCTGATTTATGCGAGAGCGTTGTTCCCGCACAAGTCGACTTTCACGTCATACTTTCGGCAAATAGAGCGCGAGCGATGAGGAGGGGGGAAGAAGAGGGATGAGGCTTGTCCTGAACCTTGTCCAAACTCTGCATGCTGCCACGATGAAGGGTATGTATTTTTTTTTTTTATTATCAAGGTCTGCCAGCCAGGCTACTCTAACAGTTCTCTGCTCTGCCAAGACACAAACACGGAGAGAGAGAGAGAGCGGAGAGGAAGATGGAGAGTGACAAAAAAAATAAATCAATCAAAAATCAAAACAAGACGACGGGTCTCCTCATCTGATTTCACCACTTACTTATGTTTGACGCAGCTTTCCGGTTCAGTAAATCACAGAAATGATATAATATCACATGCAGCCTTTAAAAGAAGAAGTATTGAACGTAACATTGTTGCAGGAAATGACTGCAGCAAACCCTGTTGTGCTCCATATCCTAGTGTCTATTAGCCGGGACAGGCGCTTCCATTGTTATTGATGCTCTTATTTAGTCAGACATAATTGAATTCCAAAACACAACATCACTCATTCATCATGTCAAGGCTCGACGTTCCTATTAGGTTACTGATGCACAGACAAGTGAATTTAGTTCGGTGTAAAAAGCATTACGCACATGTAGAAACAATTAGTTGGCCAAACACGATCGGGATTTTTTTGTCAGCAGCACAGAGGAGTAAAATAAAAAAATAATAAAAGAAATGCTATGCTGCCTACACGTGTAATCCATTGGAGAAATAATCAAAATGTGCCGAGTCACGTTTCCAGCATGAATCAGCGACGAACCTCTGCTTTTACACCGAGGAGAAGAAAAAAAGCAGGACGGTTTGTTGCACAAGGTCCCAAAGTCTGTGAAATATGAAAACCTTTGAAAGCCGAACACTGAAAGTGAAATATAGGCTTTTTTTGTTGTTGTTTTTCTCAGCTTCGAACAGAAAAAAAACACGTAGTTTGTGTTTCATCTTTGGCTTGACAAATTCAGCAGGCCTCTGTTTTCCCTTTGCCCTCGTGCAGCGTTGATTAAAGGCTGTTATTCCACTTTGAGAGCCTGTTTTATTCGTGAGGTTCCATTGATTGCTATGGGAGGGATAAGGGGTCCTCTCCTTTAGGGTTAAGGCTCATCTCAAAGATGCCAACACAGAGGTAAGGCCCCCTACAAGGACAAACTATCGATCCTCTCCCCGGTGGACTGCCACTGTTTTACACAGAGGTCCATCATTTCCACTAAATCATACATCTCTTTCTCCCTCTGCCCTTTTTGTCTTTTGCCCCTCCCTTCCACTTCTGTTGCCCTAAAATGGGACCAGAGGTGTGAGTTATGTAAGCCCGAGTCGCTCACCTCTGAAGTGTGAATTACAGCGTCCTGGCTCACCGTGAACTGACACACTTACACACATCTGTCCCTCTGTTGGGGGACCATTCAAATTCACATTTCTGTCATTTCATATTAGCTATAATACTATGGAGAGAGGGTTCTTTCCATCACCCCTAAAACGATGAAGTGTCGACTCATGACCTTTCAAAGCTACTTTGGGTCTGTGATTTTTTTTTATTTTCTGCTTTACTCGAAATGTTTAAAGGACTCAAGAGGTCAAATTACCCAGCAAGTAATAATTTAAGATTAAAAAAGGTACTTTTTTGGTGATTTACTTCCATAAAATTGAGGTACAACCGAGAGACAGATTAATAATCACAGTACGAACAGTGATAATAGTGTACTATACTGACCCATCCTGGGGTCCACGTCTACATCACTACAGCATGCTAAAAAAAACACACCACTAGAGGTCAGCAAAAACAAGAAGGTTTACAACAGTGTGGTTTTCTTTCATTAAAAAAAGAAATAAAATATCTGCCTCCTACAGTGAATGCCCACTCTGTTTAACCCCCCGTTTGTGAAGAAGGATTTTCTGTAAAAAAAAAAAAAGATGACATCATCAGGGTCATTCCCCCCCCCATGTTGACAAGCTCCCTCCAGAGATACAGATAGATCAAGCACTGAACTGAAGCAAATAAAAACAATTAACAAATCAGTGGACTGTCCCTTTAAGAAACAAACTAACATAACGCTGCAAGTTGGGAATCACTGATTTAACCTGCAACTCCACGCCCTATTCAACCATGCAGAACAACAGCAAACAGCTGAGGATTAATGTGAGTCATGTGGCGTCCTACATGAGCTCCACATCAGCACCGTTACCAGACCTGTGTAATAAACCCTGAACATTACATGTACCGCCGAGCAGCAGTGAACATCTAGAAGATGTTAATGTCATGTCGGCAGGAGATTAAAAGGATAAGATCATTATAAACAGTCAGCGCCGCCGCAGACGCACTACATTTCCCATAAGGCAGTTAGAGAAATGTATTTTTGATGCAGGGACAGCTGTGAGTTCACCCTCCCAGTGAACAGTCTGTACAGTGTTATCCCTCTCTCTTTTTTTCACATCTGGACAGATTAAGGGCGAGAGTACAGTAACACCCAGGTCCCCCCCCCCACCCCCACCCTGATGGTCCTTTAAGCTGAGCAGGGTGCAGGGTGCAGGATGCCCCCCCGCCCCCCCTGGTGGGTAACAGTTTGGAGCAGCAGCAGCAGTGGAGAGGCGAAGTTGCACCTCCCCGGTTCAGGCAGCAGGGCTGGAGCAGATAAAAGCTCAGATAGTGATTGAAAGTGATGGTAAAGGATTTAGCCTGGGCATTAACTGAGTGAGAGAGAGAGAGAGAGCGAGAGAGAGGGAGGGAGGGAGGGAGAGAGAGAGAGAGAGAAGAAGAAGGAGGGAGGGTGATATTTTCCATAAAGCCTTTCTTTCTGCCCTTGAGCATCCGGGTAAACCCGAGCTTGTAAAGTAGAAGAGGAGGAGGAGAGGGGGAAAGAAGGGCGGGCACAGCCTTCCCTCAAAGTCAATATTTTATACTTTTGATACTCCTTGACGCCGGATTTCAGCCCTCCTTTCCTCTCGCCGTTTCTAGGACACCGATCTGCCGTGCAGCCATCCACGGCGCGGCACCAAAAAAAGAAAAGTACCCGGCAGAAGAGGGACCGGGGCCGGCGACGGGAGTACAGTGAGGACCGCGGCGGGGGAGCGAGTACACAGTGGATGATCGGAGAGGGGGGGGATCTTCTTCTTCTTCTTTTTTTTTTTTTTTTTTTTTTGCGTGAAATAAGACGTGCAGCTTCTCCGACGCAAAAAGTGCTGAGCTGTCCTCGCCGATGCATGCAAGAAGTAAGTGCTTCACCTGATTTTATTGTGAAATAATATTAAAACACGATGCATTTTTTGTTGTTGCTGTAAAGCTGTTTGAAGTCTGCACCGTGAGTTGTAACCCGGACCTCTACCGGAGAGCACCGAGGAAGGAGGGGGGGGACTTCTCACTTCATCCACCACTATTTCAGACCATCCGTCTCCTGGATCTGCAGCACGCATGTTAGTGTGCGCGGTGCTGCGTGGCGGCGGGATGCTCCGCCGACACACCCCTAACAACACCGTCGGGGATTTTTTTAATTTTTTAATTATTTTTTTGGCGACTTCACTTGTCAGCTGAACTAAGTCAGAGTCCACCGGGGTGAGGAGGGGGGGAGGGGTGCGTGTGGGACGGGGAGAGAGGGTGCGGGGATCCGGCTCCCGTCGGTGTGGGATGGGTGGATTTTGGATCAGCGCTGCAAAAAAAAAAAAAAAAAAGTGTCACCCAAAAATATTCATATATTCAGTTTTAAATCGAATTATGATGAAACTGAGCAACTGCAATGCAGTTTGCTCAGGTTAAAGTTTATTATTTAATGATTGACACTCTATTATTAGTAGCCTATGAACTCCTAAATAAATGACACTCCACTGAGGGAAATGTTTTAATTTGCTCATATTTTAAGATATTCGCTTATTATGTGTCTTCCAGATTGACTTGTCTCGCAGTGCAATTATTAAACAAACAAAACATCTGGAGTCTACTCAGCGTTGGGGAGCTGTTACAACTCCCGGCAGCAGCACGTGTTTTTACGCACAACGTTCTCCACACGACGCAACTCTTCATATTAAAACGTCGCTGTCGGTTTAACCAAACTTTCTCCGCTTGTCACCAACTTAACCGCCCTTTCCATGCAGTCTGAGGAGGAAGGTGGTGGCGTTTCCTTCTTCAATTTTAAAAGCTAAATTATAGAAGGCAAAGCCACGTAGGCCATAATTCAAAAAGACTGACATTAAACATTTATTCATGCAAAAGTGAGGATACCGTCCGAGATGCATTCCATCTCAAGCTGAGCTCTGATGGAAGGAAGTATAGGCCTCTCCTTGCATCTACGGCGCGATTAAAGATGCTGAATTAATGAGGATAGACGGGCTATCACACTGACTCCCTACTTCTCTCACATCTGTCCTCATTTCGCCCCCCCCAGGTCGACCAGAGGAGCTCGGCCAGCGCGCCGCGTCCAATGGATATACCTGAAGACGCACCCCCGGCCCGCTCCACGGTTGCGCTGCAGGACGCCGCGCTCTGAGACACGGCCCCGGCGTTCACGCCTCCCTGCAACACTATGGTGAAAGTATCCGCCGAGATTCCTCTCTGTAACACCACCCGCCTCTCAACGCGCCGCTCATCTTCCCCAGGAAGTCCGCAGTCACAACAGGAGCCGGCTCTCTGGGCTCCGTCGATATTTGCGCAGAGACACTGAGCGAAAGTTTCCGATACTGTTCTCTCCCGTCGTTCAGGGAGTTGATCAACCCGGGAGACGAGCTGTCAACACCCCCGCGACCCCTTTCCCACCCTCAGTACGGTAGCATGGCGGAGGGGATGCCCACTGTTTCCTTATGATCCCCGCTCCATGCGCGTCACCTCTCCTCTGAGCTCCCCCTCACCACCCCGTGCCGGACCCGGCTCCACACAGCCCACCCCCCCCAGGCTGCCATGCTCCTCCAGGCCGTGTTTCTCCTGCTGCTGCGCTGCTTGGCCTCCACGCTGGGCCAGTACGAACTGTGCAAGTCCCTGGTGAGCACGGACGAGGGCTCGGTGTGGGAGCAGTACGCGTGCCAGCCGAAGCCCGCGTCCATGAGAGACTTCATGCGCATCAAGGTGGATCCGCCCGGGATCACATGTGGAAACCCGCCCGAGAGGTTCTGCACGCTGGTGAGTTTCACTGGCAAACATCTGTATTCATATGTCACAAGTTAGAGTAAAGTGTGTGCACGACGCAAAGCTGCACACGTGCACAAGAGCCTGTGGTCTTCATTGAATGATAGAAGTGTAAAAGTGGATATAAATCTATTGTTTTGGAAGTCAAACAGGTCACAGAGTTATAGTTATGCTGAAAAGTGACAACAGTGAAAAGTAATGACAGCAAAAAAAAGAAGAAGCTGTAATTAAAGTAGGATTCACACTATAAAGCTTTAGGGAGCTGAAAGAGAAATGACTCTGCATGACTCGCCCTCCTGCAGAGCAGGTCTGAAGGTGTTGTTTACATTAGTATGGACTTGGCAGCCTGGGATCCCGGCTTGATTAGAGAAACCTCACATTTCCTCTGGAAAAAATGCATATATATATATATATATATATATTTTTTTTTTTAGTTCCAAGGACACTGAAGGGTGAGCTGCAGGAAAACTCGTTAAAATGTCTGCTACAGCAATATTTAACACACTTTAGCCTGCGGGCTGGTTCACATCCCGGCTAATGCAAGTGTAATAATTTGAAATAAGGGTTATAAAATCATTGTAATCCTAAGAAGACTGCAATTAAACCTCCCCCCCACCCACCCCCTGCCTCTTTAGGGGAAAGTTTTATACAAGGCTTGACTCATAAGATTTGACTCGCTGTGTGTGTGTGTGTGTGTGTGTGTGTGTGTGTGTGTGTGTTCATCCTCTCGATGACCGCTCCTCCCGCCACCGACTGTTCGCGCGGCGAGTTGCCCGGTGGCGACGGTGCCAGACTCTGACTCAACAGCCGAGAGTCAAGATCTCCCAACAAGTGTTTCTGAAGAGTGTTTAAGCCGTCGCCACGTCACGCTGTTAATGAGGCGTTTGAGTTCTGTAACGGCGAGGAGGGGGATTTGGATTTTTACAAAACAAAGCCCCTCCTGGTCTCCCCCCTTCCTGCCGTGCACTCAGACTAACAACAGCATACTTGGGGGGTCACTTGGCAGCTGCAGGAAGAGGATCGGGTGCTCCTCCTCGGAAACCTAATGGTTAATGATTTGTTTAATGTCGAAGGAGCGGAAGCCGCTGTTGTCTTGAGAGAGCCTCTCCGATGACTTTCTCCCGAGACGGCAGACGGACGGAGGCGAGGGGGAGAAGTGAAGAGAGATGCTCGCTGCCATAACGTATTGACGTCTGCCCCCTAATGGCCCCGGCGTGGAAACTTCTATAACTATGTTTCTGAGTGAGCGATGATGAAATATTGATGGGGTCCTTAATGGGCTTCCTTACATGGCTTGGCGTTGCTCTCCATCCTGAAGAACCCAGAGTGAGAGGGAGGGCGGGACAGGAAGGAGTCTAGTCTTAGTCAGCACTTTTACTTCAGATGTGGTCTTTATAGTGGAAAGTTCTGGTTCTTCTCAGGTCATGTGCAGGGGCTGTGGGGATTGAACCGGACCCCCCCCCCCGGAGCACCGGCTGGGGATTCATAGAGCGGAGAAGCTGCGAGATGAAAGTTTACTTAAGAAGTGAAGGCTGTCAGACTCAAAGGCCGACATAATGAGAGAGCGGCGGTTTAACGCTGTCGCAATAATTATTGGACAGATTTCTGGCTATGTAGGTAAAAATCCATATTTTTACGACATATTACCACTTCAGCATATAGAGTCAAGGACATTACATCTCTGTCTTTGTTTTGGACCCGTCAACAGAGTATTAGTTGAGGGTTATTGGTATACAGATCATTTCTTTTCATGCACCCCCTCCTCCCCTCCTCCCCTCCCCTCCCTCCTCTTCCTCATGCCCCCTGGATTTGGCAGCTTTACAGAAAAGCCCGTTTCTTATTTAATTGGTGTACATTTACATTCACTCATTCAGCAATCCCACAAGTCAAAGGGAAGTCGGGGCACTGGGAGGAAAAGACTGCATCACCCAATGCGCAAGAGCTGCTCATCCTTAATAAGACTTGAGACATACTGCGGAAGATGCAAAATATTTTTTTTCCCCCCATCACCCAACGAGTGCTACAGTGTGTTTCTAAAAACTATGGGAGAACTCACTTTTTGGGGCATTTTTTGATGTTGAGACAGTGTAGCGTTCCCTGCTTACATAGGTTTACAGTCGTTTCTGGTCCCTCCATCTCCACAGGGATGCATTTTCTTTTCCCCACTCTTATTTATCCCTCGTGTTCCCTGGGAACGCAGCATCCTCCCTTCCTCAGCCAGAAAGGCCAGCGCGTTGGCTTCTTTCAACATGACGGGCTTCCAGCACTCTGACAAAGACGCTACTGTCACTAGTGTTAGGAAGCTTCAGTAGTTTCTTTGTAGTTTCCCCCTCCTGTACGGTAGCAGAGTGTTAGCCTGCAGTTGAGTGTGATGGAGTAAGGAGGTACGAGGGAGGGTGAGGCGGCGTGTTGCAGAGGGGGGATAGCTAATGATGAGGGAGAGGTGAGGAAGATCCAAGCTTAGCTAAGCAGAAAGATGCAATCAGACCACAGGACCACGCAGTATAGTACACACACGGTGTTAATATTAAAAGAATGCTGCATTCAAAAAAAAAAAAAAAAACTCACGCCCGTGCTGTTTGCTATTTCGTTTTATTTTGGGTGTCTGAACCGAAACCTTCAATCAACCGTCTCCCTCGGGAACAGAGAGCTGAATGCAAATGGGATGAGTGTATCTGTGTATGGGAATGTACAGTGTAGCTGTGACGTTAGAGGGGGGGACGGGACGGGTTGGGGGACAAAAGCAAAGGTAGTATGTTTGAGGAAGACCGCAAAAAAAAAAGAACAACAAAAAAAGAACAACACACCTTCGTGTTCCACAACACATTTGCCCGTTTTAGAAGGTAGAAATCTGCCAGCTCTAAAAATAGACATGAGAAGAGAGAGAAGCTGCGCAGCAGCGGAAGGGGAGCGTGCAGGAAGGGGAGGAAGATGGCAGCTGGTAGCGTGGATCAGTGCTTCCCAGACTGGGCCTATGGCCATGCTTCATATTCCCCTGCCCAGTGTAGCCCTGCCAGGCCCGGCTGGCCTGCCCTGCCCGGCAGCGGGGCCATCGAGGCCATGCAACAACAAAAAAAAAAGGGGGCCACCCACACCCAGCGGGCCATCCCTGATGCAGCTCCCCGGGGTAAAGCGAGCCCAGGTAGCCAGAGTCCTAATAATACCCCCTCGGAGGGGGATTGTGGGCGCAGCGTGAGCAGCTTTTACAGTATAATTAACGAAGCAGAGAAACAGAGAGAGTGACTGTACGAAACAGGGGAGGTGGGGGGAGGGTGCAGTGATGTAATGGCATGGCTTGCTTCCCCATTAGGACACGGTTGAAAGTGATCCGAGTGTTTAGATGTGTTGGCAGAACGGGAGGATAGTTATAAGTGAGATTTATCCCTGACTGAGGTGATACTAAGAGGGATCGGCTGGAGGGGCTTAGACAGCCTGAGGTGAACTTAGCAAACCCGCCTCGTCTCGCCATCGGGCTCGCAGGACCGACGGCTGCTCGGAGCGAAGAGGCGTGTTTTTTTCTGTGTTTCTACATGTGTGAGAGACAAGCTGGCCAACAAAATTCATACCTGGTTGTTATTATCATATTTGTGTCCCTTCTGACCATCCGTGGTAAAATATTACTCACCGAGCTCTGCTGCTGCAGAGTATTGGAAAATACAGACCGGCGTGAGGAAGTGCTAGTCTCTTTCCAACAAATCTTTAATGCAACAGAATCCATCTGAAAAACACAGAAAAGAAAAAGAAAACACCCCGGAAAATGCCCGGAGACAAGTATCTGGGATGATTTCTGTTTATTTAAATGTTTGGAGAGCTGGAGGACACTCACACTCTTCGCCACTTCCGAGATTGTTCTTCTACAACCTCTCAGATTTGTAGAAAGTAGAAATCAGGGGCTATAACCAGCTATTTTAATCAGGGGCAAAGAGCAGAGTGTGTCTTCTGACAAGCTGATTTCTATTGATTTTTAAAACTTTCTGGAAATCTGTAGACACTCGGTGCTCATTGCAGCGATTGACATTGTTCTTCTCTGCACAACAAGCACAGGACTTGCAGCCAGGAGACAGGTGTTCGGGTCCGGTGCTCTGCTTGATGTTTGTGTGGATCTGTGTATTTGTGCTTTTCGTACTACGGAAAATATCGCTTTCTCTGCCCCTCTCTCTCCCGACAGCGTCACTACATATTACACCTTTTTAAAGAAACAAAAAAAGTAGAATATATAAAGACCTCCGTTGCTCAATCCACGTCATTTCTTTCAAAGCTTCAAATCCTTTTTTCTCCAGCCCTCGTCTGCTTCCCTTTATCTACATCTCCTCCTTTGTCATTGGTTTGGATTTAATAACAGACATCAATAAAAGATAATAGCTTTTACCTGAATTCACCTCATCAGTGCACTCAAACAGGAAGAAAAAAAAGAAAGAAAGATCTTGTTCTTTGCACTGTACCGGCTGGAACGCATCACCCGAATTCTAAGATAAGTTCCCGATATAACTCGGGCGGGACGAGCTTTGCTGCTGCTTTGGAGCAGCATGGCGTCCCCGATCAGTCCTTCTTCTCTCCTCCTCGAGTCACACATGCATACAGTAAACATTTACTTTTGTTTGCACACGCACACACACACACACACACACACACACACACACAGACGTAAACAACACCCACCCACACACACCTAAAACACATTAACACTGCTGTGTCGTTAGACATTTTACAGCAAGTGCATAATCATCATCTCAAGTAATCAAAGCAGAAGGATTAGTAAGTGTAGACATGTACTTCACTTACACACACACACACACACACACACACACACAACAACCCGTATGATGGAAAAACCTCCAACAAAATAAAAGATTAACGCTATAAGTGAAAAAGCAATATCCCTTTCTCTTTGCCTCTGTGGCCTTTTTAATGGGAGGGTCATTTCATTCGATGTTTCTCCAAAACAAAATAAATTGCGTTCTCTGAGTGTGTCCCTACCTTTATTCCCCTTGCTAGCAATATAACTTAGAAACTCCTATAAGTGGAGGAAGAAATAAAGAGGAGAGAGAGGGCGAGGCAGCGGCGGTGACAGAAAAGATTGTTTTGTTTGGGGGGGGGGGGGGGGGGGATGGGAGTCGTTAAAGTGATGGAGGAGATGGGGAAGGGCATGTACAGCACGCTTGTCTTCATGCTTTACTTCCATGTAAATGCGTGGGGGCAGATGATCATTCTGTAGGTGGGGATTTATGGCAAACGGGGAAATAACTCACTTAATAAACGGATGTTTGTGCAGGATGATTTCTGAGGAGGCCGCCGGGCGCTCGCTCACAATCAGTCCCGCCACGCCGCCAAACTCCAGCGCTCCAGGAGTTATCGAAGGAGCGCTCACGAGTCACACCGTCATCCCGCGAGTGGAGAGCGAGCGAGTCGCTCATCGGCGGAAGGCATCATGGCGGCTGTTGTCGTGGCGACGGGATCCCAGTGAGGATAATTGCTGGAGGGGCTTAGCAGCGCGGGCCACCTGCCGCAGCAGTTGGCCGGGGTGTGTGTGTGTGTGTGTGTGTACATGTGTGTGTGTGTGTGTCCTGGCATACATATAGTGGGCCGGGGGGGAAGTGTAGTGGCAGGAGGCAGAGTGGGATAAGGAGGATAGGGCATACAAAGGGCTTAAACATAACCTGGTGCACAAGTCTCTCATGGGGGATGAAATCTTCCAGCCTATATTACAGCATATATCACCTCTGCTGTAGCTAATCCTGACGGGCCCGGAGAGGTCGGAGCAGACGGATGAACAACAACGTGGCTTTTTGACCCGACGCACAAATCCAACAAAAGAGACAACAAGATGTTAAAAAATAAATATATATATTCACATATATTTGATTCTTGTCTAGTATGCGGACTCGCCCCGGCACACAAACACACTTCCTCTCAGAAAACGCGCCATTAACGCGCCTCAGCAGCCAGCCGTATGTGGAGTTTGTATCTGGGACAGTGTGACACTGCCATCGTTTTCAATAGGATTCGTAGGTCGAGGGTCATCGCCGGAAAACAACAGCCTACTAATCCAGTCCCGTGTGTGTAAACGTGCGTCTGGACCGAGGTCATGGGACGCACTCTACGCACTCTACGGGTACAGAGTCGCTTTAGACAAACGGCGGCGAGTAAAAAAAAATACCCGTCATCTAATTCTTATTCCCTTTTTCCGGTTGTTTACGAGCGTCGTAGATTAGCATCCTAAATGCGTTTGTGCCGACAGTGATCTCTATCCGAGTCGGTGCAAGGGAGATAATTGGGTTAACAGATAGAGGACAATGCTACCGTGTCGTTCCAGTAAGGAGAGAGCAGGTTTATCAGCACATACTGCTCTTCCTTCACATGCATTATGGTCCTGCGTGGTGTCTTCTGTGTGCCGTACAGCTTCCCTCAGCACCAGCTCAGCGTTTGCTTGTGTTTGGAGTTTTCCGCCCCACTCTGCATTGTCACCATAAATCAGATGATTTATAATCCCGGCCTCGCAGGATTGTAACTTTTGCTTGGTTGTTGGACCACGAGAGTAGGTTTGACTGACTGCTCACTCAGTATAGTCCGATGACTTTATTCAAAAAGCCTCGTGGGAAATCGATGCGAGAAGGCGAGCGCCTGAAAAGAAGCGGCGACATGCGATCTGGCACAGTGCATCGATGTCACGGTGTATTGTTTTCACGTTGGGGGCTTACGTCATACGGGAAGAAACTGCCGTTTGGAGTGATACTCCATCTAAAAATCTTTTCCAGTATTGAACAAATCGGCCTTTGGAGGCTTGAAAGGTTGCTGCAGAAAGTAGGGTCAGCTTCAATGCATGTCCGTTACAATGGAAAAGCATTTAAAAAAAATCCATAGGAACCCCTTTAAAACACTCTCCATCTGCATGCTCCGTTTGCACAAACACTCATATTTCCTCCCGAATATGTTTAAATACACTACTTGCATCTTAATCCCCATGCACGACCCTCTTATCATCAAAAAACAAATAATTTACAACCATCTGTAAAGGGGGTAAGTCTCTTGATTATATAGTAATACTCATTATGCAATCTTATTCCGCTGTGCAGACCTGAAAGCAGATGCAGCATTACATTACATTAGCGTTCCATCAATTTGGGGAATTCATATTCTCAGTGTATCTTAGGTATCGTCTGTCATGGCCATAATTTGACAAAAGGCTAAGTAGTTGAGTTCACGTGATGCATCACTCTGATCAGAAAGCATTAATCCGGGGAAAAGATCTCGTCCTACATTGCCAGGATTGTCATCCATTAAGTCTTTCTGTGAAATTCTCCCCTCATGTCTTATATGTGGTTTAGGAACCTCCAGACATCATGGAGAAAAAAGGCACATTAATCAAGTGTGTTATCATCAGGGCGCCGCATTTATCTTCAACTGCTCAATATCAAACTCGGGAGTTAACAGAAAGATAAAAGTGACTTTATGAACTTTAAAATAAAAGCTTTTCATCAAAGCATTCAATTAGAATATAATTGTTCTCTTAGAGCAGTTAAGATGGCTGAGACACACCTTCTATCAGCTGTTTTCACATGATCGTACAGAATATAATTGATCTTATATTTTAAATCGCTCTTATATATCATAACAAATGTCTCACAGGAAATTGTACAGCTTTCATTTCCTCGTGGAGAATGAGATATTAAGGATTTCACACAAATAAAATGAACTAAGAGCACCTGTGTTTTTGCAGAATAACATGGATGTGAAGTAAACCCTCCTCTCTGATTGGCTGCTCCTGACATGTGATTGATCGTGTGATTATTACTCTGCTGTAAATTGGAGTGAGAAAGAAAAGTGTTTTATTATTCACTTTAAAACTCAAGTTGATTCAAGTATTCTTGAGTGTTGAAGTTTTTAAAAAAATGTCTCCACAAAGTCAGCGAGACACCAAACTAGATTTGTTCTATTTAGAAACATACAGTTTAATTTATCATATCGTTTGAAGTAAATCTGTGTTTTTTTTCCCACTGGTTGTTTTTCTGTAAACGCCGTTACTTCAAGACGAGCTGGTCACCGTCTTAAACACCACAATTAGAAGTAGTAATAACACAAAAAACACAAAAACAAAATAGAACAAAGCAAAGAAGAGAAGGGAGGAGGAAGGGAGAGCGAGAGGTGGAGGAGGAAGAAAAAAGCAGGATATTTTAAGACGTACTCTGCACTCCATCAAGAGCTTGTTAAGAATGCAGTAAAATTTAGAAAGACTATTGGATTCCCACTAAATAAAAGAAGAAGGATAACGTCAGCTGTAAAAATGTATTCAGTTAGTGTAGAAAACAGGAGCGGGGCTGGGAGGCACAGCAGAATGGAAACAGGCAACAGCAGCTTATTCTTCACCCAAATACAATGTATGTGTTGTATTTAGAGCGGTTTAGCATATTCTTTTTGCAATATTAAATAAATGCGTCAATAACACTGTGTAATGACAAAGATGGCAGTGACAGGTTTATAGGGCGAGTAATGCTATTAATGTAAATTATAATGAAATAAACTGGTGGCATTAAAGTGAATAGTTGGATAAATAATACCAACAATGATCCCTTTGATGAATTGACTGACTGTGACCGAATATCCCAAAAATAACAAGCCCTCATCAGTGTAATTAGTGCATCCGGAGGGCACGAGGCGCCCCGCGAACGTGCTGCGTTTTGGGCAAGTGAATCACCAAGAGACACGACGCGCGAGGATCTGTGGGGTTTCTCTGTGTAAATATTTAACTTCTGTGGTGATGGGGATGTCAGACAACTGGCTTACAACAGTAAGCTACATCAATTTTCCTTGAAATGTCTTCCAATGGCTCAATGTGCTGAGCCGGCAACTGAGGAATTAGGGAGACGCTTATCCGAGATGGGAAGGAGTTTACATTTCACAAAGTTTGGTGGAAACTCTCAAATAAAGAAAAAGGTCACGGGGAGGAGAGTGAACGTGGAAAACGTGGGACTCCGAATGAGCTGCTGATGAATTTGACCTGAAAGTGGTTCTGTTAGAGGTTCTGTGTGAGGAAGGGTGGGGGGGGGGAATAATCCCCGAGTCCTGTAGAGGAGGGTTTGGAAGTCTTGGCATCACGAGGAGGATCAATTCTCCGGAGTTAAAAGTGCAGCGGCGCTCTGCTGTCTATGCAAAGATGGTGACGATGCATCGTCCTCTTGACCTTCACACTTTTCTGTTGTGTTGTCTGTGCAAGTTTACTTCTAAGCCCTGCATCCCTCGGTAGCCGAGGCGGCTCGATGAAGGCACTCCTCACTTAGATACACGCCAACCTTTCAGGGAACAATATGGATGCTGATTTTCAATCAGCACTGATATATATGTTTGCATCAAGCGGATACTTTATCTGGATGATTGGAAGGAGAAATTGGAATTCCTTCTCTTCGACATACCTTTCAGTTCCACAAACAGTAAACTCCTCTGAGGCTAAATATTTAGCTACAAGGCATTGACGTTGTGTTTTCTCGTGAATTGAGGCATTTCAGATGCAATTACATTCAGACGGAGTCTGCGTGAGGCTGGATTAACAAAATGGGCAACGCAGGCCCATTGCCCCAGGGATTTCCATGTTCACTGCGTGGAAATGACTGTGTAGTGATTTGATTAACTGCAATTCTTTTATGAGGGAATATGCACCATCAAAGTGAAATTATAAGTGAAATAATAAAGACATTAACATCTTTATTATATTAGTTTATATTATGTTTGCTAAAATTACCACTAACTACCAACAAACACAACTGAGGAGATATTCCGGCGTTGCAGTGCTTGTTGGTTTCTGGGATTCGGGAGTGGTCTGCTGGGTGCTCTTTAATGGTTCTGTATGAGAACTTACACACTTTCACAAAGAGTTCAGGCCCAAAGCTTAACTTTGCCCCAGGGCCCGTTAGTAGGTTAATCTGTCCCTGAGTCTGTGATGTGTTTATTTTCTAAGTATATGCACTCTGAGAAACGATGATAATGGGTCTGTGTATACATGTATTATCTGTTGTTATAAACTGTTCCTGATGCATCTGCTCCGTCTTCGTCTTTTTTTAGGAGAACCCGTACCTGTGCAGTGATGAGTGTGACGCCTCCAACCCGGACCTGGCCCACCCTCCTCAGCTGATGCAGGACAAAGAGCGCACCGGCCTGCTCACCTACTGGCAGACGGTCACATGGAGACGCCACCCCGAGCCCCTGCTGGCCAACATCTCCATGGCCTGGAACAAGACCCTGGAGCTCTCGGACGACATCCAGATCACCTTCGAGTATGGCCGTCCCACCATCATGGTGCTGGACAAGTCCATGGACCACGGACGCTCCTGGCAGCCGTACCAGTTCTACGCCGACGACTGCATGGACGCCTTCAACATGCCGCCAAAGCGCGTGAGCGACCTCTCGGCCGCCAACATCACGCGGGTCATCTGCACCGAGCAGTACTCGCGCTGGGTCGGCTCCAAGAACGACAAGAACGTGAAGTTCGAGGTGCGGGCGCGCTTCGCCGTGTTCGCGGGGGCGCGGCTGCAGAACATGGACAGCCTGTACACCCGCATGGAAAGTATGAAGGGACTGAGGGACTTCTTCACCTTCACCAACCTTCGGATGAGGCTCCTCAGGCCGGCCCTCGGAGGCACCTACGTCCAGAGGGACAACCTGCTCAAGTACTTTTATGCCATCTCCAACATCGAGGTACCTGCCAGGTGAGGGTCAATGATGTCTTGATTGGGGACGCATGTTTGACACGCGTTTTAACATCACATCAGTTACTTGGAGCAAAAGAAGGAACAATTTAATCAAACAAAACTCATATAACTGTTACCAAAATGTACAAAAGGAAAGCTACGTTAATCTGTTATGCTGTTTGAGATCGATTGGTCCTAGATCACATGGTCCTAGATCACATGGTCCTAGATCGTATGGTCCTAGATCACATCTTTTCCAAGTTAAAAATATTTCACAGGGACTATTTCTTCAGTAGGAAGTAGATTCAATGAAAACTACTTACAGTCCCCAAGTGTCATTTTTCAGACTTTGACAGCCAGCAAGATGTTTCTGCAGCTACAGTGGAGGTGAATGTCTCCTCCACTCTATACAAGCATTGTTGTACTAGTAGCTATAAGTGGAAAACAGTGTTTTTTTATATAGAATGGTTTGGACTGACCGCTTTGGAAAATCCCCTAAAATGCCTTCTCACACATAAAAGACAAAACACTACCAGTTTGTCCAAAGCATTATTCACCAGCCAAAACTAAACAAACACAAAGGAGAACAGATCCAGACATAAAAAGGGGAAAAACCACCTGATGACGGACAAACCCTCCAGGTTACACTCATGCAAACTCCCTCACCCAGCCTCTCTGATTCGAGGGCGTTTAAAAGCGACCCCAGTCTCGCTCAACATGAATCCCCGTCTGCCTGTCGCCGAGGCCCGAGAGGACAATGATTAATGACAGAAACATACGGCCTCGGTGGTCTAACATAAACCGCCATCCACATTCTGGGAACCCTTACATGGCAACTTTGTGACAGTGAAGGATGCTCGGAGGGCCGTCACGCGCCTGCTTAGCATCAACAAGCCATCTCTCCCACCTTTCAGAATTATCATTCCAATCAATACACCAGGCTGACATTTGAATGGTATTTAACATCCGTGTTGGGATGGCCGGGAAGGGGAGGAAGGAGGCGTGAATTTATGCGTGTGTGTGTGTGTGTGTGTGTGTGTGTGTGTGTGTGTGTGTGTGTGTGTGATAAGGACAGTGGGTGAGAAGGGGAAAGTGAAAATGAGCGACTGTTTGAGAGAGGCGTTGGCTGATGTGGGCGTCTTGTTTGTATGTGTGTGGAGTCGAGGTATGGGGGTTGTTTGATGAAGTCCTGAGTGGATGCTGACACAGCACACACACACACACACACACACACACACACACACACAAACAGCCCTCTGGCACTGTGGAAAGGGCCTGCAGGTATTGATCACAGCCACTTTTCAGGCTCAGCACAGAATCAGAGAAAGAGGCTGAGTTCGGTCCAATACCCTTGGGGGGGTGAAACAGTCCATCACCGCGCCAGAAGCCCCTCCACCACAACCAGCTAAATGTAATAATCAACCATGCTTGTATAGAAATATGTGCGCCTGATTCTTTATTCGGTAGTCGGCAAGTGCACCACATCTAAGAATTTATCATCCATCTCAAATTCCCCCGCTTTTGCTTGAAACGACCTCACTTCACTGCTCCCCCCCACAAAAATTCTCTTCATATTTATACTGCCAGAAATGTCCCTCCTCATCCAGGGAGCAGTGGGCTGGTGGCAGCTGGAGATAGTGTCAGTATGTGCCTGGATCTGGTAACAGAGGACCCAAACATAGCCCTGGCCAGTCCGTCTTCCGCCCCCCCCCCCTCCCCGGCCACCTACACCTCCCGTAACATAATCACTAATCAATAAGTTATTCTGGGCAGCCAGCAGGAGTATTAGGTGATAGTGGTGGGGGGTCTTCAACGGTACAGTACAATCAAGAGTGTCTGATGCTTACGGCTGGGAAATTGATTTTGGGGAGCGAGGCGATTAGTCAATGTTCCCTGGACAAAAGGCTAAGCTATTTCATCTCATCTCATCTGGCCTTAGTAACATATTGGGATTTCCAATTCTTAAAATTTGAATAATGAATATTCCACTCTGCTGGTGCTCCGGCAGGGACGGCACGACGAAATGGGTTTTATATGATCAAGACCAAATGGCAGTGTACCGCAGGTCGCCGCGGTAATGAGATACGCTGGCGTTATCGATGGAGAGAGGGGTTGTAGTCGCTTCCTGGCCGGATTGTGTGTCCCCAGGCCTCAAGCTGTGGCTCTCAGGCTGAACCCAGTTCAAAGTAATTATTATTAGTTAACTCTTCCTAATGGTTCCTGTGTTGAGGCTGGACAGAGACGGCAAAAAGAGCCCTTTTTCTCCCCCGTCGACCAGTGTGAGATATTACCTCCCCTCTCTTTTATCCGACGCTGCATTGTCAGAGTGACTTGTCCGGGTTTCGTTGGAGCTGGCACAGGTACGTGGGAAGCCAGGTACTCAGGGCTAAACAGTTCTGCTTTATCAATATACGTAACCCGATAGGCCATTAAGTGCTCACGCAGGCCAGCTAGGTTTGATAGGAGGGGAGGTTGTAAATTTAGATTTGTGGACGCGATGAAAACACTCTGCAAACTGTATCTCCAGCGAGATGCGAGAGGGCGTTTGGGGTGGAGGGCGGCCAGAGGTGGAGTCAACGTTATCTCATGATTCAGCTTTGCTCGCCACGTGTTGCAAACTTCTCCCGGGTTTAACTATAATGGGCTAACAGCGCGGACTACAACGTAACCTCTACGCCAAGGTGTTCTGGGTTCTCAGAGCCTCGGGGCGTCACGCTCCTTTTTACGGCGTATATTCAACCCTCGTGTGATGTGGCCGTTTCCATATCACGGACAGATGGGCCAACGGTAAAAAAAAAAAAGCCATCTCCACCCGTCGAAGTTAGAGTAGCCGAGCCTCAGCTCTATCATCATTTACATCAGTGAAATCATATTCACCGGGAAGCTTCGCTCGTAAGCGGAGCTCTCAAACCCCCCCCATTCATTGGACCTCCGTCTCTCTCCAGCCCCGTTTCCCCTCCATCCCATCTGTCAGCCGCCCTGCTGGACTATAGGCTAGCCTGTAGTCTACATTATGGATTAGACATGGGGTCACGGATTGGGCCTTTTTAATGAAATAAGCAGCAGGTCGTACGGTGGGTCTTTATAATGGAATAAAGGAAAGGCTGTAAGCTCAGGAAGAGCCAACTAAGTGGATTAGAGCCAAGATGGGGGGGGAGGAGATGGAGCAGAATGAGGGGGAAGACAAAGTCTGCATCGTTTTTCTCCCCTGACGGGTAATCGCTGCATCAGGTCTTCTTTTCCCCGACTTCTCTGTTTGATTTGATTGGCTGACGGAGTAAGGATGATATTTAAGAGAAGCCATGTGTGCAGTCTTTTCCTCCCGGCGGCTGAGCACGGAAACGTATCTGTTGATCTATATATAGCGAACCAGGGTGGCGGGAAAGCTGTAGTGCCAGTCGAGTTAATTTGTAAGCAAACTGCACCTTAAGAATTACATCACATGGAGCCTTTACGTAGACAAGGAAAGTTCGGCTTTGGAGGCTACAGCTATGCTAGCAGCTCCGTGTCAGCTGGATACTCTATGTATAGTGGAGCTAAATGCTAACGTGCTTCCAATGACAATGCTAACACGTTTGCCATATTAGTTAAGTGCTATGCTAGCAGCCCTGTGTAGGCTGGATACTCTATGTATAGTGGAGCTAAATGCTAACGTGCTTCCAATGACAATGCTAACACGTTCGCCATCTTAGTTTAGTGCTATGCTAGCAGCCCTGTGTAGGCTGGATACTCTATGTATAGTGGAGCTAAATGCTAACGTGCTTCCAATGACAATGCTAACACGTTCGCCATATTAGTTTAGTGCTATGCTAGCAGCCCTGTGTAGGCTGGATACTCTATGTATAGTGGAGCTAAATGCTAACGTGCTTCCAATGACAATGCTAAGACGTTTGCCATCTTAGTTTAGTGCTATGCTAGCAGCCCTGTGTCGGCTGGATACTCTATGTATGGTGGAGCTAAATGCTAATGTGCTTCCAATGACAATGCTAACACATTTGCCATCTTAGTTTAGTGCTATGCTAGCAGCTCCGTGTCGGCTGGATACCCTATGTATAGTGGTGCTTTGAGCTAAATGCTAACATGCTTCCAATGACAATGCTAACACGTTCGCCATCTTAGCTTAGTGCTATGCTAGCATGCTAATATTTGTTAATTTGCATGAAAAACAAAGTACAGCTGAGGCTGATGGGAATGCTATAAGTTTTGTAAGTCATAACGCATTCCTTGAATTTATAATAAAACCTGATTTTCTGAGACGAATATTAAGGCCAAAGTTATAATTAATTCTGAAACAAACGGAAATGTCTTAATACATCCAGAAAAGATGTTGAGAAATGTCTCGGTGAAGCAAATCTTGTGCCGATCCAACGATATTTCAGTCTGGAATCTGGACACTGGCTAGAAATGTGGTATTATGAATATTAATACCACCACTACTAATAACGCCACTAACAGTAAACAAAACAATGCAGTGATTTAGTTCTGCAGGCTTTCAGCCCTAATTACATGGGATAGGCCCCGTCTTGTCTAAAGACCTCATCTTTCATCAACAGCTAATTATTTTCCCCACAAGTGAAAATTAGCAGAAAGATCTGCCACAAAACAAGCCGTATAAATACTAATGACATTCAGTTTTTTTTTTAAACATGGTCATGTTGTTTCATGCCCGACTCATTTATCCGTCGTGTGTCTGTCTCTCTCAGTGCCTTCCTGCCCCCCCGCCAACACAGCTAATGTGCTGAGAGGTTTAACTCTCCATCAGACAGAAAACTTTACCGGCGTTTATTAACGCGTCGCCGAGAGAGAAGAGGGAGGACAGTCGGAGCGCCTCTTTCATTTTTCATTTTTCAGTAGGTGTTCTCATTTGTCTGCGTTTGCATCGTGACAGCTGGAGTAGCCGAAGCACTTTGTCAAATAAAAAATAATAAAACATTTGCAACTGTATTCATGGATATTATGGAGAAAAACGGATTATTTCTGCATTTAGGTTATAATACAAAAAAATAAATAAGAATATTTCAAAAGATAATTTCTGATGAGTTGCACTTTTCAATGTTATTTTAAAATCCCATTTACACCTGATCATATTCTTTGAAATTTGTTTATTTGGGATAAATCCCTTAAGATGTATCTTTTTGTTTCGAGATATAGTCAAGGAATGCGACGGCCAATCGTTTTAATCACTTTTGGTGACGATGATTTGCTAGCTTCTGCTTTTTTTACGGGGCTGATTTTGAGAATATGATGTCGAAGTGCCTAGAAGAGCGAAGATCATTTACACCCGATATGGAGACGTGATCTGGTGATCCGTGTCCGGATACATTATAATGAAGAAGATCCTAGTTGCATTAGTAGATCCTTATCTCGTTACATCGACTTGTATCGTGATCGGATTATGCAAATTCCGATGCGGTCCGACCGATCTGATCCCAATGGGTTCTGCCCCCATTTACACTTTGCATTAACAGGATATCAGATGTAAACGGGGTCAAAGGGGAACATCTGGGTCAGGACCCCCTCAAGGGTTTCATAAGATAGAAATCTGAGAGGTTGATTAAAAAGGGAAATCCACCGGTTTTACACATCATTGTAAAATTCTGTCCGACAAACTGTTGTTTAGTGTTTTGGCATTCGATAAGCTTTTAAACGCATTAATCTGCAACTCCAGCTGGACCTCGTGGATCTTATTTGACTGTCTTAAACACGCCACCCCACCACCGCAGCCCACTGCCTTGTGTTTACAACTCTGAATGCCCACTTGGAAATGCATCGTGGGTAACGCAGGTTTCGACAAAATGGAAAAAAAAAATACATAAATAACACACCTCTGGTTCTGCGAATCATCTATTTTAATGATTTAAATTAATTGAACAAAAAAAACTAACCTGACCAGTCGGAATATAGAGCTGATCATTACTGTAGAGGACAGAACAAATCTCATTTTAATTGTAACAGAAACATCATTTAAAAGTTACCTTCAGTCACCCTGAGCTGTTTTTATGCACGTCAAGCCTCCTCCTGAAGGATGGACTAATTAGACTCTCAACTGTGGCCTGTTACAAAGGTTTATTGTTGAACTGGAAGCATTAATCAGCGTGGCCTCGAGGCTTGTCCATCATCTCCACCAGAGAGCAACCAAGAACAAATGCCTCTCTCTCCGCTCCCCCCCTTTTCTTTTTCTTTTTTGGAGCCTCCAGTCTTTTTGTGTGTCTTGGTTCTCCACGTAGTGTGACTTTGACTTTGGAGATTGTCACCACTATCGCACCAAAGTTTTCTTCCTTGTCCTCTGCAGAGTGAAGGTGAGAGGATGGTAGGTGTAAGCCTGGATCAGAGGGGGGGGGGGGAGGCAGATGATGGATTAACTCCTAGTTTCATGGGACTAGCTGGGGTGTGTGATTTTGTGATGAATGATGTGAGGTGTGATGCTCTGTAAATATTATTCTCCAGTCTCACAGCCACCGCAGAGCAGAGTAACAGTACCCCCCCCCCCCCACCCCTCCATTCTCTGCCTCTGCAACCCCCCGCTTCAAAACTTCCCCACGTCTATTCTGTTTCATGAGGAAAACAGCTTTGCACTTGAGCGCTGTCACCTTCTCCCTCATGAATGAAATATATCCCATCCACGCTCGATGTGCCATGATGATGATGATGATCTCGCCGAAGACAGGAGACCTTCCCGCGTGGCCCCTCCCACCCCCCGGCTCAGGCTCCTCCCCCCTCCCGAGCTCCTCTTCCTCGGAAACGGATCACTTTTTAAATCATTCATGAGCACTCCCCCAGAAAAGAAAGGCATGCAGAAAGCTGAGGGACCGCAATGAGGAATGTGTCATTGTTCCACTCATATGCGATGATTTATGACACAATGGTTGTAACTGATTTGATAATCACAGTTTATTTCCCCTCAGATGGGAAAGAAAGTTAAAGTCAGCGATTTCGTCTTTTGTTTCGCAGATGAACGTCTCTTTTTTCATCCCCTCCCTCTTCAATAGATTTTTCTTTTCTTCCTCCCTCCACCTTCCCACCTCTCGTCCTCCTCATCCCATAAATATCCTTTTAAATTCACAAATACAACGAAGAATTCTCTGCACTGTGCCTCACCCAGCATCTGGTGGAAAAAGGGGGGAAATCTCTTGATACCGCGAGCATGCTTTAAAGCTGAAAAGCATGCTGGGAATTGTAAGTGGGAGAACATGAGGTGGAGGGAGGGTGTCCTTGGAAAGATGGTTTGTTCCTCAGTCAGCCACATTAATTAGCATAGCATTATTACAGGCGTGGTGTGTTCAAAAACACGCGGCGTCTTTAAACCGTCACATGTCGACGGGCGAGCGGCTCATCAGCGCGAGAGACGGAAAAATGAGCCCGAGTGTTTGACAATGAGAAACACGCCGGCTCACACTGGGATCAGTCTTTCTTATTGATGTGGGAGACTTTGAACTTTTAGCGCGGCGTCGGCCCCATCGAGGGGGACGAGAGGCTGCGAGGTTCTAGTCCGGCTTAACAAGACAGCGGGCGTCGTCGTGGCGAAGGTTGGAAACACTTTCATATAAAGACACAGAAAGAAATCGTTGTAAATGCATAATGTGGAAAGAACAAAACAGTTAATGAATAAGTTAGAAGTGGAGGAAAACTCTCAGAGGACTATATAAGGTTTATAATTACAAGTGACTGGAGGAATAAGTTGACAAAACAATCTAGCAACTTGCTTTTTTATGGATCCGATACTAAATCTATAATAATATTAATACACATAAATCTTGTGTATTAGATTTAAATGTAGTTGGCAGGAAACTGAAACTAACTGAAAGGATTACTCAGGTGTTTGATTAAGTCGAAGTGTTAATTGAGAAAACGATTTCTCGACTAGCAGCTAATGGAAACCATCGTTGTATTTGATTTTAATACGCCGCCTCTCTATTGGTCGTTCGTATTCGCGTCGTAGAAAGTGATCTGGTAAGAGACAAAGGAAGGCTGGAAATGGTTTTTCAGGTCAGTGAATCGCCGTCATCATCATCGGAGGAGCTTGAAACTTTAAATACGCATGCTTTGGCTCACCGCGAGTTCATCCGCTGGTCAGTCGCAAAGAAAGAAAAAAAAAGGAATCCTTCAATAATATTCATATTAAACCTGCGCCCAACCAGAGGTCACTTCATTAATCAGCAAATAACGCCGGGCTTTTGCTACACAAGGGTATCATTGTGGGTTCAGTTTGGATATGAATACGATTTCTAAACCGCCTCACCATAAGTAATTCATTTATATAGAGATTATTAAGCACACTGGTATAATTACTGAATAAGCGAAGCGGTTTCTTCCACTGCTCAGAGCGCTGGTAAACACTGTCCTCTTGCACAAAAATCCCCCCCAAGTTGAAGTCCTTGTACTAATTGTCTTGCTAACAGCTCTGGTATGTTTTGGAGCCCTCCTCCCCTCCTCTTCCTCCCTCCTCCTCCTCCTCCTCCTCCCCCCTCCTCTGTTCCCCACTCCTCACCTCCTCTGGCCGACGGCACGGGCAACTCTCTCCTCTCCGATGACTAATGATGTTCTCTCAGTCTCAAGGTTTTAGCAGGATAATTATATTAACCCCTGTCCTCTCGCTGATCCCAGCTCAGCTCCTACTTCCCCGGGCGTCCTCCCCTCCGCCGCCGTCTCACCGGAATTAGACGCTAATATACACACACACACACACACGGCTATACGAGGACAACGAGGGTGTTTTCGTGCCGTCTGCAGGTGTGTGCGCGTGCAAGTCGTGTTGACATTTTAGGATTAATTAAATGAGGCCATGCAGCAGAAAGTATGTAATGTTTTCGTGTTGATGAGCTCATTTCTATGAACGCGGGGGTTCAACAGTGTCTCTAAAGTTCGTGCGGCGGCCACGACGTCTCGGAGAGAAAAAGGCCCCGGGAGGATTCTGTTCTCCACTTCTAAAGTTTCTCATTCCGTTATAGGAAACACAACAGACATAAAGATCCTGCAGAGATCCAAAATCCACCCCCGGGGGGTCCCGAATCTCCGTGGGGGACCGCACAACAGGAAGAACCTCCCACCAAACCCCCATGTCGTCCCGGAGTTCTGCCTCATCAGCACTTTTTCATCCCCCCCCCCCTCCCATTGCCTCACACTCCTTCCTCATTCATATCTCAAATAAGATGAGGATGTATAATAACGCCCCCTCCCCTCCCTTCCCCTCCAGCTCCACGCCCAATTTCCTCGCTCCCCAGGTGTTACTCCTCGCCGTAGTGTTCATTAAAACACCTTCAGCGGCAGTAAGGAGCCTGCCGGGAGGTGAGGCGCTAATATCCAGCGCCGTCCCACTGATCTCAGGTCCATTCCAGGCCGAGCTCTCTCTTAGTGGGAGACGCCTTAAGATGCAGTGACATGGCTGCTGGAGGAAGAACGGGGTCAGCCATTCTGCATCATTCATGCTGCATCATGCTGCATGAATATTACAATGCTGGCGTGCAGAGTCTTAAATTACCACCCGCCAAGTGCCAAATGCCAGTAAAATATGTCTTGTGTGGATGAATTAATAAGGGTCACCCACCACAGTGGTCAGTGAGAGAGCATCTATGCAGAGGTGTCTATTCAGCATATGTTATTTATAAGACAATAACTTTTTATTAATGTCATGTAGAGACAAGCACAGACAATACGTGAAATCGCTGATGTGGGGATTTCATACAGTACGCACTTCTGGCTGCATACCAAGCACTGACATGTGCTTCATTACTGGAAGTTTTTTATTTCGCGAAAAATCGATTTAAATTGCATATTCTATTGTGGAGAGTGCAAAAAAATTTAAATATGGTAATTTTTTACCTATTATGATTAGTTTTCGGAGATAGTTCTGACCTGCAAACCTTATGATGATAACATTTGAACGACTAAGTGGATGCTCATATCAAAAATAGCCAGATTTAAAAATAATATAAGATATTCCAGTCCAGGTGAAATGATGAAATATGATTCAGGAAGTCCACTTTGAGTAACAGATCCATGATATTGATCGCTTATCAGACACCAAAACATCGCACACTTATAGAAACACTGAATAAACAGAATTTTACACATTATGTTATGATCGCAGCAATCATTTTAACTTCTTTCTTTCTTTTTCGGCGTCTTTCTGGATGATGTCACTATCTCCGTGTGTTCGTTTCTATCTTGAACTTTTATAACAAGAATAAAAAAAGAAAACAGAAACAACAACTACACACAAAAAAATTATAATTATGCTCGCTACGTCTCCTAGATGTGCTGCCGTGGCGGGAATTGTCTGTACTGTACATCGTCACAGTTGTACAATGAGCATGATTTCAAAAGAAGGTGGTTCAAATAAACTACACGTTACGCAACCCTAGAAATACAAATGGGCACATTAATCAACACACACAGTGGTGAGCTTCAATAAAGGGACCTCAAAATCGGAACAAATTCCCAGCATCATTAAGACGCATCTACTCCTCCAACGAGGGTTACGCCCACTGCTTAAAGTGAGGAAATTATTTACACACACACACACACACACACACACACACACACACACACACACACACACACACACACACAGCATTACTGGAAACAGCCAGGGTGACAGAATCCTTTGAGAGCTACGTATTAATTACTCGTGCAGTTTGAAAGGCCAGCACAAAAAACAGCACATTTTAAACAGCTGGTATGTAACCCACACCTGAACACACACACACACACACACACACACACACACACACACACACACACACACACACACACACACACACACACACACACACACACACACACACACACACACACACACACACACACACACACACACACACACACACGGTCCTCTGAGGTCTGGACTGGAGGAACAGGATGTGCCCAGGCTCCATTATTTAGTTATTTGGTGCTGTGCATACAGTGTATATCCTTCAGAGAGCAGGTAACTCAAAGTGGGCCTAACGCTCTCCACGCGACCAAAAACCCACCAATCAGAGAGATGCTCTCAGGACTTGGGCACGCACGCAACAGTCATTTACCGTTTCCCGTGTAAATAATTTACCGGTACGTTAAGTCACACACAATATCTCTCTCTCCCTCTCTCTCTCTCCAGCCATCCCTCCATCTATCTGGTGCATCGCAAACTAAAAGATGCTTTTTTTTTTATTTAACTGGGAGCAAACTGTGCTAATATAATGAATCATCACACGTACACAACGGGGAGGTCACACATCCCTGTACACTGCATAGTAAACACACACACACACACACACACACACACACACACACAGAGGGTGTGGATTTCAAAGACAATCAAGGTCATTCCTGCACTTTGAATAATTAAAGATGTCTTTTAGCCAGATAATTTCACTCCCCTTTTTCTTCAAAAAGGCCAACAAAAACCTCAAGTGACTCTGACTTTGAATATATATATATATATATATATATATATATATATATATATATATATATATATATATATATACACACACATATAAATGTGTTTTTGGAGAGCCGAAACACGGCGTCCCTTCAGCTGCCTCGGATGATCCAGTAGAAAGTGAAAGTAGAAAGTGTTTCTCGCTTGGATGGCTTTTGGGATGTGGCCCAAAAAAAGATTTATGCATTTATTTATTTATTATTTTTTTTAAACTGAGAAGATGGAGGGAGAGTTAACGACACGAAAAAGCCAGGAAATGCACCTTAAACATTTGTTGTTTTTTTCTGCAGCAACACAACTTTCAATAGAGAGAACTCCAGATATTGAGCTTCGGGTGTAAATGATTTGTTTACCGTCGGTTGTTACTAATGAACGAGAGTGACGGCTTGATAGAAACGTGTGAACCAACTGTTGTGGTTACAAAGGGAGGCTGTGTAATCCCTGCTCGCCACATGATGCAGAGGAGGTCAGTTATAGATTAGCTGTTTAGTCGAGAGGGAGAGAGAAAAGGATGGATGGTGGAGGAGGGGGGGAGAAAAAGAAGGTGAGGAGGAGGAGGAGAGGGGGAACGTTTGAAGAGACTCGCGGTGCTCCCCCTGCTACGGGAGGCTGCACTCGAGGAAAATCGATCCTCTCCCTTCAGAGAAAGAAATTTATGAAGCTGGAACATAAACGCAGTCATGTCCAATTAGCCGCTCCGAATTTACGAGGCGAGGCGAAGGAGGAAGTGGGAGGGGACGTGGTGATAAAGACCTGAGCAGAAGCCAATAAGGCGTAGCTGCTGATCAATGATCGCGGCTTCATGCAACACCCACTCCCGCGCTCGGCCGCACCGCGTCCGTGGGCTTCGGCTTTACTCTCATTCTACCAATCAGATGGGGGGGGGATTTATGGACAATACTTAAATATCACCTCCAGGCAGCTTTTATGTCTGATATGGTTCTTTCTCCACATTAAAGTTCAATCGCGTATTAAAATCACGTATTAAACTGACAGCATGGTAAATGTTGCTCTAAAAGCGGATCAGTTTCAATAAACAAGATGTTTTTTTTTGCACATCCCGATCTCTTTCAGCTCCAAATCTAGGAACGTGTAAATATTTCCCCGCTTATATTACAATCCTACAATTAATGAATCCTACTTAAAGGCTGTAGATAAAGAAGACGTTGGTTAGCTGACTATGGTTTTGAAACCTCGTCTTCATTTATTTTTCTTATTTAAACACTAGAGGGCGGAGCTAAGCTAATATAACGCAGAAATAAAGTTTGACTTTCATGAACTGAAAACAGTGACTTAAAAGGCAAAAACAGGGACGGGCAACCACCCGCCAATCATACGCCGTCATTTACTGGAAGAAGATTTGAGACCATAAACTCACGTTTGCGATGTTCACTGAGGTAATAAATCAGAGGAGAAACTGGGTCATAATTACTGAAGATGTTCGGACTTGCTTCATCTCACTTCAAACACTTCCACTGCAGCCAAACGGATTCGTCAGTTGAGCTTTGTTTTGGACCATCGAGTGGACTGAAAAACCATGTTTGGATTATTAATAGTTCATATAATTAGGGTTCTATACTTTCTTCCCGACCCCTAAATAATGACCTCCCGTTCTCGTTAAGTTCGTCAGCTTGTGATGTCATCGCCTCACTCTCCACCGCTGCTGTTATGCTCAGACAGCCGTGTGTGCAAAGAGGGGTTTTTACTCCGACACGCTGCCATGAGAGCAAAACAAACTCCCTCTCTGTCTTGTATCTGTTTCTCTTCCTGACTGACTTCACCGAGTGAAGAGTTGCGATCTGAAACTCGGATTTAGGGAAAATGCAGAGAAACTTCAGCAGATCGATGAGAAACTGCATCATTCTTCACTGTCAAACAATTAAGCAACAATAAGCAAGAAATATTTTGGAGTATAATCTTTGAGAGTATCGTCATTTGCTGTCAAATTTGAATTCGTTCGTAATTGCACCTCCGTGTCATCAGTCAGCCCTGGTTTAGGATGTTTAGTCTCATTGCCCCATTAGGCTCCACTATTACTCCAGCCGGTTGTGGTATCAGGAGAGAGAGAGAGTTGTTGCAAACAGCAAGAGGGCCTTCTCGGTGACGGCTGATCGAACGCCGAGGAGGAGAGGAGCGAGATCTCCTGCTGGGTCGGAGCTGCATCGATGCGGTCTGTCATCACAGGTTAGAGCACGTCAATGCAGACCGTCCTCCGGGGGTCTCACCGCTGGGGTCGGGGTGGTGGTGGAGGGAGGGCAGGTAGACCGTCAGGGGCTTTGACTGCTCAGCCTCCCTCTCCTCCAGCTACTCCTCTCAGACACGAGTCCACAACCCAATTTACTGACTGCGCTCCTCAGTGAGCACTGGTGCAAACGGGCAGCAGCAAGGAAAAAAAACAAAACTAAGAGACAGTCAGAGCTGCACAAGACAGGCGGACGGGGAAAGAAAGAAAGAAGAACAGAGAGTGGAAGGAAAGACTGAAGGCCTGGAACGGTCACAGTGGATGGAATTTGGGAGCAAAAAAGTTCAAATAAATGCAGTGGGAGGAAAGTACAAAAAAAAATAAGAGAGAGAGCGGGAGTGATGGCGGCGTCCCCGGAGAGAAATAGAGGAATAGGCATCGACTACAGTAAAGAGACAGATAAAGCCCCATTAACGGCCGCCTCCAGCTGCTTTCTCGGGCTCCGCCACCACACGACTCCCCCTTGATGTTTGTTTATCTTTCTTATTATTTATTCCCCTAATTGCTGCATCTCTGCTGTCTAAAACAGGCAGCCCTCGCATCATTAAATACACGGGCCGACGTGACTTCACAGAGACAGACTGCTCGGAGGACGGACGGATGACAACGACTGGAGGCCGTTAGATCGCTGCTATTGATCGCTGATTAGATGCAAAACAGTGCGAGCGTGTAGATATGCAGATAACGTGTCATCAATCCCGAGTTACATGTGTTTCCCGTTAAATGGTATCTGTCGTCTTGAATCAAAAGTGGAAAGTTCTAACCTTCACGTTAACGTGCTTTGAGTTGCGTGAAGACAAGCATACAAATGTTGATCGCGCAGTAGATGCGACACATGAATAATGTATTGAGCAGATATTGAAGAAAGACAAATAGCATTATGTACGTGAACATTCTGCAGTTCAATCAGTTTGCAAGTTTAGTGATAGGCTAATTACAACATTAACATTCTGTGATATATAATAGTATTTTTGTTAATCCTGAGCTAAAGCATCAATGGAGGCATTTTACTTGAAGGGACACAGAAGAAAAATGCCCAGTCAGCAGAATGCTACTCATTAGTAATTAGTGAGTCATGGTAGAAAATAAGATAGATAGATTACAGTATTAGTATCAGTATTATAGTAATATTTTGTAACATTCACTTGATGGCATTTTGCAGTTTTTTTTAAATTCTATATTCCATTATAAGAGGCGGAGTCTGGTTTTCCCACAAGGGGTTCATCGTCGACACACACACGAGGAATTCACAGGGGACAACGAATGCACGGCATCTTGGGTGATATGGAAGACAAAAGCAGATGTGTGACATTTCCTGTGAAGGGAGGGGGGGGGGGCGATAACATCATCGAGCCTCTTCTTCAGTCTTCTTTATTAAAAAAAAAACAGGAATCATCTCTATCCACGTCGTAATGTTTGTTGAAACATCCTCACGACATGTTTGCTGCCCCCGGTGGTCAATGCGTGTCACTAAACTAACCGGTGTTATATCACCGTTCTCGCCATTAAACACCTTAAATCCTCAGGATTCAAACCTGAAGGCGACATAGCCGGCAGTCCAAGAGGATCCGCAAATTCAACAACAGGATGTTGTTTTCTGATTTTGCACGGCTACGGTTAAAGGCAGGAAACGGCCTGCGGGGTCCGGTGTTAAAGTCTGAGGTGGCGTCGCCCCGTTGCTCCGCCACAACCTTCCTTCCTCCGCAGACTTAGCGGCTCTGTTGATAACGAGAGTCCCAACTAAACAGGCTGCTGGAGGCTCTGTTGCTTTAAACATGAATAAAAAGTTGCCATTCCCTGAAACTAAATGATACTCTAAACAAACTGATACACAGAAGTATTGATCCATAATTACACCCGCTAATTAAACCAAGTGTGTGGTTTCTAATGGAGACTGGAATACATTTGAATCACTTGCTTCCTCCTGCTCTTTGACTCTCACCGGCTTCATCGTGCCCTTCATCGTCTTTTCCCCCATTCACCTCCATCCCCCCCCCCCCCCCCCCCTCTCTCTCTGAGTAAACAGACAGGGTTATGATGGATCCAGCTGTCCCGTCTTAACTTCCTTCAGCTCAGAGCTGCTACTCCCCACTTTGATGACTTTGCAGCGATGGCAGACATCTTGCACATTAACATATGATTGTGCCTATGTATTATTTGTGTGCGTAGGGACCGAAGAGGAAAGGGGGGGGGGAGGGTGATTGGGAGAAATCCCAAAGCAAGCTGTCATCTGAAAGAGAGAGAGAGCTAAAGAGACACGGCACTTGAAAAATCAGAGTGCCACGTCATCCATGCGGAAGGAAGCGACGCTGAAGGTCCTCCTGGTCTTCCCGCCCGTGAGCGGGAGTCGTGAGAAAAAGCAGGTCAAGGGGATGGAGTGTCAACCTGCAAGACGGCACATTTTTTGCTTTCGTGATATAATAAATGATCAAAAGGATTTAGTTAATACCGGGACGACAGTGACATGTCATCGAGGTGTATTTATGGATCTATTCATGCAGGATTTAACCTCGACCGTATGTCAACCGTCCAGATAACCCACAAATGAGGGAGGCCATTTCCTCCAGCAGCTGCAGCCATTAGGTTTTTATCTTTAACTGCAAACTTCTAGATCCCGCGCTCGTCGAGGCGCTTCCCACTTTTTGAGACGAGACGGATGAGATTCATCACGGAGGAGGCGGCCGATGAGAAGCGGTGATGTGCTCGACGCTGTCAGTCACTCAATCCGGGCATTAGTCAGCGTGCCTCTTCTTCTCCGATCCGTCGTCTGTCATCGGCGACGCCTTCGCTGACAAATGCATCGCAATCACACGGAGTGGAGAACGCACACCTGTCTCATTTCACACGCGCTCCCTTATTTTCCTCCACAAAACAAGAGATGTTCAATTTCCCCCTCCGCTAAGTGGACAGCTCGTGTCCTTCAGAAAGCATGCAGGAAACAAGGCCTTTGTGGAAGGATGGATTCTCCCTGGCACGTCCTGTCAGCGCGTCCAGGTGATCACAGGGAACCATGGGTAATTTATGGGGCCGCGAGCAACAATGTGACGTGAGGCAACTCACCGTGATCCACTGCCTCCATTTTTCTTTTCCCCCTTTCTGAAGTTAACTGTACAAGTTTGTTTCAGTTATTCTGTATATAAAGCAGTCGAGGTTACCAGGACGACAACATAAACCATAAAAAAAAAGAAAAATGATGAGAAAGCGCAGATTGGTGTGAGGAAGGGAGATTGAAGTAGCCGTCTTGCCAGAGTACAGGGGCCGTTCTTTGAATATTTGATGCAGACGGATAACGGTTCACTCCAGTGGAACAAACTGGATTGGAGTCCAGTCGCTCATCTGGAAAAGGCTGTAATTTAAAGTCGCAGCCGCTGAATGTCCTTAAGATCCTCATTTCCTTCCAAGCAGAACTTCAAACCTCCAGATCAGCCCAGCTGGGGCCCCATGTCCTCTCCTGAGGTTGATCAGATACTTGAATTTCAAAGGCGGTAATTGTAAAAAACAATCTGCACCCCAAAATTTGTCGGCCTACGACAGAGTGGGTAAATAGATTACTAACAATCTTCAGCGTACAATATTTGTATTCAACTTTTGGGAAGTGTATTTTTTTCCACTTGCTTTGTGTCTCTGTGCTGTAGAATTATTCAGAAAGAGAGCAACATATATTGTATATTGCTAGGGGTGAGTATTGGCAAGAACCTCACAATATGATACGTATCATGATACTTTGGTCACGATACGATATGTATCACGATATCACGATGTATACGTATCGTGATACGTATCACGATACGATACGTATCACGATACTTTGGTCATGATACGATACGTATCACGGTACTTTGGTCACGATACGATACGTATCACGATACTGCGATATAAATAAAGATGAAAACACAAGTACCTGTATATGTACATCAGATGATATTGATCAGAGGACAAATTGAGTCAAAACTATTTCATTCCAAACAGCCTCTCCATTTTATTAATTCCAATGAAATTCACTGGAATAAATATTGAAAATAAAATGAAAAGGGATAAAGTACTGCATTCACAACGCGTCTAAACATGAACCTTTTTTTTTTTTTTTTAAATCGATCTTTGGAGTTGAAAAATCGATATTGTATTGGGCGGCAAAGTATCGCAATATATATTACCTTATCTATATTTTTACCCACCCCTATATATTGCATCTTATATTTACATGACATCGCTTGTATATAATGATATAATTAACTGAAAAATGACACCGAATCTACTTAGAAAATTGGTTGTAATGATAGTACATTCTTGTTTTATCGAATCAACAAAACAATGTGTCACATTTGAGAAGCTCATCCCTTCGAGTTGTTGCCGTTCTTGCTTGAAAAACGACCAATCGAGCTACTTGATGAATCAATGATTCCTTTCAGCTCTATATTAAGTCAATCAGGACACTTTGAAAGGATTTTCACAATCTGTAAAGAAAAACCATTTGATTCCTTTTTGCTGCTCGAGTGAGTTGGCGGTGCAGATACAGTCGTGAGGCTTCAGATGGACTGGCAAGTGTACAAACCAGCGACTTCGCCAGAGACAAAACTGAATTTGAGATTAAAAACACTTATCATAGGAACTGTGATCTTTCTCTTCGACATAAATGTATTTCAGCCAATTAAATCTTGATGTCTTTTTGTGTTCATATTTCTTGGTGTGTTTCAACATTTTCCTGATGCATGGTATACCAAACACCCAAAAGAGCACGTTTCTTACTTTTAACTATCTTCTTCTACAGTGTCCGCTCAGTAAACAACAAATTATGTACCTTAATCCTACAATCTTAATCTTGTTTTCAATAATTGCGATTTCTGTCTCCATCAGACCTTTAACACTCCAGTTGCACGTGTATTTTTTACTCCTTGGTGCATAATATTTAACATCATTAACACTTACAACCAGTATGTGTGATTACGAGTCGCACTCTCTTGCCTCGAGCGTGCCTCCACCTCTCACCTCTTTCATCGCCGTGTTCCCCTTCCCTTTAAATAGGTGCAAGTGTAACCTCCACGCCTCCCAGTGCCTGCTGCAGGACGGGAACCTCCAGTGCCAGTGTGAACACAACACCACCGGCCAGGACTGCCAGCGCTGCAGGAAGGGCTTCAAAGCCAAGTCCTGGAAGGCCGGCTCCTACCTGCCAACGCCCAACGGGACCCCCAACACCTGTACGTACCCCAAAACACGCTCATGATCTCATGATCCGAACCATCGATCTGACACACAGTGGAGACACGACGCTGGCTGACTCTCTACATACTCGCTGTATTATGCATGGATACGTCTATTATTGATTTAAGTTGCAACACTTAAATATGTCGCCTAGGAGGGGCCTCGGCAGATTCAGCATGATTTATTCAGCATTTAATAGATGATGAGAGGAGTGATATCACTTTCAGGTTCGTGAGGTAGATGAGAAGCTGCAGCGAGGAGCCTATTAGCTTAGCTTAGCTTAGCACAAAGACTGGAAACAGCTGTTGTAAAGCAGCAAAACTCACCAGCACCTAACTAATTTACATTTTATTTCGTAAAACGGTGATTTGTATTAGATTATTGCACAGATTAAAAACAAACGATATAAACATATTCATTCGTGAGCTTCGGAGGAGCGAGTAGGCAGATTTCGTTACCGTGGGGACGAGCCAGACGAGCCGTTTCCCCTCCCCGTTGTCAGCAGATGTTGCCGCCTCAGCCCAACTAATTGTAATGTTATCTTAGTGCTCTTGGGCGGTTATTGCTGGTGGTTTAGCCCCGCTGACGCTCGTGTTAGCTTTGTGTCCCGTGACGGTGGCTGACTGATGGCTCCAGAGCAGAATGTAATAAGTGTCCAGTGCCCATTAGCCACTCATAGCAATATATAATATTTCTTTAACTGGTCATATCCAGTCTATTTTTTGCTACTGTAATAATCCCAGGTTCTCCTGTGGCATCAGCAGCGTTCCAATCAGAGTCGATCGATCGGGACGCTGTATGTATTTTAAGAAAAACGAGTACGTGCAGGGATTTTTAATTTCTCAAGCATTCTCTTATGGATGGATTTATGGGTTTTTGTCATCACTGTTGAGGTCCTGATGAAAAGCAGGGATCAAGGGAACAAAGTTGAAAAGAGAGGAGGAGCCGAGAGAAGACGATGGGGAGAGATGGAGCTCTCGGAGTTGGTCGTCGTCTCGACGCAGAGAGCAGATCAGAGTAACAGCGTGGGAGTGCGTTGGGGGGGGATCCTCTCGGAGAGTGTAGCCGGCTACATTAGCTCGCTGTGATAAAATATAAATCTAGGGCAGCCCCTCCCCAGTTCTCCCCCGTTCAAACAAACACAGACATACTCCCATGTAGTACAGAGAGGGAAACACACTCACACACACACCTGTACCTGCACACACACACACAGCAAAGAAAGCCTCTATTGTCAGCCCTTTCCTTTTTTTTTAGATGCTGTCTGTATTGCTGACACACAACATCGGAGCCCATCGCCACCCCCCTTTTTATAAACTCCTGAATCCCGTTAGTGGAATTTAAAAATTCAAACTCGCTCGGTTCAAACGCCACACACAAAAAAAAAAAAAACGTTTGGTCCCCGCCGATTGCATTATGGATGTCAAGCTAAGCTCAACTATAAATACAATCTTGGAAAAACAAGAAAGGCATAAAGTTTTGATTCAATCGTTGCATAAGTGGCAGCGCTCTCTGTGACGAGGACCTCCCAACGGGAGGGTTTCTGGGAGGGAGGGGCTGAATTAGGGAGGATGGAGGGGGGGGAGGCGGTGCAAGTCATTACTCCGGGACACTGAGAGGTGGTCTACAACTAACCGTTATTTTGCAGAACAGCTCTTAAGCTCTCTCTGCCACCTGAGTCTGATGAATGAGGCAGAGTCGAGTCTTTAGGCAAATTGAATGCATAAATAAACAGCTTCTCTTCCCTCTCCCTTCTTCTAATTCTCTTTCAGGTACAATTGCTGGTTCCCCCTCCGGTTCTAGTAAGTAATAATGCATAACAGAAGAGGTGGTATTGCTCTCTCTCTTCCTATATTGTCTCTCTCCCTCCCGTTCTGTTGCACTGTTTTTGAAATGTAAGCTTCTGTAACCCCATACCTCGCTTTCTGCACGTCTCCTAAACGCTCCCTCTCTCCTGTGATGTTTCGGCTGGCTCTACAGTCACTCATTTCTCCTCTTTCCCCTGCATCTCCTCTCACAGCGCTGCAGCTCAGGGCCCTGTGTGCGCTTCATTATTAATAGGCCTCTCTGTCGCCGTGTCCTTTCATCACAGCACATCACACTAACCTGCACAGAAGGAGAGATTCTTCCACAGTTCTGCTTTTCTTATTTGGACTAAAAGACACTGCTGTGGACGGATTGAGGATGAGGGGGGGGAGGATGGGTGAGAATGGGTGGTGGATGGAGAGACAGGGGGGAGAGACAGAGGCGGTGGAGGAGGAGGAGGATGCGGGCATATGTTAGTGTTGTAATGCAGCGTGATTCCGGGTGAGGAACTCCGGGGAGGGAGGAATAAAAGGGAATTTGATTAGGGATTCTCTCTTCGGAGAGGCTATCAGCCGCCGAGCTGTTAGACAGAAACGATCGGCAAAGTGGCAACATCAACCCCTGACAGCACGGGGCCGTTCTCCACATGGCCGGACAGAGAGAAAGGCTGATGCATGGATGGACTCAGCAATTGGGACTGCAGAAGTTTTGCTTTTTTAAAAAAAGGGTCTCCTCTCACAATTTAGGTGCAACATGATTTAACAAAGAGGAGAATTATGCTCACTAATGGGCTGGTAATGAGTCTACGTTCTCGCAGATGCAGGTTCTGTTTGTAAGTCCACTATTTTACAACATAGAGGGTGAAGGTGAAGCTGAAACACAGGGAGGGGCGACCTGAAGGTGAGGGTGGACCCAAAGGGCGACCCACAGCCATCTCAGGAGTTGAACGCTCTCAGGCTTTTACCCATGAGCCCTTTGGAGCCCCTCGGGAAAGGTGCTGAAAAGTGCATCAGCCACAAGAAGCCGTCAGCTCGTCGACAAACATACGCTGCAGAAATCCTGAGAGTTATTTTCTTCAAACACGTGAAGACATCCACCATGGCATTTACTTTTTAGTATAAGGCATTTACCCCCCTCCGTCTGCCTTCCTTCAGGATTCTCACACGTCCTCAACAATAGACATCGTGGGAAAAAGTGCTCGTTCACTTTCCTGCTGACGGAGCAGCCGTCGAGTTCAGCTTAGATAAAAAAAAAAACTTCCTGTAAAGACGGATATGAACGTTTCTCTCCACCAGAAAGGGTCCTTAAATGTATACTTTTACTTGAGTAAAGTATCTGAATACTTCCACCACCGATCAAAGTTGCTCCGATGACACCGTGGCAGCGTTTTGAAGACTTCCCCAACCTTGAACACAAGTGTGCGTGCCCGTGGTTGTGCTCAAAGACGCTGACGGACGGTTGTTTTTGCGTCTGTGTACACATCATGCATTATTCACCGCCGCAACTTAGTGGAGGTCTTAAGCTGTACATTTCCCCCGGTCGTCTCGATCTCCGACGTCACCGCCAGACCGGGGCCGTTCCTGAGAGCGTGGGCATCAAACTGCACAGACGTTTTGACGTTATTTGTTCTGACTGAGTGACTTTAAGCAAAAAACCAGGATGGATGTGAACAGGAATCTGTCAGCCGCTTGAATGTACAGTAAAGTGGAACTCAATGCCCGGCTCGCCCTCTTGCTAAATTTAAACCTGCCATCTCGGTCGGCAGTGGAACCTCTCATGTTCCACCGGAGAAGCACTTAGGACGTGGGAGGAGCCGGGATTTCGGCACCGCCGTGATGTCGTCAGGCTTTCTTCCTTTGTGTGTGTGTGTGTGTGTGTGTGAAGGAAATCCATTAAGAGCATTCGCTGAACAGCGCAGCACTTTTGTTGCTTGGCTGACATCAGTAAGGAAGTCAGAGAATTCAAGATTAGCTGTGATTTAGAAGAGGCTGACCGAAGCTCTAACGTCCCACCAACAGAGTTACAGTCCTTTGTCACCTTTAAAGAACGTTAGCAAGGACACAGGACGTCACATGTGGACCTTTTTCTGCATTTACTGTCATCCTTTCAACTCTATTAATAATAAATATATTATTTTAAACTCTAAAATAATATGGATTATTTTGTGAAAATTGTCTGACCAACACTCCAGATGTTCAATTAACGATCAGCAAAAACTATTTTTGCATACAAAAAGTATGATTTATTTTCTGTCAATTGACTAATCAACTAATCGACGATTCATTGCAGTTGTAATCCATGTCATTCAAATTTGTATTCAAATGTAAGTTGTGATTGTTACAAAACTATTCACTACATTTGATGAATAGATTCACTTTGAAATTAAGTGAATGCACAAAATATATATGGAATTAATTGATTTAATTTTCAATATAGGAAGTTTAAAACATGAATACTCTGTTGCAAAAAAAAAAAAAAGAGCATACCATTGTAGGATATTCCTGGGGGGAGGGGGTTATCCCAGGTTTAGAGAAGTGTATTTGGCTTGAACCTGACCCTGATATGAGCAAAGCTTGTTATCTGTGTGTGTGTGTGTGTGTGTGTGTGTGTGTGTGTGTGTGTGTGTGTGTGTGTGTGTGTGTGTGTGTGTGTGTGTGTGTGTGTGTGCGTGCGCATACATGTGTATGTGCAGTTATGGTGGGCATATGGTGCATTTCAGTGAAAGCCATAAATCATCTTCATCCCCTCCTTTTCCTCCCGGGGATCTGAGGTCTTAGGTGTCATCCTCACAGAGCGTCGGCCACTACTGTTTGTCCACACACACACACACACACACACACACACACACACACACACACACACACAAACACACACACACACAGACACACACTGAAGGTCCTGTGACATAAAAAACTAGCTCATATAACATAAGTATCATCACTAACACGACCTATGACCTCAGCTATCTTCTCTGGCTATCAGCTGCGTTCAAACATGCATTCAAAGCTTGTATATTATTTTAAAATCGTTAAAACAGTACAGAAAATGTTGATTTTATCTGGGAACTAGAAATAGCGTTTCAGCAGTCAGTTTATTTTTCCACAACATAAAAGTTTAATAAATCAGCTCCTCAGTATTATTACTTTTCACAGGAATTTGAAAATGCAAATCCCAGCTTAGTCGTGTATCGTGGGATTTTACAGTGAAAATCAATGATAAGATTTTTGACTGCAGCCTCTGCAGCAGAAGCAGATCCACCTTGCACACGTTGCTGCAGGTCTTACGGGTCGGACAGCGTGTCATAGCGGTTGCACCCTTTGTCATGTCCCTGTCCCAGTTAAGTCACCGAGCATGCTCGGATGAGGATTAGCCATCTATTGGCAAGAGAGTCTGATCCACAGAGCTCGCAGCCCATTGGCCGGCTGACAGATGGGCGTTTGGCGAAGGGGAGGGGAGGGGAGGGGAGGGGAGGTCAGACAAACCAAATCCTAAAACCCAGTCATACATCTACCTATCCAGCCACCATGACCCTGAATAACTGCCGTCTCCTCCAGAGCTGCAGGACAGCCTGAATAAAGCCCCTCCACACTCCATCAACCGCAATCCCACCAGTCCCCCGTCCTCATTTCACTGACGTCCATTGAAATCCATGCATTTTCATTAAGGTTGAACTTGCCCCCCTTAGACGGAGAGAGAGATTGGCTCATGTCTGTAAAAATCATGTGACACATTAATAAGATCCATGCTGTCACTCCCTCCGACGCCATTAGGTGTTCTGGCAAAAAAAAAAACGTTAACTGGTCCTGAATCTCAATGGCTTCATTAGCGCGGCGCTAAATCAATGTCCGGCACTCTGGTAATAAAGGATGAGAATGCTAAGACTGACAGGTGGCATTAAACATTATTGTTATCATTTCTCCGGCTACATTAATACGTGTGACAAATGATCTCATTATATGCAAATGCATTTGTGTGCACGACACCTAAAAATGTGCCCGAGCTGGCGAGCAGGGACTGCTGGCTGGAGTGTGTGTGTGTGTGTGTGTGTGTGTGTGTGTGTGTGTGTGTGTGTGTGTGTGTGTGTGTGTGTGTGTGTGTGTGTGGGACAGTTAGTTATGTGACAGGCACATGATGATGTAATGAATAAGCTCACATGGTTGATGCGTTGCGTGAGAGAGCGATGGCGCTGTTGCGTGGCTGTAAATGACACTAAGACCTTGCTCCCCCCCTCTTTTTTTTTTTTTTTTTTTTTTTAACCTTTTAGTTTTACATGTAGAGCCCATTGCCTCCAGCAGCTCTGCTTCAGGGATCAGCCAATCACATTCCAGCTCTCTAAACCCTCATCATTCTGATCCAGGTGAAGGTAGGCACTTGCTGAACTAGCTAGTGTGAGACGAGTAGCGCATCGTGTAGTCATGATCGTGGTGTGCTCATGAAAGAATAGAGAGCTTTATGAGTATGATGGTGAAAAGTTATGTAAACTCCTCCTTTCATTGATGATGTAGAGCTTACAAATCCCCGACTAGCCCGAGATGAAAGCCTGCCAAATCCCTCTTTTCTTTGCCTGGTTGATGCTTTTCTCCATATCTGCTTTACAACCGTCTAGTTTAATATTATATTATATAAATAAATCAATTGATTTTCAAATTCTCTGTACAACATGCAGTTATTAATGCTGCACGAAACATCTCACAAACAAGTCGGACAGCATTGCAATTATAATCCGTCTCTCATTATCTGTAGAATAAAAATATGGCCAAAAAAGGGAAATATATGTCAGAGTTCGTGCATCTCTTACCACCGTGCGTTATGCATATATAGATCACTAATTAATTCTTCTGAAGGTGAGAGATTAACATTATCACTGTTTTTAAATCTCTCAGATTTGGAGATGAGACGACGGAGCACATATGCACACGTTCATACAAAACACTGCCAGTGTAAAACACACTCATGCACTTTGACAAACATTGTGTGGTTTCATTTAACGAACGTATTAATAACGCTCACACCTTTTAACAATCAGTGTGTGTTGCAGAAGAGAAACCACACACACACACACACACACACACACAGTGAACCAGCACTGAAAGGGTTGTGGAACAGCTTTTGACTTTAGCCTATCTCAGCAGTGTGAAATCACACCATCATTGTGTGTTCTCACTGCTGTGTGTGTGTGAGAATGTGCCTGCTTGTGTGCGTGTGTGTGTGTGTGTGAATGTGAATGTGTGTGTGTGTGTGTGTGTGTGTGTGTGTGTGTGTGCACACTCAGAGGAAAAGAGGAAAAGCTAGGCTTTCTTTGGATAAACAATCTGATGCTGCATCTCTTATGCTAATGTGTTAGCCTGCTCATTCCTCATTGCATTAACATTCTCTGTCCTCGTGCGACTGATGCAACAGGCGCCAGATCTCCACCGGCACAAACCGAACTGACAGACAGCTCGAGCCCACAAGCAGACAATACGTTACACGCCGGGCCTTTGTCTGAGCCTCCGCTGGCACCCGTGGGTGGACCCAACACACTTCCCGTTACAGCAGAGGGTCACCCTCCTCCGTCAGAAGAGCACAGAGTTTCCCTGACGCCAGACCAGCTCGCACCTTCAGAGACCTTCCCCGAGCATTCACATCCATCTCACCCAGTCCCAACGGAGCCCACGCATCATTCGGTCGTTGATCACCATCACCATCACCGCCATCCAATCACAATAGAGTCCGTCCTGACTCAGCTCCACCGTCAAACAAGCTCGCAGGAAACTGAGGGCAAGCACTCAGAGTCGAGGCCCAGTGAGCGAGGAGGTAAGGCACACCGTAGCTCCAGTAGACAGTAGATATAGAGTAGAGCACAGGATGTGAGAAAATTGAATAATCTAATTTAGCATCAGGAGATCATTTTCCAGCCGACCGGGTGGTTTTTATGGTGTGGAACCTTTCTGAAACGGGCAATTTTCAGGAGGTGAAAGTCCCTAACATGCTCGTTTACACAAGCTTCCATAATCTTATGTTTTTCAGCATCATATCGCGTGTCGGAGACACTTATTCAATTGAGGGCAGTGGCAGGGGAATCTAATGTGGGTGAGTGAGAGGCAGGATAAGGTCTTCGCCTCATTGAGAGGGTTGCGGAGCATCAGAGTGACAGAGAGATATGAAGAGGTAACAGGAGAGACAGAATTGGGACTAAGCTCAAAACATTCCCCTCGACATTAACATCAACCAGATTGTAAAACACGACGTCCTGAAGGGGCTTTAATCTATTGAGTGTCAAGATAGAAATAAAACAATCATGTGTTCTTTGAGGGCCCTTCTGTCAGTCAGCAGAGCAGGCGGGAACCTTGAATTCTCCGTCTGCCAGTCAGACAGTTTGGGCTGAGCTGATTGAGATTAATGCCAAGAGCAGTTTGAATCCCTCCCACCCCCGAGGCGGCGCGGCTCACCCAGAATAAATGTATTTACGCTCGCTGCTGTGCTACATCAGCCTTTTCGGGATCGCCGCGATTCAGGAATCCTGCTCTCCCACAAGGAAGTAATTTTGTCAGCGTGTGTGCAGCTGTGACAGATGTGTGAGAGAGGAGGTCCGGTGGGGCCGGAGTCGGACACGGGCGGAGGTGGGCGGCGGTTACTTTGATGAGATGTAACGGTGGCGCCGCGCCAGTTGTGTGAAACGGTCCGGGGGTGCTGTGAGAACAGCTGCTGGCGTTCCTGTCTCCGTGGAGCCCCGGGGATGGGGAGGGATGATGGGGAACGAGGGGGCGGGAGATAGCCTGAAGGGGGAGGACGCTCCGCGGGGGAGCAGGATGCTTGCAGGATACCCCCCCCTCTGAAAGAGAACAACTGGAGACGTACAAAAACACCTCAAGGGGGTACACAGATGGATGCATGAAGCTTTGTATTCTCCAGAGGCGTGGAGATCATTAGTCCCTCGATGTGGCGTGGTCGCTTGATGTGAGTGGTTATTTAGATTTTTTAGTCTTAATCATCTCTGCGAGGAGGACCGTGGTGTTTCGATTTATTGAATTGTGTTGCAGTAAATGGAGAGGTAAAAAAAAAAAAAAGGAAGAGGCTTGATCCATAAACTAGTTTCACATCGCTCTTCTTTCATTTGTAGCCCTCTAAAATCATGAAGCAAAGGATCATGGGAATGGCATGAAGCCCTCTGGGGAAAGTGGAGCATACAGAGGGAAAAAAAGGAAAATTTGAGCAAGAGACAATTAAAAATGCAGTAAAGAAATAAGCGTGGGATGTGTGTGTTAAGGTTGTCTCTGGTATTGATTTGAGATATTGTGTGAGTGCACCGTGGAGAACATTAAATCTCAACATAAGGAGGTACACCCATGAGAAGGTGTTGCCGGAATATTCACATTAAATACAGCAGATAGTCTTTCACTATTATGGAAGGCAACAAAGAAACGAGCACGAACGGAGAGTTAGAACAAGTCAGAAGATTTCATGACGTTCAGATAAAAGGAGGCGCATGTCATATCTTTCACACCAAGAGTGAAAGTGTAGTGATGAAGGAGTTTCTCAAGCCTGTCTGACTCTCACAGATTTTTTTTCTTCCCCAAGCCCAAGGCTGAAGCCCTGATGGGCCAAACCACTATTTGACACAAAGAGAAAAGGAAAAAAAAGGGTCTCAGAAGGAAGATGAGAAGGGAGAGAGAGGCAGCCGATATCAGTAATCTTTACCCACTGCAGCCTAATTATACAGTTCTTACTGTTGGGGTTTGCGTCGGTAAAGAGCATGTAAAATACCTCGTACAACAATGTGTTAATGACGATTGTGGTGTGTCAGTCTCCCACAAGTCTGAGGGACACCTACATGAGACTCACGGCCCCAAAACGACACCCTCATCTCAGCACAGGGACCAGAACGAAAGAATAACCAAAAAGACAGGTATTATTATTTTTATATATGGCAATATTCCAGTAGATTTATTCACCGGTTTACTTTTGGGGCAGTAAAACTTTTATTATGAGTTAAACTTGACAGCTCACAGTGAAATCTGGGACCGTAAAAATTGAAAAGCGCAGACAAATGTCTAAATTCAGCTCTTCACTGACATAACAGTCTGTCACACCAATATAAGCGATTGAACTAAATCATAATGCTGGCACCAATAGTTGGGTCATATTTATTTTTTATCTGGCTGACAGTAGGATGAAATAAAATAAAATAAAAAATGTTTGTGGAGAGAAAAGAGCGTATAAAACTTACACCACAGGATGGTTGTGCTTGTTGTGTCGATGACTGTTGTGGTGTCAGCGCCCCACAAGTCTGAGGAACACGTACACGAGACTCACGGCCACAAAACCACCTCATCTGAGCACGAGGAGGGAACAGAAGCCGAACCGAAAGGTACTCCTCTTGTATGTAGTGGTTAGGGATGGGACGGTATTGAATTTCATCGCGGAAAACAAGTTGATCGTGAAGAATTTCCATTCAACATCAGGTTAAACATTAATGTACTGTGAAAAATATGGCCTTGTGATTTATGCTCATTATTATTTTTAATTAAAAAGAGATTATCTGTACCGCAATAAAAATATTTGTTTCAAATGAAAAGCTTCCAGAATGAGAGTTTTAAGCATATTTTAATGATTATCGGGATATTATCATGGATAAAAGTTATTTTCGGCCAGGTTAATCGTGACATGAAATTTGAATATCATCCCATGCCCTGTAGTGGTAGCAATATAATAGATGTATAGTGCACCCGTAGTGATTGAAACAAAATAGCCACCTCACAGCAAAACATGGACCCCCCCCCCAAAAAATAGAAAGTAGAAAGGTATGTAGAGATTGCTGCTTGCGATATTAATGAAAATGTTGGGTTTTTCCAGTCAATTCTGAGGGAAACGTACATGAGACTCATGGCCATAAAACAACCTCATCTGGACACAGGGAAGGTATCTCTATTGTATGTACTGTAACTTTCACAATGTGTTAAAATCGGTTACTAAACAGCAAAACTCATCTGTGAAACTGTGCCTTCTTATGTTAATTACTAAACCTTTAGTGTGAGGAAAGACAGGAGTAGTATTACAAAATTAATTTTGGCTTATTGGCCGTTTAGGATGCATAGATGTGTTTGCTTGTTATTACAATACAAACTGTGGTGTTTCAGTGTCCCACAAACCTGAGGAACACGGACATGAGTCTCATGGTCACGTACAAGAGACTCATGGCCTCAAAACAACTATGTCATCTGTCAACGGGGATAAAAGGTTGAAGGAGGAGGAAAGAAAAGCTGAAACAGAAGGTAAATCTTTTATATGTAGCTGTGGAAATCTTCTCATAAAATACACCTCATATATTTGCTCGTTATGTCAGCGATGATTGCGGTGTGTCAGTCCCCCAAATATCTGAGGGACACGTTCATGAGACTCATGGCCACATAGCAACCTCATCTGGACACGGGGGGGAAAGAGAAGCACAGGGGCATAAAGAAGGAAAAGCTGAAATAAAAGGTATTTTTTATGTATGTATGGACATTTGCAGTGGACTTCCTTAACCACAATGTAAACTTGGCAATTTGCAGCGAAATCTAGGGGCCTGAAAACTAGAAAGAGCCAAGAATGCATATAGGTTTTTGCCTGTTATTTTAATGACAATTGCGGTGTTTCAGTCTCACAGGGACACATACATGAGACTCATGGCCACAAAAAAACCTCATCTGGACATGGAGAAGGTATCTTTTTTCTATGTACTGTAGTGGTTGTAGCTAACTGTGGTCAATTGTAGAGGTGGAAATATGAAATCGATAAACTTTCACTATTTGGCCACTAGAAACTAATTTCTTTTTCTCTCTGGTGTCATGATAGTCAGTAAGCTTAAGTTATGCTAAATCAAAATTTGGTATTGAGTGACTGAAAGAAATATGGATATGGTTTATTAGTTGTTCACGTACCATATACATTTTACCTCGTGATATGTTTTTGCTTGTTATTTCATTAACAATTGTCGTGTTTCAGTTTCCCATGGGCATGAGACTCATGGAAACTTTCACAAGACTCATGGCCAAGTAAAAGAGGCTCATGGCCACGCACAAGAGGGTCATGGCCACGCACAAGAGGGTCATGGCCACATACAAGAGGGTCATGGCCACAAACAAGAGATCCATGGCCATGCACAAGAGGGTCATGGCCATGTACAAGAGACTCATGGCCACATACAAGAGACTCATGGCCACATACAAGAGACTCATGGCCACGTACAAGAGACTCATGGCCACGTACAAGAGACTCATGGCCACATACAAGAGACTCATGGCCACATACAAGAGACTCATGGCCACATACAAGAGACTCATGGCCACATACAAGAGACTCATGGCCACGTACAAGAGGGTCATGGCCACAAACAAGAGACTCATGGCCAAAAACAAGAGGGTCATGGCCACAAACAAGAGGGTCATGGCCACGTACAAGAGGGTCATGGCCACGTACAAGAGGGTCATGGCCATGCAAAAGAGAGTGATGGCCATGCACAAGAGGGTCATGGCCATGCACAAGAGAGTCATGGTCATGCACAAGAGAGTCATGGCCACGTAAAAGAGATCCATGGCCATGCACAAGAGGGTCATGGCCACGTAAAAGAGATCCATGGCCATGCACAAGAGAGTCATGGTCATGGCCATGCACAAGAGACCCATGGCCACGTAAAAGAGACCCATGGCCACGCACAAGAGGGTCATGGCCATATCCCAGAGACTCATGGACACGTACAAGAGACTCATGGACACATACAAGAGACTCATGGACACGTAAAAGAGACTCATGGCCACGTACAAGAGACTCATGGCCACGTACAAGAGGGTCATGGTCATGGCCACGTAAGAGAGACCCATGGCCACGCACAAGAGGGTCATGGCCACGAACAAGAGGGGCATGGCCATGCACAAGAGGGTCATGGCCACGCACAAGAGGGTCATGGCCACGCACAAGAGGGTCATGGCCATGCACAAGAGGGTCATGGCCATGCACAAGAGGGTCATGGCCACGCACAAGAGATCCATGGCCATGCACAAGAGGGTCATGGCCACGCACAAGAGGGTCATGGCCACATACAAGAGGGTCATGGCCACGCACAAGAGGGTCATGGCCACATACAAGAGGGTCATGGCCACGTACAAGACGGTCATGGTCATGGCCACATACAAGAGGGTCATGGCCACTCACAAGAGACTCATGGCCACTCACAAGAGACTCATGGCCACATACAAGAGGGTCATGGTCATGGCCACGTACAAGAGGGTCATGGCCACTCACAAGAGACTCATGGCCACGCACAAGAGGGTCATGGTCATGGCCACGTACAAGAGGGTCATGGCCACTCACAAGAGACTCATGGCCACGCACAAGAGGGTCATGGTCATGGCCACGTACAAGAGGGTCATGGTCACTCACAAGAGACTCATGGCCACGTACAAGAGGGTCATGGTCACTCACAAGAGACTCATGGCCACGTACAAGAGGGTCATGGTCATGGCCACGTACAAGAGGGTCATGGTCATGGCCACGTACAAGAGGGTCACGGTCATGGCCACGCACAAGAGGGTCATGGCCGCGTACAAGAGGGTCATGGGCACGTACAAGAGGGTCACGGTCATGGCCATGCACAAGAGGGTCATGGCCGCGTACAAGAGGGTCATGGTCATGGCCATGCACAAGAGACTCATGGGCACAAAACAACCACTTCATCTGAGCATGGGGTGAAAAGGGAGGAGAAACATGAAGGTATAGCCTTATGTATTGTGGTAAACCTCTGGTCGTGTAGAGTAAATGTACCTTTTACCACAAGATGCATTGGCAACTTTTAACACAAACTAAATGTTGTGTCAGTCTCCCATATATCTGAGGGACACCATGGTCACGTACGTGAGGCTCATGGTCACAAAACAACCTCATCTGAGCACGAGGAGAAAAGAAAAGCTGAAAGGAAAGGTATTTTAGGTTTTGTATACTGTAGTTTACCTTTAGAGCAGGATTCTTTTTAGCAGAACCTGAAGTAGAATGGATCCCTGAAAACAGCATAAATGTATCTTTGTTCTTACTTTTTTTATTGACGACAACAGACATGACAGTCTCCCACAACCATGATGCACATGCACACGTGTCTCATGGACACGAGTCGCATTGGCACAAACCCGCAACCTCATCAGTGCGTAGAGGAAAGGAGCATGAAGAAAAAACAGGTATCTGTTTGGTTCTCTAGCGCTGTGCAGAGGCGAAGCCGCAAGTTGTAGATGGATAGAGGTATTGATGTTGTTGATTATTGGTTGAAATCGAACAGTACTAGCTGAAGTAAACACGCGTCATATTCCATTTTTCAGGAAGAAAAAATATTGGATAGAAAAATACAAAGAAATATTTTTTTGTCATTTTTTGGCATATATTGTTAAGTGAATGCTATGACCAGGAATGTGATATTTAAGACGGACTGTCCACGCTGCTATTTGCAAGTGAACAGGTCGGATTTGTGTGAGTGTGTGTGTGTGTGTGTGTAGCACCAACCCAATTTGCATAGGTTGCTGTGGTAACGATGCAGCCGTCAGTAAATACATAGCTATGATGGTGATGTGGCTTTATACCTTAATGTTATAAACCTTATTTCTTTAGCCAATTACATTCTGTGTGTATAGGATCTATATAAGCAAATGCTTTCTCCCAAATCATTGGATGTTGCGGTCTTGTCGGTGGTCGTTGTTCTTTGGAGTTTGTTAAAAACAGCCTGAGATAATCTGTGCTGAGTCGATATGAATTGATTTGCAAGTTGTTGCTCCTTTGTAGTCCACCACAAACCTGAGTGGGAAAGAGGGAGTCATGAGACCCTGAAACATCCTTCTGGGAGAGAGGAGGAAGACCAAGAAGAGGGCAAACGAGAGAAACACAAAGGTAGAATTTGAACATGTGTATAACAGGGCAGTGATTCATAAGTGGTTGCGCAGTGGGAACCCAGAATGTATCATGACGAGGTTAATAGGTTACACAGTATTACATTTATAGCTCCATTAAATGTGGTGATTTAATTCGTTCGAGTCCATAGTTGATCAATGTTTTCTGGGTTTAATATTCTAACTGACATTTTTATCCATCTTATTCACCTCAGGCTGCAAAGTCTAATAGGTCTTTATGACTTTTCTAAAAATAAAAAAGTCTAACCCACTATTATCTTTAAGACAAACCATGTTGAACATTTCCCACATTTCGGTTTTAAGCCTTTTGTCCATCTGTCACGGAGGTGTAGATGGTGCAATTTCCGTTGTTTGCCCACTTCAATGACTTTTCATCAACATTGGCATAAAAGTTGATATTGAGAGTTCATTCTTGACCTTGGAAACAGCCGTTGGCAAAAAAAGACAACACACCATCATATCACAGGATTTTCTTCTTGGAAGATTGCACGATAGGATAAAAAGCTCTAATTATCTCACCATGAGGTGCGTTTTTCAAGGTGAAGAATGAACATTCAAGTTAATCTTTTTTTTGAAGCATTTTGAAAATTATTTTTGGTTGGCTTCCCGTCCACCTCAGATATTACACTTGACTTGAAAGCTGCATACAGACCCTCATAAAACCCCTCAGGATGACTTCTGGGTTCCGTCCTTCCATTTAAGAAACACTGCATTCGGTGAAGATTACGTGAGCTTTCTAGAAGAACTGCACGGTAGAATCTAGTGGGAATCCCGTCCCCCTAATCCACAAAACCCCATCTGAAGTAGGCTGCTGATGCTCACCTCTACCTGCTCTAGCTGTGTGAAGGTACATTGCCGTAGACGACCGTAGCGCAGTGAATGATGTGAACATAAACTCATGAACAAAAGATTCCTTCATCCCTCAAGGGCTTCTGAAACTCTTGATCTCGGGAGAGCCCCAGGCCAGACAGTTGTTTGGGATCGTATACGATCATTTCAGAGGTAAGAGACCAACACGGGTCTGAAGATACCGACAGGAGACTCAGGCTCGGTTAAATCCGTGGATTGTAAACTCTCTCTGTCATTTGACTTAAGTGTGGATGCTGTTTTTCAAAAGAAAAACCTGTGGAAAAATTCCTTTCATTGCATGTCTTGTGTTTTTCATTTCTGCTCATTCTTTCTTAATGCAACTCCCTCTTGGTCGTGTTTTTTCTTAATGTGCCTGATCAAGGTAACTGTCTAGACTTTAAATTCATATTACACCATCAGATGCACAAATCACATTCCTGTATTGATTTTTTAGAAAAGATTAGCAAAATGTGCCATTATTCTCTCAACCTCAGAGACTCTCTTTGATGCAGGTGGCTCTCTTACTTTCTCTCAATGTAACCATCTTTCAACGTTAACAATTCCCAATTGATAAACACCAATAAAGCAGCATCTTGACTCGTAATGTTAATTTGTGGAACAATGTCCCGTTGCCTCTCTAGTCTGTGGAGTAATTGGCCATTTATATTTAATTAGGCAGTTCTTCCCACACCGCTAGCATGGTTTCCTCAGTGCTGAGCGAGGCACTTTATGGCGCTGCTCTCGCTGGTTTCCTTTTAAACCGGCTCATTAATATTTCAGCTGGCATCATCAACCAAACAATAATAAAATAATAATGTGACGGCTGATTAAACAGCTAAACTCCGACGTTTTAATGTGCATTTAAATGTGTATTTGCATAAACATGCCTGGTAAACGCCTCTTTAGAGGACAGTGATGCCTTGCAGCACACTATTGCAGGCAACTTCTAAAGCTTAATAAAACCTTAATTATGAAACCAGCCTGAGCCAGAATAATCGTAGCAGAATGTAGAGCAACACCGCTCTGCACGATTCACATCCTACAGTAAATGAGCCGGCTCTGATTTCTCCCTCCGTGGAAAAATTATACAAAAGGTCTTGCACCATTCTCCACAGCTTTGGTTTTTAGGGTGTGAAATACAGGAGAAGTGTTAATGTATCCAGCGTACGAGCATCAAGGGTAAAAACCTACACTCAAATCCTCTCTAATTCATGAATTACAAAGAGAAAATTTAATTAAGAGCTCTGATCCTGCAGCACTTTTATGAAAGAGAACTCTGTGGAAATGAAGAACAAACGGTGAACTAGAGGAGAGGCAGCAGAGGTTTTCTATCGGGCTAAGTGGTGTCAGACCGATTTCATGGTGCCAGGAGCCGTCTGACAACACCTACTGTACCGTATCGCTGCCCTCAAACTCCCCTGGTTATGATTCTGTAGTTTATAATCCACTCATCCATTAATGCAATTAAATTCCCAGACACAATTAACATGCCTGTACTCACACACACACAGTCGCACAGAGACACACACACACACACACACAGGATAGTGGAATTCCCATCAGCAATCAGTGCAGCCCTGGGAAGCAGACTCAGCAAACCTGTGAGTGTGGTAATGGAGAGGGAGTGGTCTGTCTTTATTGAACCAATATGGAGTCAGAAAGGCAAGTCATAAAACACACAGTCATCTGTTCACCAGTCATCTAAAACTGAAAACCATCACATATCTGTTAGTGCCATTCATTTCTCATTTCCTCCCGTCATGGAAGAATCCCATGAGAATGCTTAAAAAAAAAAAAAAAAAGATGCTGCCCCGCCCCAAGTAGTGAAAAAGAAACTTAAAGTGCCTCTTTCTTTCAGACTGTGAGTGCTACGGCCACTCCAACCGCTGCAGCTACATCGACTACCTGAACATCGTCACATGCGTCAGCTGCAAGCACAACACCAGGGGCCAGAACTGCCAACACTGCAGACTGGGATACTTCCGCAACGCCTCTGCCGAACTGGACGATGAGAGCGTCTGCATCGGTCAGTCTGCAGGGGAAAGAGGGAGCAGTGTGTGTGTGTGTGTGTGTGTGTGTGTGTTGGGAGTGATTGACAGGTGTCTTTTACAATTCTAAACTTTTTTAACATAAAGACAACTGGGTAATTTAGTCATACGCATGCAGTTAAAAATATATACAGACGCTTTTATAAAACACATTTTTTTGTGTTGGCTCTGTGGCTTTTTTAATCTCATAGTTTATTTTCAAATGATATGTTAAGTGGGTGGGGGGGTAGCCATCAATCATGGCGTGGAGTCTCAGATATGGCGTGTTATGAAACGCCTTCCTATCTTAATTTCTTTCCCCAGAGGTGCTTGATGTATTTCACTGTATAGCACGCAACACATCGGCTGGTTTACTACAGCGCTAACCCAATACAAACAATTTTGTAAAATAAAAATTCCAGCGCAAATTACCGACCATATTTAGGCAAACTATTTACTTGTCCCGTATGAATCTCCAACTCAGTAATTTGGTTGTTTTTTTAAACATGTTTTTTTTTCATGATTGCCAAATGAGTATCTGCTGGATTTTAACAATCAACAATCGCAACTTCCCAAACTGATAATATGATAATTTCACTATTGTGTTCGCAGATTATTGCACTGCTCCAATGTGGCAAAAAAAAACGATTATTATGCTTTAATATTCAGTTGAAAATCATTTGTGGTCAGCGATTAACAACCATAGACAGCGGCAGGTATTTTCACCTGATTTAGTCGGTCAAGAAATGTCCATTGTTTGGAAATAAAACATACAGTGTTTTGGCTAACTGCCCTGCAGGATTTTTGTTACACTGGAGATGCTACTGTATAAAGGTTTAGAATTCCAACACTGTTTGACTAATGCAGATGAAAACACCCTCAGGCACCCTTCAAGCTGAAAAGTAAATACTTAAAACTTAATTTAAAATCCAATGTGCTGGAATGCAGGGCAGAAATAATCAAACTTTCACGGAATATTTATTCTTTTTAGACACTCTCTTCTTAAGGGCATGTCCTAATAAGAGGTCACTCAATGTGGTTTTGATGTGGATCCACATGGATGTGGGGGGGGGCACACAGGCCTTTAGAGTCAGCAAAATAAGGCCCCATTATCTCATCACCAAGCACCGGTTCACATAACGCATCTTTAAACAGGAATGCATTAGCACTCACCCTTTACAGAGCTGCATTCCCAACATGACCCACAAACACGTGGACTCTGATTGCATCGCTGTGGTGGAAGTTTCATTTGTATGAATATTTTATAATTGTATCAGAATTGAGTTAGTTTGATCGTGGGGTTTTAGCCTAAGCTACAGGCTTACATCAGATCGTGAGAGAAACTCTTGATTCATCATCAACCGACTGACGGACGCAATGCAAACAAGCTTTTCCCATCTCTGATCTGCCACCACTGATCTGGATATCAGTCAGCTTCTATAATATATGTATTTATAATGATAACTACTTGTAGAAATAAGAGTATTCTGATCAAAAGAACTTGCAGTTCTATTTAGACGAGGGGGATTAGTTTCCCAAACAACATCTGATATATACAGTGCTTTCTGGCATAGGACATCAGTCTTCCCAGTACACTAGGCTGTATGATGTGGGTTTTTTTTTAGAAAATCAATGCCAAACTCTTGGAGACCTTGGGACAGTATATTTACAGATCCGTGGTATCAAATAACCATTATAACATGCAAAATGTAAGGTGTTTTATTAAATCACAGTAGGATTTAGTCTACATATATCACAAATCCCTATTCTAACTGCCTCCATTCCTTTTCCAACCCCCCCTAGAGTGCAACTGCAACCAGATGGGTTCTGTTCACGACCGGTGTAACGGCACGGGCTTCTGCCAGTGTAAAGAGGGGGCCACGGGGGCCAAGTGTGACGACTGCCTGCCGGGATACAACTGGAAGCAAGGCTGTTACCGTGAGTATTTTTTATTTTGGTGGGATGAACAAATGTTGGAGTCTTCCAGGGACCTTTGCGAGTGCCACTGGAGCTTGTGCATCCTATGTTTTCTCTGCTCGCGTGGGAATAGATCATGTAGCTCATTAGCAGCATCAGCTGCTCCTTTAATTGATGACCCTGTCACTCCTTAACCCCATTACAGGGAATCGCCTTCCTCCACCATCCACCATAGTGAGGGCCCTCAGTCTCATATAGGCCCCCACCCCCATCCACTCACTACACCTCCACAGGCACCATGTCTTTTGACTGTATATTGTAGTTAATGGTAACTATATTTGTTTCGATTTGACATCTTACTCCAATGCGGAGCCAATTATCCCTGGTGTAATAAAACATGTTAGCTCCTGTAATTATTTCCTGACACGGACCCCTGATCCTCTCCATTTTTTCTCTCCGCACTTTTTTTTTTTAGGTCAAATATCTTGTGTATAATAACTACCTCTGTGCTTTTTCCTAATGCCTTTTTATAGCGTTTTAACGACGCCATTTGTCCCTCCAATCATTACTGAACAAATATCACAAATGCAGTGTGTTCTCTCGCTGTGTTTGAATGATTTTAACTTGACCCTGAGAAAGTGCAGGCTCAAGAAAAATAGTCAGAGAATAGAACTGCAAAAAAAAAAAAAAAGGCAGGTGTTACCTGTTGTTGTCCCTGAGGCAAAGACTGGAGAATTTATCTTGCCTCTTTCCTTCCTCCTGCTTTATTTTCTACTTTGTTCTTTCTGCCCTGAATTCCTCTCTTCCCCCCGTATCTCCGTTTCCCATCATGCTTTTTCCTAACATTATCCCTCCTTATCGCCCCTCACCTGTCTGTCTCCACCATACGTCTTCCTCTCTTTCCTCCCCCTCCATCCTTTCACCGCCTGTCAATCTGTCACAATCTGTGCCCTCTTTATAACTCCTCATTCTCCTTCCTTTCCCCCTCCTCTGCTCTTTCTGTCTCCGCTCGCAGCCAACGTTTGCGACGAGGAGATGCTTCTGTGCCAGAACGGAGGGACGTGCTACCAGAGCCAGAAGTGCATCTGTCCTCCGGAGTTTAAGGGGGTGCTGTGCCAACAGTCCCGCTGCGAGGCGGGCAAGGACTGCAACGCCGCCTCTTCCCTGCACCTTACCACGGCCACCCTGCTGCTCTGCACTCTGCTAGCCCACCTGCTGGCCACGTTAACTCCCCACTGAGCCACGAAACCCTCCCCCTTCTCCCCCCTCAGACCAACGAGTGTATGCGTACACGAGGCATAGGGGTGACCCAGAGTGGGAAGGGACGCCCCGGTCGTGGACCTACACACACTGCAGCACTCAAAAAGCACACACACTTCTACACTAACTAGCCCCGGTCTCCTTTCAAACACACATTTACACACACACACACACACACACACACACATCACAGGACTGTTATAATACGGAGTGTGTGCTCAGGTGTGAGAAGGACAAACAGAAGAAAGGGGAGCGACCTCAGAGAAAAAAAAAGATGCAGATGGAGGGGGGCAAAAAAAAAGAAAAGAAAACCCATACCAACCACTGTTCCCTTTATTCCTGAGCTGGAGCAATGTGCATCAAACCAAAAAGCATAAACACTTAAATCACCACTGTTTCACGTCAAAGGGAATGGCTGTTGTACCTACAAGGAACTTTTTATTTTTTATTTTTTGGGTGTTTTTTTTTTCCTTCTTGGTTGAGTTGAGGATCTCACCTCCGTTCGACACGCGTGCGGTCGGACTCGGCGAGTACGAGAGACGGCGTCGACGTCGGGAGGCGAGGCCTCGCGTTTGAACCTGCTGCTGAGGCCTACGTAGTATATTAACCAGGTTTCATTTCTTCTCGAAAAGATACTTCATTTTACATTTATTCTATTTCTGCTGCATTCTTTTTTTAATTATATCTTCAGTCATTGTATCTAATGTTCCCACTGACAGTCGCTGAGATTATACATATTATATAATATCCAGGGGGCTACGAATAATACAAATTTAGTCACTATTATGGTTGTTATAGGAATGAGTGATTGTTGCCACACTTAGCGAGATTTTAATCTTCACACAGTATTCAGGAAGCAGAATTTAACAGAATTTAACTTGCCAGAAGTCTAAAAGAGAGAGAAAAGATATCGATCACGTATCAAATATTATGACATTATTTGAATATTTTTTGTAGAAATTATTTTTGTTTGGAGTTACAATAAATTATAAAAAATGACATTTACAACTATTCCAAATGAGCATTTTATTACACTGAGTGTAAACATGACTGTTATTTGCCTTCTTGCTTGTTTCCCATTCAGTCAAGTGTCCACAAATATTCATGCTGTTAACATCTTTTCCTTTTCCAGTGAAAACAACAAAGAGACCAGTCATCCATTTGATCCATTTCATTCACTGACATGGCATCGAATGCTGATCATCACTAAACAGACTATTCCAGCGGGCTGTCTGACAATCACAAAGAACTGCTTTATGTCAAGAGAATATAAATTATTTTATTCTGATAAAAGTTGCAAAGAGCTTTTTATATCACATGCACATAAATGTCACTTGCTCATACAGCCGGAGTGATGGGCCAAATTAAAAATACGCAACATCGGAGACATGCTGTTTGACGACGGTCCGGAGGGACGGAGCGACCGACCCCGAGGCCACATTTCCTCATCTTTAATTCTCCGCTGGAAGGCTGTTTCCAGTGACAGGCTGTCTTTTGCAAAAAAAAAAAAAAAAAGAATCTTTTATTCCCCCCTCGGCAAAACTATAACATCTCACCGAGAACCGTTCAATTGCTGAGTCAGGCCAGGTGCACGGTGGGTAAAGAGAGAGATGTGAGCGCTGCATTACAACAGGATACGGTGTACATCAAAAGATAAAAGGCCAGACTAAGCCTGTGAGAAATGACAAAACAGGGATCCTTGTATTACTCCTCTGTGTTTCTGAGCTGGTGGTTCCTGTATTAGCTATTCTGTGTGTAGGGCTCATCCCCCCTCGGAGCTCCAACGGCGTCGAGCGCTGAGGCTCGGGGAGGGGAAGAGTTTATGAATGTAGAACACTGAGAAATGAAGTAAAGGAACACATTTCATCTCGGATCAAAGAGCAGGTAGTAGATAGTACTCGCAGCCAGAAAAAACAAGTGTATGGCAGTATAATGTATACATTATTGGCTACTCATAACCAGTTAAAAGTATCGACGTAACGGTGTAGAAATACTAGTCATGCATTACTTTTTTTACTGATGTAAAAGTCCAAAAATCTAAATATACTTTAAAGTACAAAAAGTACTCATTATGCAAGCTCATTTCAGAATAACAGATTATATAATCTGATTTTAATGACTGATACTTGATGTTAACACGACTTTTATGTTGCAGCCAGTAAAGGAAGGGATGTTTTAACACATTAATATACTGCCAAGTTGCTTAATCTGTACTAATACATCATAATAACTACTTGTTATATACATTTTGTATCACAAGAATGTCAATGTATTACGTTAAAGTACAAAATGTACTCATTATACAGGCTCATTTCAAAATAACATTATATGATCGGATTAGAGTTAATGATAATTAATATTTAAGCACCACTTTAATGTTCCAGCCAGTAAAGGAAGGGATGTTTTAACACATTAATATACTGCCAGGTTGCTTAATCTGTACTAACACATCATAAGTACTACTTAGTAATTACATTTTGTATCACAAGAATGCAAAAGTCCGAAAGTATTTGAATCAAAATAGACATTACATTACAAAAAGTACTCATTATATACAGGCTCATTTCAGAATAACATTATATGATCGGATTAGAATTAATGATAATTAATATTTAAGCACCACTTTAATGTTGCAGCCAGTAAAGGAAGGGATGTTTTAACACATTAATAAACTGTCAGGTTGATTAATCTGTAATACATCATAATGACTACTTATTTACATTTTGTATCAGAATCTGCAAAGTAACTAGTTATAAAAGTAGTGCAGTACCAAGAATACTCCCACAGGAATACGGGGAAGACTTTTAGCCTCACGTTTAACAAATTAGCCCTCGTTCATTCATACATTGTTCATCAAAATAATCTCGCTGTTAATTTCTTTCATGTGTGAAATCTGACAAATGAGATAGGAAGTGCCAAATGACGCCTCTATTCCAGGCAAAACTGTGAATAAATTTGTCATTAGGCTTTATCGGGGGTAATAAATGAATATTCAGATGAACCTACCTACCTAATTAAATTAAAACGCTGTGCTTCGCCACATTGAGATGAACCCCGAGACATATCAAAAATTAATGAGGGTAAACTCTCTGAACAGTTTTTTTTTTTTATTTCACCTCGTGAGTGTAACAGATCTGTAGATCTTCATTGTCAGGTTACACCCGGTGAGACGTGGCCAGTTTGTCTTTGGGGAGAAACGTCACGTTTCCTCGCCGTCACCTCAGCTGCACCACCGCCTCCTGTTTGGAGGACTTTAGGCTGTGGATCTCACCGGGTCCTCGAGGCTTCCACAGCTTGCCTGCCCTGAAATCCCCATTGTTTTTGACGCTACACATCCGAGTCACCTTGCCCGTGCTGTGCTCGTGGGTCTCTGCCAGTCATACTTTGTACAGCCGCTATCACTCACTCGCACATGACCTGATTTTCTCTTCCAAGGTCGTGCGTCTCTCTGTGGGTTTGACTGATCTCACGTTTCGTCATCCTTTTTTTTAAAACATCACGTAGACTTGGAGGTGTACGGTGAGTCTTTGCCAGATCCCTCTGGAGGGGGCCTGACTGAGCACCTCATGTTTTATAGGGAGGGAACATGGACCGGTTTGGTACTTTCATCCCTGAATACTTTGTATCAAGAACTCAGGTTGACTTGCACATGTAATTCCTCTGATATTTCCCTTTACACCTAAACTCAGCTGAGAACCATCCGGAATCAAATAACCACCATCTCCCTGCATGAAACTCGTTTTCATACACCATCATTCTTTTAAGGCATGTGCATATTTTACTTGGATTATTGTTCTATAAAATATCTATTTATGGGATTGCAAACAGCAGGGTACCTACACCATTTCCAAAGACAAATTAAAGCACTTTTCAAGCATTTCAAGGTGCATCTCCATGCTTTTCCAGCCCCTTCCAGCTGTGGTAAACTCCATATTTGTATCAATCCAATGGTCAGTATTCAGTCTACTTATTATGTCACTTGTTCATCACATTAAATGAGATGTTATTGTCCTCTAAACAACCAACATGATGTTTGGAGACAGATTTTTACAGAAGGACCACAAATGAAAGGAAAACTAATTCCACTAACAGATCCACAGAAATATAATCACCAACTATTTTCATCATCTGTTCATCATCAAAAGTCATTTTTCATAAAGAAATGTCAGAAAATGCTGTTTTCAGTCCCTCAAATATGGAGATCTTCTTTTCTCTGTTCTATGTCATCACATACAACACACATTTTTATTCTAAATCCAAGCACTTACACTAACATTCAAGTGTTTTCAAGGGTTTCCAGCACCCGTACGAACCCTGAAACAGGTTCACCATACCCTGAGTTGTTTTCTTCCAGTATCCCAGTCATTTTAAGCCTGAACATGATGATTGAGAGTTCAGTTTATATGGGAACGTGATTTTGTCGGAGACATCACATTCAACTGAGCAGAACAACAACAGCATCGTCTCTCGGCCCCAGAACCTAATATCAGACTTTATTACAGCAGGCCGCTGTTTGTTCCCGTTTCCACGCGACGGTCAGCTGTTGTTGTTTTCTTAAGCATTCCCACAAGCCTCCCCTATTGTTTATTATCGCAATCATGATGACAAGATCCCAATCCACTTAATAAGGCCTGCCTTCCAAGCCATGAAATAGTCATCACCATGCAGTGGCGTATATATTAGACCTCACGTTTAAAACACAAACTCCTTCAGCTAATTAAAGCCTGTCGATTATAACGACATCCGTGTGAAAACGCTTTCAATCTCAACACACTCCAATTCAAATGTGCAGTGTTTGTAAATCAGGGCTTTTGGCTCGTGTCTACCTCACTCCCTCCTCTTTACGGACATAACGACCTCGTGTACAGTTCAGACCTCAGTCCTGAAGGAAACATCGCAACTGCAGCAAGAACAAACATCATTACTGATAAGAAACAGTTGTTTTTTTTGTCCAGAAGTTTAAAAGGGCTGCATGCAGCTCGTCTACAGATGATCTACTGACACTTAACTGTCCAACTTCTCAAAAAAACTCTAAATATTTATATCTAAACTAAATATCCAAACACGATGAAATCAATCACACATTTCCCCAAAACACTTTCACAACAATCTCTTAGGACAACACAGATTTTCTACAACCTAAAACAAATTATGAAAACGATTAAGGTTTAATATTTAGTCATTGCCGGTTGGTGTTTGTAAACACTGTATTTAAGAAGCTCGACAACAGAGAGCACAGCAATGGTCGAGCGAGCCAGGGATGAATAAAGGGAGCGATCAGCGTGTTTGACCCGGGAATGAGTACCGGCTGCTTATTGGCTGGGGGGGTCCGAATGCCCTTTGATGACCCCCAGAAGAGTCCCCAACACAGCAAACGGAGGAGAGGCCGTCCAGGCAGAGGACGGGGTGCAAAAAAATCAAGAAGAGCTTATCGACACAGATGACACGGGGGAAATATGTTTTCATCTGCCTGAAAATAGACCCCTGTGAAGGTGTGGAGAAAAATCCTTTATGCTCAGTCGACACTAGTTTAGCCATTTACACTTTTCCATGTCTGAACGGTGACGAACAACAAGCACCAACAATAATAATAACCCTGAACCTCCGGAGTCCCACTTTGTTCGTTTGTAATCACAAGGAGGCAAGAGAGATGTGGTAGGTGAATCTGGAAATATATATATATATATATATATATATATATATATATATATATATATATATATATATATATATATATGAAACTTTAAAACTCCACCTGTTACCACCAAAGCAGTGCGGCAGCAGTGTTGTACCCGTGAAAATCACTGAATAAAACTGCATTAATACTGCATGAATTATTGATGCATCACCATGCCATCACCTAGTAAGTGGATGCAGAACAGTTGGCCTTAAAGGTTGGACATCGTCTTGTGCAAACAAACACACACACAAGCAGGAGGAGGAGGAGGAGGAGGAGGAGGAGGCGCTCCTCCCAAGGACTTACACCAACAATAATGTTGTTTACAAATGTAATTTAATATGCATTCTGCGGCTTGAAGCCTCCAGTCAGCAGTGAAGCCCCACTCTGGTCCATGTCGGTCAAGTTCCTACTTTTTGATGGTGTCAACCTGAGGCGTCTTGCCCGAGGCTGAGCCATGCAAAGCTGTAAAACACACCCAGAGGTGCTGCCAGACATTTAAAAAAAAGGAATAGAAAAAAGGAAAATGGGGCAGTAGTACACACTTCCCTTAAGAACAAGATTAAGTCCATGGAAAGTAGGGAAGACAGCATCTTTGTCATGAATACCAACAACTGCAGGTGGAGACATTTAATCTAACAATAGAAAATACTCTGTTGAAAACAGAAAATTGCTAAAATGAGCATCGCTGCAGTAAATCAGGAATAAAGTGGAAAAAAATCAGGTGACATTAAGAAGAGTTCAGCAGAGCTTGATTCAGTGTGTTATCTGTGAGGCACGACTCCGAACAAACAAAGGACGAACACATTAAAAATAAAATGTCTAAATACAGAAACTCAAACCCAGAATCTGAATTAGGAATTAAGATTTTATCCACAAATATTAACACTGGTCATAAAATCATGCATCTGTCTTGATTATGAATACATTTTTGGAGAAAATCATTTCTACGACTTCATTCTCTAAGGTTATTATTAGCATTATTATTATGCAGAGGTGGGACGGTATCTGTATCTTTACTTGAGGATTTATTTTTCTGACATTTTACTTTTACTCCCTACATTTTAAAACAAACTTTCAACTCAAAACAGGCTTGAATGCATTTGATGTGTATCGATTATTCATTTTTTATTATTAATACGACGCGACATTTAGCTAGTCTTCCAAAAATAAAAAAAAAACAGTAGAAATGTCCTTCAATGTGACTTTACTTTATCCTTTAAGTACATTTCAAGTCACGTCCTTTTTTCCACTTACATTCGTAAAGAGGTTGAATCAGTACTTCTGGTCTTTTAGAACACAAGTTTGTGTACTTCTACTTGAGTAGAGCACGTCTGTACTTCTGACACCTCCGTTATTCTGCTGCTGCCTGTTAATGATGACACATCCTGCTGCTGCCACACTGCCTCCGCCTTCTTTCTCACACCGTCACAAACACGCACACTTCTGAAGTACCAGCGTGCCCTATAGCAAACGTGTTGGCATAGAAACGCCGCTGTGCAGTATGTAACCCTCAGAACGCCCGTGCTTTAGGCGAGAACGTTTAAACTCGTCTATTCGCATGGCTGTCAGGCTGTCGGTGAACCAGCGGGGGCTGACATCAGAGCTCTGAACGCCATGTTGGAAGACGTAGTGGCGGGATGCTCTGCTGCTCTGCAGAACCTACAGAAGCATGCAGATCTGAGATCAGCGCATCGCTCCGAGCTCATGACTTGCAACAATACAGCTGCAATGATATTTTGTGGGTTTATTCCCACTTTGGTAATCAGTCAGACTTCTTTGCATTTTTTTTTGCCGTCACAGATGGAGTTTGTGCTGCGAGGCGGAGGATGTGTTGCCGCGTCTCACTTGATGTTGTAAATTCTGCTTTTAAAGGACGTCAGCACACTTTCAGGTGGCAAATTAAGTTGTTTTTTAGAGGGGGGTTGAATCTCTTGCCATGTAATCTGTCTGAACATTTCAGCAGACTAAGCTCCCTAAATATAAAGAGTACACTAAGACAACAACCCGACCCTGCATCACAAACAAAGTGTGGAACGTCTGGCCTGATCAAACTTTGATCAACCGAGTTAAAGACAAATACCGAGAAGAGAAGCGTGGTGCCTCGATCCAGCATTCACATCCGGTTCATGCAGCGCTTGCACAGATTGCACAGGGATGAAACATCTCTCACAAGCGTTCTCCACCAGATACACAGATCTGATATGCATATTAATATGTGAAGAGGAACGGTGACGGCACATATATGCACATATCTTTAGTGACATTCATAAACTAACCAGATTTAATGAAAATAAAAAGTAGAATATGTATCCAGGTCATCTTAAAGTTACATGAAAGAGCTCTCATCTGTTTCCACACAGACTCATTTGTAATAAAGGTAAGATATTACAAAAAGTGACGTGAGGATTACATCATGACATCCAGGAAGTTGCCAAAAACACCTCTTTATAATACTTCCACTGTGGGTTTTTCAAACTGTGGAAAGCAAATATTCTACTCTGAAATAATTACATATCCGTATTGAATAAACAAAAAGTCCAATCAATAAAACACCAAAAGCATGCACAGACTACAACGCTTGTTCTCACATTAAAAAAAGAGTATATCTTCTGCAGCACACTGAAGGCCTACAGCAAATCCTCACCAATGATTCATTGTGCAGCACAGCTCAGATACACAGAACCAGACCTCCTGCACAGGCCGCAAACCCAACACAATCCCATATATAAGCAACATAAGTGTGCAAACCAGGTGAAGCCTCGGCGGGCTCGACCCAGTGACCATGTGGGAGCAACAGCAGCAACACAAACAAGCAACATTGCAAGTTAGTCCAAGTTAACAACGAGGAACGCCAGCAGAGAGAGAGACAGGTAGAAGGCGCGTCCTTACTTCATGGAGATGACGTAGTCCCACATCCACCTGAAGCTGCTGCTGCGACGTTGGCTCGTCGTTCACGGCAGCAACGCCGGTTAAACCGCAAATTCTCGGCCGTTTTATTTACATTAAACATTTATTTTTGGTTTACTCTGAGGCTAGAGTACAAGTCGCCTCACAGTTTGGTCCGCGGAGGTCATGGCGGTGTCCTCACCTGGCTGCAATCAAAAGTTTTGACTGCCTCGACTTTGAGGGTGCAATACCACCTTCCACCACAGAGAGCGGAGGACGTTGACCAGCGTTGGAAACCAGGGAGGCGCTGTTTCACTCATTTGAAGAAACTCGATAAAGAAAAGGGCAGCGAAGCAAACAAACGACATACAGTAGTCAAATAAAATAAATATGTTTTTTTAAATGGCTGAGTTGGATCTTAATTCTTTTAATGTTTGAACCTCATGATGATGAGTAAATGGGCCACTGTGAGTTTTAAATAACAGCTGTAACGTGTTTTTATTATTATTATTCAAGGAAATAGAAATATGTAAAATAAGATAATCCTTTATTTGTCCCACAGTGGGGAATTCACAGAGTGAATATACACTAGGTAATATATTCTAGTCTAGTATTTGTATGTAGAGAAATTTCTGGAATAATCAATTAAGTTGAATTTAGAGTTTTCATTAATAATTGTTTTTATTATATTTTATTATTATTTTATCTGTGGTTCATATCCGGTGTGATGTTCTGGACATCTGTTGAGTGTTGACATATATTACACACCAGGATGTTGTTGGGAACAGTGTGCTGACAAGCTAAATCCTCCAAATTACATGTATGCATATTGTTCTCTGTGTGGAAAGTTGCATATTTTTGCATGCTCATTATTGATACATCTGGTGCAGGGTTGTTGTTGTTTTTTTTTTGGCAATGATATGCCAAAACCACAGGTGACACCGGCACATTCATCTGCAGGTGAGACACTTGTATTCACATGAAGAAACTTTAGCCATAAGGACGTCGGAGGACCTCGACCGTCAATTCCTCACAGCCGATGGAAACATCAGAGTCCATGAACCTCCAGATGGCTTTGTCTAAAAAGAATAATTTGGGTGCAAAGTAGCACCTGTCACGAAGACGGACTCAAAGCAAAACACTCGAGGAAGAGGAAGAGGAGAATACATGGCCTTCGCGTGAAATCGTCCCAAATACATGGCTCCATAACGCCGTGGATTTGGGTAAACACAGTGACAGTTATTCAAGCAGCAGGAGGGAATTCACAAACCCACTTCGTTGATTTCCAGCCTGTCCAACTGGGCTGATTAAAAAATGAGATCTGAGGGGGAAACACACCACTCTGCACTATGGAGGTCAAGAGAAATTGGAGCGAGAGAAACAGTCTAAGTATAAAAAACAATCAGACACAAAAGGAACACTTGGCAACGCGAAGTGACACGAGGGAAAGGAAGCTGGGCTCATCAACAAAGCAGCGCTGACAGAAAAGTGTGACTCGCAGAGTAATCACGATCTGCAGCGGTGACATACCTGTAGTTTAAGTTACCCGGAGACGGAGGGCTTTGCTTAGAAGACGGCTCGGCTCAGCCTCAACATCCTTTTCAAAAGAAACTGACACAAACTGAGAAACAGTCTTCTTTTTTTAGGGGGGAGTAGATACAAAGAGGCAGTAAAAGTGAGTTGTGTGCTTATTTTATACTGTTATATACAGCATATGGTTACTATAATAACTGTAATATATAATATAACGGGTGTTTTATACTGTCTGTTTATGCTTCAGTCACTGCGGAGGCATGCAGGATGAATAAAGTTCATTTTATGGGTGTAGGATATTCCTTTAATAAGCAAGATGATGTAATATCATGGGTAATATCATATGTGTATTTTCTGCTTTTATGTCCATCACTCTGCTTTCTCTCTTTGTGTTGTTATCATATTTAACATTTCACCATTTCCCCCTAAAAAGATTCAACTCTGCACCCTTTTGCAATATCTTGAAATCCTGGAGATTTTCCTCTATTTTTTTTTTGTTTTTGTTTTTCAAATAGTCTCGAAGGGTCACTCTCCTTTTGTACACTCCGTTATGTACTATGAAGTATATTTCCACATATTTTGCGGCCTCTGTCTTTTCCAAACACCCCCTCTCCCAGCTGTCACATTTCTCCATTTCCTTCATGGATGGCAGAGCATCGTGTCAGCTGCTGTCACATGTCTGAAGGTTCAAGTGAAAGCTTCAGTTGTGTATTTACTGTAAACTGTTGGAAAATAAGAAAGACTTTTCTGAAGGGAAACAATAGTTGAGTACCTTCCCCAAAAGGTTTCCAGTTCTCAAAAACCCTTATGATGCAGCAAAAACCACCCGCTTGCCCTTCAAATTAGACTTCAAAGTCATCTGGTGCGCTAAAATGGATTAGAGTCTACAAACTTACATCACCAAATCATTAGGGTTCATCCTCTGGGCACCGGGAATGTCATGACAAGTTAATCCAGCAGTTGTTGAGATATGTCAGTCTGAAACAAAGTGACTGACTTTGCCATTTCTGCTTTTAAGATGTCATATCATCATTAGAGTCTCCGACCGGCAACCCTAAAGATGTCTAAAGAAAAGGACCGCGGGGTCTTTCACATTTCCGATTCAAGAACTTTTTTCGACATTGCTAAAGAGATGCGAGGCCTCGGGGAGATCAGCTATAAGCCTCTTTCAGATGTAAGTCGAGCTTTAATGAGATCTGCCAAAAGCACTTTATCACAAGAAAGAGAGTCAATAAGGTCAATTTAGAAAGAGGGAGAAAAGGAGCCCCTGTTCGGAATCTCCCTGCAGACCCGGGAACAGAAACTCTGAACTTACGCCACAGAGTGCAATTATCTGTTGCCCTAAAAAGGTTACGGGGCGTCTTTGCTATTTTTGCACAAATGTAGATTTTCCATATTTAATCTAACTCAAATGAGTCTGCAAATAAATGAGATGGACATGTTCTCACTTGTTCAGTGCGATAGAGATGCAGGTGTACGGATAGCAACGTGCCAGATACCCAAAGAGTGCATCAGTCACATTTGTGGGAGAGGAAGACCTGACGGAGGTGTTTGGTCCGGAGCGGAAGCAGAGGATAACAGTGTTTCTTCTTGTAATGTGTGTGTCCTGTCAGCAGGCAGCCTCTGGGGCGCCTAAGTGTACCATCTGTGACCGGGTCTGCCATGCCATCATACCCGGTACCGCTGCCACCGACGACCAGGCCGCGCTGGATCACATGACTTCTGCTTTCTCGCTGCCAGGGAAGGAGAGGAGCCAACAGAAAGCAGGGGGGGGCTTTGTGTTTGTTTTTGCTTGACACAGTTCTGAAATCATAATTGTAAAGGAAATGTGTTATTTACCAACGAATAAGGCAGATTTTGACAGATGTAAAAAAAAAAATAAAAAAAAAAAAGTAAACACATCCCCCGGCCTGCCAGACAAAAGACATCTCTGTACTGGATGTGCACAGATGAAATTGTTATTGATCTTCCTGTGTAAATCTGTTTAAGGCGGCAGACGAGTGCATTTCCCAAATTTGTAAAGGAGTATTTCTTTTATATCATCTGATGTGTGATGCATCCCTTAATCTTGTAGCGTTATAATCTGCAGATCATTGGCGGATTCTCTCTGTATGTAATGCAGTTTTGTAGCGATATTGGTCATGATTTTACCTAAAGCTTCGACTATGCTTTTATGTTTAATGGATAAAAGAACCAGCTTGCAGGAGAAGCACAGAGCTTTTGCATCTTCTTCTCAGAACTTCCAGTCTGACATAAAGCTCAGTAGTAAAGCTCACCAAAATGTACATAGAAATATAGATACTACCGGTATATATATTATTTGCATTATTTTTTCTCCCTTTTTATTCTACTTATTCGAATCCCTGTCTATTATATTCCTTGATTCTATTCTAATTTAAACATTTTACCTGTTTATGCATTATGCAACAGTGTGACTTTACCCTGTGTTGTACTGTAATGACACTAATGCCCGACCTTTGACCTTGAGTAAAAATGACTATTTCCACCAATAATTGGTTTAAATACATGCATAACTATCTTTAAAAGCACAAAAACAAAAAAGAAGACATGAACACATTTACCTTAAAACGATGTATAGCTGTGTTGATAATAGACCGTTCTTACAGTGGACACGTTGACTACTGATGTAACTCATCATATTGGCTGTATTTTCATTGAGCCGTGCCAGTTCTCACACTGACAGACCTAAATGGACCAGAGCCATCGTTAATGTTGTTTGTTACACCGGTGCTGCTGCTGATGTGCAAAAGCTCCATTATTACTGTCTGAGATGATGATGAGAGTGGACATCTAGACTGTACTTTAATGGAAAAATAATAAAAAAAAAAACACCATGTTTATGTTTTCTGGTTGCTTTCATAGAGTATGTGTTCATACCTCAAACTATGGGAATTCAATAATTTAATCTTGATATAAGTGTGGAACAAAGATGTGGATGAAATGCTGCTTCAATTATTATTTTTCTTTTTTTTTTGGGTGGGGGGGAGTACTAATTGCTTCCCTACTGGTGTCACACACCCTGTGGGTTTTTTTTAGAATATAATGAGGGTCATGGGAACATTCAGAATGAAAAAAAGAAGAGTCACCACAGTGAAGGATGTCAGTACGGGGAAAAATATTCATGGTGCCGTCAGAACGTTCAGGAAATCAGAATGGCATGTGGTCTAAGCTCCCCGCAGCTCTGGAAACGGATCCCTGCTGTCCATCACTGCACACTTGATGACACGTTCCATCAGTTAAACACAAAGCACGACGAGGAAGTCCTCATGAATATACTCGCGTTTCATCTGCAGCGCTCGTGTGTGCTGCATACAATGAAAGAAAACTGTCCCAACGCCAGCCACACCCTCCGTCCTGCACAAGATGGATATTCTATTACAAATCATGGAATATAATAGACAAGAATAGAACAAAGTAGAATAAAAAGGCAGCAATCCAGGAAGAAACCCCCAAAAATAATGCAAAAATGTACATTTTGGTGAGCAGGTCTTATGCAGCGCCACAGATGACTTTACTACTCGTTATGTCAGACTGGAGGTTCTGAGAAGAAGATGCAAAAGCTCCTCCGTGCTTCTCCTGCAAGCGCTGGTTCTTTTATCCATTAAACATAAAAGCATAGTCGAAGCTTTAGGTAAAATCATGACCAATATCACTACAAAACTGCATTACATACAGAGAGAATCCGCCAATGATCTGCAGATTATAACGCCACAAGATTAGGGGATGCATCACACATCAGATGTTTTTTTTATTTTGTCAAAATTTAAAGGTCATTTCCTGGGGGTGCTTCATGAGAACACAGAAAATACTGAGTTGGAGTGATCCTTCCCTTCCAGAGCAGGAACATCTGACCCTCAAACCAAGTGACAGGCAACGATGGACCCCCCCAGTCGCCGAGGTGACGAAGATCTAAGGACCTGTCTAACTAAACTACAGCGTTCCTTGGCTGCTACAAGAGGATTTTTACTGGAAAGACAACAGTCAGTGAAGCTCTTCACAAATCTGGACTGTGTGGGAGAGCGGCCAGATGGCAGAAGACAGCAGCCCGGAGTTTGCATAAAAAAATAAAAAAAAGAGGAACAGCAAAAGTGAATGACGCAAAAGACTGTGATTAAAAGCGTAACTCAGGAATCTCTGCCCCGAAGTGAAGCGTTATAGTGACGGCGTCCTGTTCCGTCCTTGCAAACCCAGTACAATTTAAAAAAAAGCTATATGAGGAGAGACGTCAGCATAGCCGCTAAGACAGAGCAGAAGTATAAACAGGTGACGATACAAGAGAACAGTAAGGAGGATCATATAAGCTTTTCATTCAGACGCCGAGGATTATACAGATAAGGGAGTCTCAGGAACACCTGGAGCTCCTCGCCGTGATCCTGAGCCTCATCTGGTTCTGAGTTGAGTTGAGTTTAGGAGGTCACACGAGGACAGCACCCAACAAACTAAATGCAGATCAGGGATACGCAACAATACATTCATAGCATTCAAATAGCAGCAAACAACTATTAGCAATGTAAAGACGTAGTGGAGTCTAGCTGAGCCGAGAATGAAGTCGCTCTCCCTCTGTGTGTGTTGTTATCCAAGCTTCTCTTTGCTAGCTTGCTTTGTGCATGTGAGCGTTCCCCACTAGCTATTATAGCTCAACACCACCGCTAAGACACGTAGCTGCAGAAGTGTAGCGCTAGAGCTGGGTATCGAAATGTTCCGATACCTGGGATTTGATACCTTTTTTTTATACCTTACTTGGATGAGTGTTAAACAAATTTCAATAACTTTTTTTTTTATTCAACAAAATAAGGTAAAACTTCTCAAATGCTTCAGTGTTGTGTTTAATGTTATCTTAACTCAAACAGCTGTATTAAAAACTGGATAAAATACAATATAAAATGAAAAACCTGTCGCCGAAAAACTGTCGGATGTCTCAGAGAAGAAACATTTTCCCGCTCTTAGGTTTATGAAACCTAAAGAAGAAGAAACGGGTGTTTCTCCTGTTTGATCGTATATAAAATGAGCTAAGTACTGAAAATTAGCACCGAATGTTTGGTCAGTTTTCGCCAGCCCTAGCATCATCCCTCCAGTTTCCCTTTAGGGAACGACTCTTAGCTTGTTTGTACTCTTAGCGCTGTTAGCACCGTTAGCCGCCAGCTCTGGCATTGAGAGGGAATGGAAACGCTGCCTATCTCATATTCTGCACCTTTAAAACGTACAAGAGAATGTTACACAAAGTGATACGAAGAAGAGTCTACAACACGAACTCTGAGTGACGTTTGAACAAGCTCAACAAGCCAAGCTCACCATTAGTGTGTTAGCATGTTAGCAATGTCTGCTAATTTGCATTGAACACAAAGTAAAGCTCAGGCTGATGTGCATGCCATTAGTTGTTCTTTTTAGGTATTTGGTCATTAGTCAAAATACTGCACACATTTTCAACTTGGTGATGGCCGTAGGTAAAATGTTACTGTAAGGAAGGAAGTTATTATATTTAATCCTCAGGGGGATTTCTGTGTCAAAATGAATGGCAAATGCATCCAATTGTCATTGAGACATTTCACTAAAAATCCAGAATGTTAGAAAGTGCCGGAGGCGGTCGGAGGAAAAGTCATTAGGATACATCTTCTGGGGAATGTGAATATCTGTATAAACTTTCGTGGTAATCCATCCGATAGTTGCTGAGTTATTTCTGTCTGGACCGACGCTGCCTAAATACATGTGTGCATGTCTGTGTTTCCATTTGGAAATGTTCATTAAAAAGTAACAAAGTACAAATACTTTGCCTGAAATAAAAGATTGTCAAAAGTTATAAAAGTGGTGGGTTTGAGTGCAAGAGAGTCAGTGGAAAGTTCCGGCTCTTATGGGAGCAAACAGTATTTGAATCTTAAAAGGAGCTGAAGAACAAATGTGTACCTATCACTCAATACTTGTTTCAACCTATACCCTTAAAAAAGTGTGTAAAATACAGAAAGCTGGATTCAAACTGTTCTTATTAACTATTCGAGTCAAGTCAACAAAATCCGGTTGGTAAAATTGGACTGGATGGATTTCAGACACCTTCAGGATTACCGGCTGTTCTTGAGATTTTGGGGAAAAAAGGCAACTCAAACTACCTTGTTATAAATATTTTAAAGCTATTCAGTATTAATACAAGTTATATACACACACAAAACTTGTTTATAACACATCATGATGTAGTTAAAAGCAGACATTGAAGTGCTTTTAATGTAGTAATTCAACCTTTTTTTTCTGTAAAAACATATTTTATATTAACTCTTTATAAAGCTGTCTGCTCTCGCCCGCCGGAGATCGCACTTGTTGGGAAATACATTAATAAAAGCTTGTATCTGCTGCTCACAACTACATTGTGGTGTCATAAACTATTCATATTGTAAGGCATCACATAATTCAATCATACTGCAGTGCAGATTTCACTTCCATCTGCAGCGCCAGAGTCCGACTGCTCTTTCTCCACGAGGACATCCTGGGATGTGAAAGGGATTCATAAATTAGAGCACACGACCTGTGGCAATTAGATCCACTCTGAAGCCCAAATCAAACGGCAACTTTTTTTGTTGTTTTTTTTATTTTTATTTAACAAAAGCAGGTGAAGAGAAGCAGATGTTATGGTTCACAATATTTGATGTGAAAATTGCCAGGCGACAGCTTCAGAGCTATTGGGGATGCTGCGTTTATGTGTTTCGTCCTCTACAATATTAAAATTAGTGCAACATAAGCTCTGTGTTGTGTAAAAATAGATCCACGCGTTCACCAGCTGGCCTGGGATCAGGACCTCACAGAGACTCTACTGTCTACTGTGTCCCTCACACTTTTCTTTCGGTGTCTAAATAAAGACTAGAACTGCAGGAGGTGAGAGCAGAACTAAAAACAACCCTAAAAACTCAACCATGTGGCGTCGCCACCATATATTGAGGGGGGGGTCGGGACACCCCCACCTTTTAAAAAAAAGTTGGTTGGATTCGGCCCCTCCCATCTTGGTCTGCTCCACTTTTTGTTCAATCTGATTGACATAGAAAATGAAAAAATGTTGAAACGAAAAAAAAAAGGTTCAAAATGTCAGTATAACAATGATAGGTATATTTAATATCATTTTCATTTCTAGGAACAAGAGACATTAGATACGGAAGAGACATCTTCTAAAAACATGTTAGAATGCACCAGAATGTGGGAAATCTATTTAATTCCAAACTTTTATTGGGGAGGACCCCCCGCCTAAGCAGGACCCCCCCACATATCTCAACATATACTCAACAATCAAAGCTTTTTTAAAAAAAACATCTTGTAATTTTATGCAAAATCCAGCCTATATCGTTTATGGTTTACTCCTAGACTGTCACAAAATGTTCTAACTAACTTAAAGCAGCCCTCAACAGTGTTCTGTGTAAGAAAAGGAAAGATGAATAGTGCTTCTGAATGTCTGTCCTCTAAATATCTGTTTTGTCCTTGAACCAACCCCATGGCAGAGGCAACTTCTACCTTCTGTAAAACTGACTTCAGGCCAGTGTTTGTTGCCCCCAAGTGGACAGAGGGGGGAACAACAAGGAGAGACTGATTTCTGTTCGAGCAGCAAAAGGATTTGATATGTTTGCCTGACTTTATTGTTATAGTTGAGGTGAATAAAATAATCTGTTAATCATATATTCATCAATCTTGGTATATTTTATTGGTGCATTCAGTGACAAAAACTGATATTTCCATTTTAAGTTATGAATGTACATCTATACCATTTAACAGAAAGAAATACTGTTTTTTTTACAGTTCTTTGCTTTATAGTTACTTCATGAATATAAAACCAAAACATTTCCTTTTTGTTTGCAATGGTCCTAAAACATATCAGCTTTTTTCAAGTATTTTCCAAGATCAGGTTTTAGTTTTTCCATCACTCTAGTTGAGAATGAGTTCTCATAGTTGTTTACTTCAGTTTGAACTTCTATGAAAAACAACATTTTTGTTGTTGTTTAAAATTCTTTGATTTGCTTTCCTTCATCAAAGTCAGCTGCAGGTGAGCGTCTTGTTTCTTCTTCCTGTTCTCTGGGCTCGAGACAGTCAGACTGCTGCCTGCAGCTTCTGAATCTGTCGAGTTCAGCAGGAATCTGATCTTGCGCAGAAAACTCTTCTTCAAAATGTGCAACACACAGATTATCTCAGAGGTCCGCTGACTGAAAGGATGTGTCCTGCCAGGCACACCTGCTGATCTTACTTCCTAAAATGACAGCTATGCAAATGAAATGATCGTGGGAGGAAATAAAGAAAAGGAGGAATCGAGGAATGTTTTCTTTCCCTCACATTTTCTCATGAATATCAAGGAAGCAACAGGCTCACTGGGTTGCTCTCACATTTTGGATCTGATTAAGACAATTATTTGGCTCGAGAAAAATACCCATTTTACTCCCAAACGATTAAAAAATATGTCAATGAAGCCCAAAAAAGAATTAAAAATAATGAGAAATCAGCACAGGGAGGCGAATTAATGTGCTGCAAATTGTTCAAACACTGTTGCAGTTAAATTTAAGATCGGGCGGGTTGTTTGTCGTATTTCATCTTCAATCCAAGAGACAAAAAAAGAAATGTGAGGGCGGCGGTTTCAACGCGCTCATACATTTGTTAGAACAGTGTTGTCTATACTAACGCGTTGTTGGCATGTTTCTGGAGGAGATAGTTGGGTTTTTTCACTAATTATCACAGGCTCTTCAGTGTTTCAGGAGAAGTTGGCGGAGTCTTTATGAAACTCACACTTTGAAACCCTTCATCCATTTGGCATTTCTTTTCATCCCAATGGATCTATTATTTCATATCTATCTATCTATCTATCTATCTATCTATCTATCTATCTATCTATCTATCTATCTATCTATCATCCACTCAGACTACTTTTTTTTTAGACTGACCATACAGTTTTGAAGTTATGATCCTCTGGCAAACAGTTGAGGTTTCCATTTACAGCAAAAGTGCAACTTTCAACAATCAGCATTATTTTTTTTCTATCCAAGTGAAACACAAGACTCTATATTTATGGCTGATAGAAACATTAGTTTCGTCATATTGACAACGATCTATAATCAGAAAACTTGTGTACCATGGCAAAAAAACAACAAAATAACAAATGCAGTCATATTCTTACTTTTACCGTCTGGTTAAGCATGTTTTTAAAGATTATTACAAATTCATCAGACTTGTTTTTTTTTGTTAAATAGGCGGATGTTTTAACTATAAATCAGGCATTTTTAAAAAAGTGAAGTAAAGAAAACATGTAAGTACAAGTATCAGTGCGAACAACAACAAATATATATATATCATATGCTGAGTTTTGATGTGTGCTTGTCTCATTACAGTCCTTACTGTAGATGTACTGTACGTTGGGTGCCACCTAGTGGTGCACAGCTGAACAGCAGAGACACTCAAGTGTTAAAAAAAACAACAAAAACATACATACATACAGTGAAGCACAGGTCAGTTGGACTCTGAGCTCTGAGCAGATAAGAGAACAGATTTGAATGTATGAGATGTGATTTAATGTCCATAATCATAGAAGTTTAGATGTTTTGATGCCAGTAGATCAACTACAGGTGTCTCTGGGGAACAAAGGCAGAAAATGTTCAAATTCCTACATTCTTCATAAAATCCTATTGAGGTGACGTGACCTATAAATCTAACAAATTCAGGGTTGTCTTCAAAAGATCTCATGTAGGATGAACAGCAGTACAACTCTGATTTCCAAGTGTCACACAGTACATTCCCCTGACATTAAGAAGTTGAGCAGCTTCCATTTGGCTGCTGCAGATCTCTCCTGTGAGATTACACAAGGAAACTCTTGCCAACGTCTGCTGGCAGGAATGTGACTTGTGCCTGTCATAAAAATCTGACAAAAAAAAATGTTAAATTGCACAGAGCGCTTCGATGTTTGTTGGAATAAATGTGGAGGCGGTTGTCCTCAAAAATACATTTTCAGAGGAGAGGAATCGAGGTTTGACCGAGTTATTTACTTTGTTCAATAAATCCCCTCAAGGTCCTCAAAGATGCGTTTACTTTTTCATCCAAAAATACCTGTTGAACCCCTTTTGATTCCAACCCACTGATTGGTGTTCAGGTAGTCATGGCAACAGAATAATATTAACATGGCACCGTTTCTGGGCTGTTGCTGCAACAAACGCTCTTCGTTTGATTAAAGATGATCCGTGTTGTTTATTTCCTCGTGGATACATCTCACACATAAAGCTTGCCAAATGTGCACGTCATTATCTGTGAACATTAAAAAAATACATAAATGCAAAGCTTACATGAAAAGTGGCCCCGCAGTTTAACTAACAATATAGCCTTTATTAGACAATAATTGAGCGATAAACATGTTACAAGATGAAAAAAGTCCACTGCTGTTTGATTATTATGTTTGGGAACAAACATAAATCAGAAGATGGCAAATAAAAATATCCTTACATGTTTAAAGAATAAAAGTCTGGTGTTGTTCTGTATTGATGTTATTTGTTCAACTTAAAAATGTGATGACTTTTCCTAAAGTTAGCCCAAAATTAGAAAAAGGGCAAAAATCATACTTGTTTATATTTCCATAACCTGTTATTCTCAGCAATGAGCTAGTTGAGAAAATGTATTATTGGTACGATAATGTGAAAGCAGCATTTTAATGTTGCAGCTGGTCCAGGTCAAGGACCATGTTGGAAAAAAGTGCCATCACTTTAACATGTTATCCTAAAGTTTGGATTATGTTTCTCCCTTAAATCCTAAATTAAATCAATCAACAGGTGGCGCTAAACACAATGAACAAGGTGGTCATTTAACCTCACATGGGGAGTAAAAAGCACAATATTTCCTTTTTCAAATATAGTGGACAAAATGTCTTATCGTTTACTGCCTATTTCACCTCACTTGCATCAAAGCATTTACAGACATTCTGCAGTAACAGTCTTCATCCAGTAGATGGCAGTCCTCCCACGGTTTAAACGTCTTAAAGGAGTCATCACCTGGTTTTATACGTATCCAGCCCCCCTTGGATCGCTTTGGATCAATTCGTAAAACTTATTAGAAAAAAAAAAAAAAAATTTTAATCAAACATTGAGCTTGTTCTGACCCTTTTTCGTACCGCGATTTTATCACGCGAGATTACGCGCGAGGTTTTGACTGGTCCGGATGTGCATTGTATAATATGTAATGAGGCGCGCGTTGATTCGCCGCAGGAAGGACAGAGTCGGGGGGGCTTGCCTGCATGCAGACTCCAAAACATAATGGCGGCGCTTCGGCGATTTCAGGTAGCGGACGGGGCGGGGTTGGGTGGTGAAAGAGGGGTGGGCTTATGCAAGTAGCCGCCACGGTGACGTCACCGAAGGCGCAGAATCAAAATCTCGTGCTTTAGGAATGCACACCCTTGTGTGCTATTCCTGTTCGGAAAAAGAGCAGAAGCGAAAAAACGGCGCCACTTTCAAACTCCAGCCTTTCAGGCAAGTTTCAACTGAGGTCAAACACAGATATGCATGTTTTAACAAGAGAAATTGCGATTTCCGGGTGATGACTCCTTTAAGTGTCCCAACATGGGACAGCTTCTGGAAAACAGGCCTCACAGTTGAATGCCGTTATTGGAAGCCTCTTCGGATAAAAAGCATCAGCTAACTGTTATGTGATGTGATGTAATGTAATGTAATCTGTGGAGGGAGGTGACCACCAGCTCTCGCTGCTCATCCAAACACCACAGGTCAGGGGAAATAGCTTCGAGGCACAGAAGTAGGTCGAGGGCTTCATCATCTTGGTATCTAGGCTATGCCCGGTCCCGACGGGTGTTTGGGGAGAGCCTGAGGTTTGGGCCTGAGAAGTGAATTTAAAATGGAAATGGGCCGGTTTTAAATAGGGCAGATGTTTCTTTAGGAAAGGCCTGAAGTATTTTCTCCAGCAGCCACATTTTGGGACTAAGAGAAATGAATAGGGGCTTGTTTGTCGTTTCATTCGTCACCTACACCATCATATCGTCTTCAAATAACTAACTATACGATGGATTGTCATGAAATTGTGTGCAGACATTCGTGGTCCCCAGAGGATGACTCCTCAGGAATTTGGTGATCCCCTGACTTCTCATCTATCGCCATCATCAGGTCAAAATGTTAATTTACCCATCACCCTTAGGTGTCTTTTTCTGTCTAGTCCAAATGATCAAATAGTATTCCATCGCACACAACTCTTACAGTGGACATGTTGACCATTACACCTAATTATCGTCGTTAGGAGACTTTTTGTACGCGATATTAAATAAATAACATGCATTATTATTAGTTACAGCTGACTTCCCACTGCATTGCTGACAGGTGTTCCCTCGTGCAATCACTGTTTCTGTCACTAGTTTATCTCCCTCCTCACTCACACACCAACACAACCGCTGCATTTCAAATGACCACGCTTGAACCATCTCCTTTACATAAACACATTTTTATTCAGCCTGATATAGGTTACACATGAAAAAAAAAATCGAATTCTAAGAGAACTACTTCCCTTTGTGGAGCTAATGATATGAATGTTTTAAATCAGCTTAAGATCCCCCACATGGCAGCTGTCAACATTTAGCTGCCTGGGCTGTGAGGAATTAAGCATAATCACATGCTACGACTGACCTGAGGCTTTTTTTTTTTCCTTTCGCCAAAAAAAAAAAAATATATATAAAAAGAAAACGTATCCCCCTCGGCAGTCTTTATGTATGTTTTCTCACTAAATAATATGGAATGTTTTCTTGGAAATGCAGGTAAAAAAAAATCAAAACAAGATAGAGAAACTGAAAGAGTAAAAAAAAAAGAAAGAAAGAAAACCGATTCCCAGAATCCTGTTCCCAAGCTGCTACCGTGTGTGAGGCATTAAGGAAACGCCACCTCAGTCCAAAGTGAGTTCAACGAAAACAACCGAAAACCCGCTGCTGTGATTTCAGTCTCATAATCCTCAAACGTGGATATGAACGCAAAGCACGACCTCGACGCTCAAAAGTACAGATTAAATTCACACTGCTTGCAGATCAGCTTTGGAGTCTAATATATTAGGACTGACAGTCATAGACGCAAAGCAAATACTGATGAGGGAAAAGAGGAGGGGGGGGGGGGGTCTTAACATTTAACTAGTGTTAGTCGTTTTTTTTTTCCTTACTTGTAAATTTCACAAAGTGCAAATTTTATATTACATCATAAACCAATTTTAGAAATTGTTCATTTTCTATTACATAACAATGAAAAATGGTTAATTCCACATACCCAACGTAGCCGTAACCAACCCCCCCTTCCCACCAGCTATCCATCCGAATATTTAAAAAGAAAAGAAAAGAAAAAAGGAATCACTAAATACATGCTGCAATGACGCCCACCAATTTTGTTTGAAACTTAAACCTAAGCCTCCTTTTTTTTTTTTTGTCCGGCTCCTTGAATCTCTTACAGTACAGCGTTACTGTCAGCGTGCGTTTATAGTTAAAATATATATATTAATCTATCATTAAATAGTATAGCCTCTTGTACAGTCTTGCATGCATTGAAGAGCATTTGGGGGGGCAAGCTGTACAAGAAGGAGAGGCGTGTGGACGGACTTGCTCAGGCTGTAGGCTCCGGGCCAGGTCCAGGCACTCTGTCGCCACCTGTAAACGGTTTCTGCCCTTTACTCCTTGCAACCACGTCAGTCCAAAAGATGGTTCTCCAGTGTGTTTTTTTGTTTGTTTTTGTCGAGTGAGCGCTTGTTTGTTTGTGTGTGTGTGTGTGTGTGTGTGTGTTTGTGTGTATGTGTGTGTGTGTGTGTGTGTGTGTGTGGGTCTGGTCCTAAACTCCTTCTCACAGAAGAACTGTGTAGATCACTGAAGTTTTGTTCCAAGCTTTCGTTGTCTGTTCCTAGAAAATAAACAACAAATACAAAAGTCTCAAAAATGGTCAAATCCAGTTCATTACAATAGAATCAATTCAATAGAGTGGCATATAAGCTGCTCTATAACAGACGTGGGTTAGAGGCAAAAATCTATCTATCTATCCATCTATCCATCCATCTTCATTTTCACTGTTTTTTATATTAGTGTTGTTTTTTTGCCTTTTCTAAATTATGTTAGCCTAGATTTTTTTTTATTATTATTTATTTTCCTTTGTTGTCATTGTTGTTATTATCCTTAAGTTGAGGGCAGGCCTGTTGCATAAGCCTGTGGCTTGTTGACCTCTCCAAACCAAGTTCTTCTCTCGTCATTATCTGGATTTTATGCAGTTTTACAAGTAAAATAATAGAAATAACAACAGTGGATTATATATGTCCAAGACAGCAACTTACCTCGCCTCTGATCTGGTCACTGTATACTCAAACCATAAGATGTTGGGAATGAGGCTTGTGTCTCGCACCAGGAAGTACTCTGATATTGGCCTATGAATTATGAAAACATTGAAAGAACAAATTAGAGTAGTCATTAAAGTTTTATGGTGTATTCAGGGCTGAGGACGTGTCGTCTTCCCCAGTGACACATGGAGGAAGCAGAGAAATGAGAGCACTACTTACCACGCTGCTATTTTGGGGAATAATGGTGTCAGCATCTCTTGTGTGAAAAAGAACCAGATTATGCCAATTGTACTACCGGCAATTCCACCGTAGAAAACCTGGCTCCAGGTGTGATACAACAGGTAGACCCTGAGAACGAGAGAGACCAAACCAGGTTAAAGAAAAGACAAATCGTGCACTTTAAATAGCGTTCAATCAAAATGGCTTTTTGTCAGTCAGTTACTCGTTTATCCCCCAACAACATTTTGTATAATAATAATAATAATAATGGCCGTTGATTGCGGCCGTACCTGCTGTATGAGACGGATAAGGCCACGCCCAACAGGATGATGGACAGTATGTGTCTCCACAGCAGGTCCACACATCGAGCATTGTTCGTTTGATGCATTCTGAAAATTAAGATCAGCATGAGTTCACATCATGACACCGACCGTATGGAGTGAAAGAATCTGTGATAATAAAACACATGCCCTGGATTAAACACAGTAAACATATATAAATAGAAACATATATAAATAATGTACTTTAGAATTTAAGTGTTCAACTGTAGACTCTTAAACTTCTACAAGTCCAAGAAAACCCAAGCTCACCTTAAATAAAGGAAAAGAAAGAAGTAAACGACAAAGAACCACATAAGCTGGGAGTGACTGGAGGGCATCCCATACTCCGTGTGCAGGGTTGTGTGAGCTCCTGCAGAAAGACGATATAACCCGGTATAAACATACATATAAACATACATATATAGTCACAATACGGAGCACATCTTCATATAAACGTAGGACCTATATGTTGGTCAGGATGCACAGCCAAGTTTAACTAATATCTAGCCAGGGTGGGGCGCTCAGCTATTTGAAGAATATTTGCATATATGTTTCAATTTGAATAGTTTTACATACTTTACTTTATTTGTAAGGGACTATGTACAATATTAAACATAAATGTTACCATTCAATGCATTCTAGCAGAAAGAAGGCTAATTTTAATGTTACAGACAGGTCAAAACTACACGATACAAAATTAAAATTTGATTATTTCAGTCATTTTTCCAAGTTAAAAAATAGTATAATTATTATTATAATATATATATATATATATATATATATATATATATACACGCACACAGTACATATGGCAATAAAAGAGGTGAACAAAGAGGAATCTCCTCTTCTTTTCAGATCAGTTTGAGGAGTGCCAATTGGTTCGCATGTCCCACATTTTATCGTAAGTGTGTCATGCCGTGTGGGACTCTCACTGGTCTTAACTAAGTTTAGATCTCTCAAAATCTCAGCCTCGATACACTCCGGTTTTGGGTCATCACTTAAGTCTTGATTTAGATGACCAGCGCACTTGAGCAAATAAGAAATAATTACCGCAATCCCAGCATATGCAATGGTTGCAACTGACAAATATTTTAATTTTCACAATTTTCTCCGACCAACAGTCCAAAGAGATATCGAAGTTCACCATCACTTGTGACAAAAAAACTATACAAAACATGATTTACTCACATTTGAGAAGCCGAAACCAGCAAATGGTTGGTATTTTTTCTTCAATATATCAAAATATTAACGGTTATCCCAATGTAACGCATTATTTATAAAAAATATGGTTTATTGACCATTGATTTGTATTATTATTTTTCTTTACCTGGCTGCTATTTGGGTTTTTGTGTGAGTTTTTGTAGTATATGGGATGACTAGCTTTGCATACATATCCAGCGTGATAAAACATAACCTAGTTGAAAGTCCCATTACCTTAACAGAGAATGCGATTGTATGATGCTCACCTGCACATGGGCGCGGCTCTCTAAAAATGTGCTTCAGCAGCCAATTCACCCCTTCATTCAGGAGAAGCCCACCAAAGAAGGAAATCTGTAAAAAAAAAAAAATTACACATACATATATAAATATAGATACAGGTCACATGAGGACACGAGCACTTACAAACTGACACAAATGTCCAGGCTCCCATATTGACCTGGTGACGCTTTCTGAAACAAAACAAAAAAAAAGTGTATAATGCAAACTCACCGTGTGCAGCTCCCGTTTAAACACTATGAGTGTAACAAACCCCACGAGGATTGCTATGGGCAGGAGACTGATGTAGGCCAGCACTTGTCCCGTCAGATCACCTGAAAACACAGGTGATAATAGTGAGACAAACCAGGAGTGAAAAAAAGCACCGGTGGGAGTGACACTTTTAGGTACTCAGTTAACCCATTACGGTTGACATATTTAACAGTAAAAAGTAGGAAGCTTGCTGTGGTGAAGTAGCCATAGCAACAGCTAGCTAGCTAGCTAACTAGCTAACTAACTTCTTTGATTTTGCTAATTTATACAGGCAATGTTGTTTATGCTAGTTAGCCTACTATTCAGTTTGAGGCCAAGGAGCTAGCTACTATGTTAGCTTCATCCCGGCTACAAAGCTATAAGGTGAAATAACGAGTTACTTCCACCGTGGTCAAACATAATATTTGTGCTGTTCAGGGTTATTTAATTTTTTTGCAGAATACTTCCTACAAGGCGCCACATATTCGTTAAATACAAAAAGGAAACATCAGAAGCTGATATTAAGACGGGCTAACGGTGCTAGCTTAGAGCCCTTCATTGTGGACGTTTAGTCTGCACTGCGCATGCGGCGCTATCTCACTATGTCGCAGCTCGGGGTTTGCGTTCCCCCCGCTGTGCTCGACTGTTTTTTTTTACAGCGTCTCACTATTTGGCAAGTGGCACGGAACGGCCGTGTCCATTCAGTAGCAGGGCGAAAACACACGCAGTCTTACGAAAAAACTAAAAACAAAAAAGCGGCTCGCGTCATCTTCGGTAGCGAGATAAATACGTTGTAAGTTTACGTACCGTCCGGGAACTCTACGTGTGTCAGGGATATGGACCGCCATCGAGGTGGTGCCGAGCACTGCTCTTCCAACGCCATCTTACCCGGACACAACCGGGGCAGTTCCAAGTGAAACGCCCCAGACACGCGCCTGACCAATGGCGAGCGGAGCTCCGTGTTGAAGCGGGCGCCGGCAGCGGGGGAGCCGTCCAATCAGAGCCGCGCACTGCAGATGAGCTATGTTTGCCCATAGAGAAGAATTATTGAATGAACAAATAACACAAATTGTCCGGCACTCCACAACGCAAGCAAACTGCAGAAATAGTATTAAAATAAATAAATAAAAGTTCACGATTTGGCTACTAATGTAATGAAGGATGAATGCCAGAAGATATTCACAGTATGTGAATCTGATGTTTTAAAATATAAAATAATAAATACATTTAAAAAATAATAATAAATATATATATATATATATTTTTTTTTTTTAATTTTATTTATTATTATTATTTTTTATTAGGATTACTATACAAACTTGAATAATGCTTGTAGTCTGGAGTGAAAGTAGATGTCTTTTCATGCAGGGAAGAAAAACACTATAGAAGCAATAATATGCAACTGTCACCATCAACAACCGAATAGCCTGTCTCTCAGAAATAGAGGATTAGAGAAGCTTCATGACCCACTTTTGAGTTGGTCTGTTGACACTGAGCTCGATATTCCACCTACATGAGTTACAAATTGACCTACATGTTGGTATTTCTCAGCTCCCAGTATAAGAAGTTATATAGAGACATCTACTTACCCATACAACAGACAAACTCTGGCAATTCCCAACTCCCATTCATTCAGCCATGAAGAACAGGTGCACACAGACCGGCGAAACAGGACACGCAAAGTAAACAGAAAAAAAACAGGGCAAACTTCATGTTCTTACTCTATAAACAGAGAATCTCCAACTGTGAGGCAAAAACAATAGAGGAAGCACAGACATGTTAAACATGTGTGTGGAAGTGTCCAGTACATACGTTCTCAAGTAGAAGTACACTTAGAAATACTGATTCCGCTTCTTTACTAAAGTAAAAGTGAAAAGGTATAAAGTAAAATCCCTATGAAGGACATTTCTATTGGCTGTTTTTTTTTTGCAAGGCTGATGAATTTCACGTTATATTAATAGTACAAATAATAATTCTTATAATATACCTGGGAATTGTACTTTCAGTTCAGTAGCAAAGTATTTGTACAGGAGTGCAACCTTTATGAGAGTGCATACAGCATCCAAAATGCAGGAGGAAACGAGAAACAGAATCAATACTGACCCTGTTTGAAATATGATTTATGCATATTTTCCTTGTGTTTCTTAACTTTTCCAGCAAAAGTACAATAAGAGTCGTGCACCCTCCACTGGTCTAACATTAACATCACTCCAGAGCTTCCTCTCGGATCTTGTGCATCTCCAGCTGACTCTCTTTACTTCGTCATGGTCGGAACAGGTTTAAAAAGCATAATAATTAACGAGTGACATAACTTCTTCGTGGTTTGTACCTTTACTGTTGCCGGCAATACTCCGAATGACGTCGTCGTAATCATAATAGCGGGAGGGATTTCTTTGTATCAGTCAAATCAATAATCTTGTGTTGTGGGAACGTTTGATTCCTGGTGAGACATGAAATACGATCAGCAGCCATCAGTTGGGAAAAAAAGGCATAATAAAGAGAGTTTAATAACAAAACAAAAAAATTAACATTTAATATGGAGAATCAAAATCAATTTACAATTTTGTGCTGGCATTGTAATTTAACAATAGAAAAGACAAAAGGCATGAATAGGACACTTGTAATAAAGCAGTGATTTAAAAAAAAACAAATTCTTTCCACATTTGGCCATCCACAAATCCTCATTAAGCTACGTGAAGTCAGAGTCCATGTCTGAATGTTGTCTTATTTAGCTTCTTTAGCATATTTCTAATTGGGATTTTTAAAAACTAACAACTATGGGGCAGAGCCTGGATCTAAATATTGCAGGGATACACCGACTTATGCATTTCAGAGAATCGACACTGTTCACATGCAGAGGGATTGATCCCTGATCATCTATTCTCAGGAAAAGCAGACTATTACGAGAGCACAAGACTAAACATCAGCATTTCTTTTCTTAACCTGCATGAATTATACGGTTGCAAACATAACCGGTAGTCTGCAATAACAGGAATAAAACATGGGAGAAACGATTGGACAAGCAGTCAAATATCAAATTGGAGAATTGAACACAAATATTAAGGCTAAATCAAAATAAGTTTGGAAAGTAATAATCTAGTTTTCTGGGAAAGATAGTTTCTGTACTGTACAGCATTTATGCTCTAGGTTATCAATAATATGTCGGTTCTATTATGCAATAAATAATTCAATATATTTGTACACTCTCAATCTATTTAATCAAAAAAGGGTCGTTGGACATTCCTGCATCTTTCTGCTTTTTCCGATAAAGTGCAAAATGTTTAAAAACCACAAAGCTGCACATTTGCAAAACAAATATATACGTTTCGTTTTGTAAAAGCTCCATTTACCATTGAAAGGAAATGCTCGACAGAAAACAGATATAATCCCACGATGCCGTATCGTATTGCGACATATTGTAACATTTCTGAATTTCAGAGACGCGTCGCAACAAGTGCAGGATTTGAATGATCAACACCAGGAAAAACACATGTATGAGCACGAATAACAAAGACTTTTGTTTGATAAAAACCTTTCAATGAACCCAAAAATGACATCTTTCCCTTTTCTCATTCACGCAGGCAAACCGTGAGCGTACATACTGTGTGTCTACTGCCTTTTTTAATATAAATAATCTCTTCATCACATTTCATTAAGAACATTTGACAGTTTCCAAACAGTCTGCATGACATACATCTGCGTTCGCAGTTATCAGTGTTGGGATCAGCAGGAGGAAACGTCGGTTAACTTGGCATCTGTGTGGCCCTTCAGTGTCTCTACGCTCCATGCGGTCACAGTATTGGGGAAAAACAAAAGGAGTCCGGGGGTTCTCATCAGTGCACTTATGTAGATTACAGTCTGACTGTACAATGCCCGCTTCTTTGTCACAAGTCAAAAACAAAACAACTATTTCCTCACTACGACTAGTAGATGGCACCGCTTGATTCAGAGGTCACGACAATTTATAAATGTGTTTCTCATCAATTAATACCCAGAGACTGTTTCGTTTTTACGTCTCTGATGGCTGTTTTGTAAATCACAGAAGACATTTTTTTTTACAAGTCACAGTAGGAAAAGCACAGGTGTAAATAATAAACTAAATGATAACCGTATTCCATTTAGCTGCTTCCCGGGATTGTGCCGTCTCTCGGTTACGGTTGAACACTGGACTTATTTTTACCATTTTAAGTGACGTATTATATTTCCTACCATGACATGTCATCCGTCTGCTGTGAAAAACAACTCTTATTGACTGAAAACAAGCATCATTTACACCCAGTGACCTTTAAGATTAGGAGAACAACCATATTCAGGAAGTACTATTCCTTTCTCCTTTCATTTTATAATGAAAACATGAATTTATCCTAAAAATTCACTATTTTTTTTACCGTTTCATTTAGGGAATTAAAGCTCAACAATGTGTATAATTTAGGCCCATATATTTAGAAGCAATTCAAGTGGCTAAATAAATAAATAAATACATTAATTGTTATCACTTCAAGGGGGGGAAAAGACATTGAGCTTGTCAATCACAAAGTAATGCATTTCCTAATATTTATTTCAAGTTATTACGTCACTTATTACTCCCTGAGAGCACTAATGTTACGTTTTTTAGACATTTGGTTGCTTTGTGACAATCGCCTTTTTCAGACAGATGTTGCCAACTGTGTTACTGGCACCGCAAAGTTCCTTTTTTCTAACTCTGTCGCATTTAAAATGGATAATATTCATGTCATCCACTGCCAGATAACGTCTGAGGGAATACCACGACTTAGCGAAAGTAAAACATTACAAAATATTACCATTTGCATCTTAGATAGATCACCGCTATCATTACTTTGATTGAGGAGACATTTGCCTATATAACGCTTTGGGATCATTCTAATTCTATATGAGTAACACGTTAATACCCTAATTGGACATGATGTCGGTTTGCATTAATCATAGTCTCTTAGATATGTAACATTTTAACCAGTGCTATCAAACCAAACTGGATTAAATACTTCTTCAGATTAAAGAGAGATTAAACAATTGGTGAGGAGTCAAATCCATAACGTCCTTCCACCGGGAACCGTCACGTTTTCCACAAATATCCGCACCCCTTTAATATAAAACATACAAGCGCACATTGGTCGACAGACTCTCACGGCGTTTCTCTTCACGTAATAATGAAAAACTATGACATCCCACAAGTCTGACGGATGGAAGGTTACAATGTAACCACTGCTTCTCCGGAGAGACTCGATCCACGTGGAGTAATAGTGTCGAAGGCCTGGTCTTCATGTGTTGGGAGCGCTTAATTCAGGTGTGTTTTCAGGAAGTATCCGTGTCACCAAACAAGGCAGAGACGAGTCCTCACAAGTCTGAGATCGCACGGCAACGGGAGGCGTTCTCGATACGCAACACGGCAGCTGATAACAAGGGGTGCTGCGTGCCCATCGCACCAGCCCGTACAAGCCCAGGGAAGGCCCGAGTGGAACCTCGTCGTCTCAGTTGGGCCCCGAAGAGCCCTCTGTGTCTCTGGGCAGGGCACCATTGAGCTCCACAAGGCTATTGATTCCCAGATACCCAAGTAAAATCTCACTCCGTCGGTGGGAAAGGTTCAGGATGTCCTCGGCCAAGCACTGAGCAGAGGTGAAGCGGACCTTGTCGTGATCAAACATGTCCTTCAGGTACTGCAGGATTTGTTGCTGCAGAGGAAATGAGAGAAAAGCATGACGGATACGTAACATGGTGACTCTAACTATGGCTGCAAGTCTAGCAACAATCAAAGAGCAGCACAAATAACATTTATACGACCACATTCACTTCAAATGGTGTAAATCTCACCTTGAAAATGGTGCACACTTCACTCAGGTGCTGCCTGGGTCCCAAAAACCCAAAAGCTAAAACTGGGCTCACGTGTTCGGATATGGCATAGAAGTGGGAGATAAAGCCATCAGGGACCTATGAAGAGAAGCAAGAGAAACTCTCAACATCAAAAAGATACAAGGATGCAACGTTCAACATTTTAAAATGAGCTCAAACTCACCATAAGAAGACGCCTTTTTGCTTTTAGGACAGACCAGCAAGCCGTTGCCAGAGCCTAATTCACAAACACACAACTGTTATTAGAGTAGTAACTAACCGATCAGTGGCATAACCAAGGAATTGTGTGTATGTGTGTGTATGTGTGTGTTTGTGTGTGCGTGCGTGTTTCAATTAACCGTCTCTTTAAAGCTGTCAGAAAGCCAGCGGTTCCTCAACACGGCCACCACAGAGGAGGGAGGGCCCTCCAGGTCTTCAAACGAGTCCATCAGGATGAAGTCCAACACGATGTCGAAAAAGTTCATACACACCACCTGCCGAGATCATGACACGAGAACCCCCCACAGCGACATTGTGTTCAGTACGACAGTGAATGCATTGGCATCTAATGCGAACGGTCTGGTCAGTATGACTCTAAAATGAGCTTCACTGAGTAAAGAACAAAATGACCTGTTTGTTGGCTGTATTTCAGTTAAAGTTTAATTCAGGTTAGCCAAGTTATATGAACTTGAGTTACCCTGCGACCTAGCCTGTTCCCACCAATGCATACTGCATGCAGAACGGTAGAAAGGAAAAGTGAAAATGTGACTAAACACATGGGATGGATGACAGGAGTGCTCACCCCTCGGCCCTCCAGCTCCATCTTAGTGACGGGCCATGTTTCCTCCCTCTTCGTGTAAAGCAGCATGTCCTCGTAGCTCTCCAGGAAGCCTTTGGGGCTCTGCGTTAAACAAACAAAACAAAAAAAGGTAACTAAATAGTTACAGATGTGCAAATATGTCCACAGGAGCAGAAGCTCATCTCGTTTACCCGAAATGGGACGAGTTCATATGAGAGGATCTAAAAAAAAAGGAGCATAGAGTTTACCTTGTTTGCCTTCACCATTAACCCTGCAATCATTTGCTTCCCGGTCTCCATGAAAAACGTGCGATGAGCTTCATCTAACAACAGGATCTGAAAAACAAAACTAAATAAATATTGGTCTATTTCCTATGGTAATTTGGGTCAAAACCATATTCGGTAATAGCAACCATCCAGACAAAGAGGAGGATCCATTATGTAACATTAAGTGCTGGACGCTGTAACCGACCTGGAATGCTTGTCTCACACACTGAAGCTTGGCAAGGAAGTCTTGGTCACCATAACATTCAAGTAATTCAGTCCTGGTAGAGAGAGAGACAGGTAAGGAGCCCCATGAAACATATTATCATCTTAGTTAATATAATGATCTATCTATTTACACATCCAGCAGACACACAGCAGCAATATTCACTCTTTTAACTCCGTGTTTGGTCTCCACCTACTCCTGAGAGAAATATCTGTCTCTTTAGCTGCTAAATCCTCCACTATGTTCACCAGGTAGTCGCTAACTTTGTCTGGCTTTGGTCTGGAAATGTCTCAGATGAGAGCAGCGATGGTGAACGGGCCGTAAAAACCAACACAATGAGCTGAATGACACTAAAATGCTCAGTAGAGCTGAGAGTAATTTGCGGCGATAATTCTCTGTGGGTTTTTGTCACTAAAAAGCAACTCCTTTGACATTACAGATATTAATCCACTGTAAGGATAATACCAATTAGTGCAGCTTTAGGTATTTAGATGCATTTACCTCAGGGACCGATAGGACACTTTGCCTTCCCGGACCAGACACAAGGCTTCTTCATAGAGAGCTGCCGACTTATGTGACTGGTAGACGTCTTCGAAGGACATGGCATCAAACAGCTGTACAGACAAAAACAGACAAACATTAGTATAAACAGTCCATATACGTTGTTATATATTCTTGTAGTCCGTCAGTCTTCAGAGAGCAGAGGAAAACTAACCTCTGCAGCCGAGAAGAAGGACTCATCAGACGTTACAGTGGTTGCATCATCATCTTGCAGTCTGTGGAAACTCTCCATTTGAGGCAAAATAAGAGTTCCTTCACTCTCTGCCAAAGGAACACCACAAACTCTGACTGACAGGGCAGGAAATCACAACATGTACTTAACAGATACATACATTTGATCAGAAACTGTAGAACTACTGATACACACCAAGACCGTATCAATGGTACCGTAACAAGCAGCTCTCGTCATTCGTCAAACTTGAGTCTGCATTCCTAATGTATTCTCCTGGATTCATATACATATCATATACTCTTTAAAAGGTCATATATGATCTAGACTCTTACCGAAATCTGCCAGCACGCTGTCTGTTGGGATGCTGCTGCCAAAGTCCTCTTGTAGGTGGTACGCCCTGTGTAGCAGCGTCTCCAACTTCTCAGCAAACACTTTATTACGGGTTTCAACCTATAATGAAGCAGAACGATAAAAAACATGTAAAACGTTACTTTATTAATATAGAATAAAACGTTTTACACCTGGATCAATTTGATTTCTTTACTACATTGGTCACAAGTAGAGTAGGTCAAATCCCTTTAAGATACTGTACGGAAAGAAATTAAATCATGTATAAGAAAATGTTATGCCGTCTTGATTGATAAATTGTAGTTTGACGATTTACCAAAGGAAAGTCTCCACCCACGGCCCCCTGCAGGGCGAGGCTGCTGTTGTTGTTGGAGGTCGAGTGGGTAGGATGTTGAATATTCAGGGCCTGTTCCCACTTCCGTAGCGCTTCCTCAAACAGCTCCATCCCTAATAGGGAAAGAGTGATAATACATCGCATCACCAAAGTATTCTGAACTGGAAAAACCTTAAACTTTGAGCTAAAAGTGACTGCAAGTTTATTATAGGTTTCAGCACTTGGACAATTCCTACTTTATCAAAAATTGTTGCTTAATGTAGGTTTAAGCGGCTTGACACTCCGGGTCCAAGAGTCCAACGTTTACCTGATTATATCCTAGATTTGCTCTATTTGCTCTAAATAGCCGACAGCAGAAACTGAATGCTGACTTCACACAATGTGGGAAATGCTCTATTATAATTATGGAAATCATGGTAAAAACACACAAAAAAAAAGAAAAAAGGGCACGGAAGGTATTCCCCCTCCTCTTTCTGCCAATGCAGCATTTGTTTTTGTTTTTTTAACTGCAGTAACCAGAACAGATGCTTTACAATCAATTGTCATTACTGAGTAAAAGGTACTTAACAAATACTACGAGGCAAAGATTTTCTTGCTGTTCTTCACACTATATCTCAAGTAACACAGCAAAAAAAATCTCCCCGCATCCGACATACAACTTGTGTTTTACCTTTTTATAAAACCAGGAGGGAGCGATCATAAATACCCACCCATTATATAAAGATTCTCTATATTTGCATCCTCTACTGCCCCCGACTCTTCCACCACGGGCTGCGCTTCCCAGGGCGTGGATGGATTGGCGGACTGATTTGGAGAGCTCGGGACCCGCATCTACGCCAGAAGCAGAACAACGCAAAGACAATTTTAGGGAATGTGGGAGAGACAAAATGGAAAAAAGGGGCATAGAATTAGTTGCAAATTATAAAACTAACAGATGCCAGGCTGTGTGAGGAACTTGAGTGTTTACTGGGTGCCAGGGAGGAGATTCCACTCATTGTGTCATTGCTGCGAGTGCTGGGACTCATCATCTGTCGGCCAGTAAACGGGCCTGTGGAGAGAAGAGAAAACATTATCTTCTACGCATATTTTGCCAGTCGATGTTGATACACCTGTAACCACAAAGAAACTTTTCCTCCGAGCATTAACCCATGCACACCTCTCTTTAATGACGAGGGTCTTCCTGTCTTCATCAGCGCCTCAGGTATTCCCACCGTTTTCTGGGCATCCTTCCCTTGCGTTACCTGCTTGCGTTTTCTCCCCCTCCTTTTCAGCTGATGAGCAGTGAGAGCCAGCGCCACACTGCCCAGCGCTGTGGCAAACAGCACCTTCTTCAAGCTTGGGGTAAGCCTGAGCTGGGAAAATATGGACTGAAAGCAAAGGAGAGGCAAATGTAAGCCATCACATAAAAGGGAGCTACTAAAATATTCATTTCAGATAGTGAAGAGTGCTTGTGGTAAGAGATGCAAAACTATAACTGCATGCAAAGTGGTTTACCTGCCCAAATGTGGAATAGAGAAACACTGGTATCTCTGCTACAGTCATAGCCAAAGCCTGGGCGATGGACATCCCTTCTCCTTGTTTGAGTGACATCTCAGAAACCGAAATGCCTTCACATTCAGCCTCAACAGGATCCCGTCTCTGCTCTGAGATCAGCCAGCTCAGAGCCTGCTGAAGAACCGTCTATCGTCATCCACGGTCCGAGCTTGTACTCCACATGGGTCCAACATCTATTGTTTTGATTTATTACCCTATAATAGATGTAAGACATGAGTTTGGGGGAATGATCAGAGCTTTACAGTGCTGTTGGATCCAGGACGCAACAAAGAATGAACTTGAAAAAGGTCCATGGTTTAAGCTGGGCAAATCAAGCTTGCATAAACTGTTAAGCAGCAGAGCAACTTGACATTTTGCCAGCTACTTACCTATCTAAACAGTCTGGTATGCAGCCAGTCTAGCCCACACACAGCAAACCACACCGGGTGCGGCTATGAGACACCGTTTCCCCTCTTTCCTTGACTTATTAAACCGATACACCAATACTTTCCCAGCCAGACAGGACACATTACTGACACTGGAGAGAGGGCGACCTGAAAGAGACTTTACTGTAGGTGCTAGACAGTTAGCCCGTCCATACAGCTGACAATATATATATAAATATTTTTTTTACATTTACATTTTATGTCAAATACACAGCAAAGTCCGAGCTCTGTTTCTTAGTGGTGTTTAATGCTATGCCACAAGCAGCACTTAGCAAGCAGGCAACGGCAGTTACACAGGCGAGCATGCTAAAGCTAGCTGACACTTAGCTAGCCTAGCTCAGCCTCATCTGTCACATCACAGCATCATCCGGTCAAGCGGACACCGGCCGTGGCGCTTTAAACTCGCACCTCGGGGGCTTTAGCGGCTCTGTGCACAGCTAGCTAGCGGTACAATTAATAACATAATCCTTCAGGCAGGTACATACCGTGGGAGTCCAGGGCGCCAGGGAAGGACATTCCTGTGTCAAGTGAAAGCCACACACTAGCTTTTTTGACTGGTGGGCGTTGCTTTAGAAACATAGAACTACTGACGCACGCTCTCAGCCAATGGGAGGAGGATTAGAGCGGTTCGCTTGTTTTCTTGACCAATCAGATGGAGGAAGCGGGAGCAATCAGGTCGTAGATCAAAAAAGCAACGTTCCCGTCCTGAATGGACAAAAATCAGAAGGTTGAAAACTGTCAGAAAGTTTCCCTTTGTGCATTTATTTATATATTACAGAGTTATTAAAAATACAATTAAAGACATTTAATATAATCTGACATTTTTTTAAATAATTACACGCCTACAACCTCACAATTAAAATAGTTTTTTCTTGGTGCTTTTACTCCTGGACATAAAATTACATTTAGCTAATATTAATTATTTTTGTCAGATACAGAAACCCACCTTGGTTCTGTTCATGTTTTTTTATTAAGCAAGCAAACGAGCTCGAGTCCAATCGTCTAAAAAGTATTTCCGCTCAAAAAACTTACGAGTGGTACCCGAAGGCGGCATTAGAAATTTGCCACAGGTGTGTTAAACTCACCGCAATCACACGAAAACGCTACTTCCGGTTTTGAAACCTTCCTTTCAGAATAAAAACACGAACCAAGTGCGTTGACATATTTCTTTCGTAGTAGTTTTCAAAATATGTACGCTATGATTTTACTCCACTTTTTTTGCAAACACATAACCCATATTATATCTGTTTCTATGCCTGTCTGAGTTGTTTTGTGTCGCGTGTGTTCAGATGACACGTTTTATTCTGAAAAACCCGTACCGGAAGTCCAGTTCCGGATAGCGAAACAAACTGTGCTTTATTATACAGGGCCTTGAATTACTGTGTAATACCGGATGAGTAACAGTAAACAAATGTTTGGATTACAGATAACTATCGATTAGGAATAACGGGGACGGTTTGTCTGCAACGTGGCGACAGTTGAGTCGGAAAGAAAGGGATCGTGGGTGTTTGAGACGAGCACTGGTCGGATTTGACCGAGAGCAGCCATTAAAATGTGTACATTATGAATCGATTTGATGAAGGCTGGGCTTCTCTCTCTCGCCGCTTCTGCCTCACATTAAAACGGCCCGGAGAAATGCGTGCTGCCGGGCTCCCTGGAGCGGGGCTCCTCCAAAGGGCCTTGATATGAAACATCAGGTACGAGCCGGTTATTACACGGAGCCCCGACGTGTATCTACGTTTGTATCGCACATTAGACGGATGTTCAAGTACGTGTTTACGTGTTTTTTTTTTACAGATGTCCCACTGGCTCTGCCTGCTCAGCCTCAGCCTTCCTCTGCTGTTCTGGTTCGGACATGTGATCACACGGGACGGTTCGCCACCCGGGCTGCAGAGCACCGGGCTCCGGGGCTACATGCGGATCAGCCCCGGCAGGATGGACCAGGTGAGGGGCGGCGGCTGTGCGGAGGTTTGGGTCCAGGTCATAGCTCACTCGTTCAAAGTGAGCATGGAAAATAATATTAAATTCCTTTATATTCTGAAATATAAAAATCAGTTTAAGTTATTATTAATTAATATTAATAATGATAATTTCTCAGTTAGTTAATTAATTGATAATTATTACATTTAATTGTCATAGCAGCATTGAAGAAAAAGGTGCAAACAAAATAATAAAATACAGGAAATAGAATACTATAACATTAAATACAGTACAATAAGGTTAAAGGTTAAGTAAATTATTAGAGCTCATACAACAGGCTGCCACTAGCACGGTGCCATCTTGAGATATTAATGAGTTATTAAAGAAGTATTTAATAAGTTATATAATCCAGTTTTTGTGTTGTCCCTAGACACATTGAGATCATGGCCTGCCGGGTACAGGCCCTTCACCTACATCATGCCACTCAAAGAGACAAGAACCATCCAAGAAGAGACCACAAAGAAACATAAAAAGACTACAAAATAACCCAATAGGACTACAAAGAGAGAGAGAAATGCATAACAGCTACAAAGAGACTGACAATGATGCTAAACAGGGAAAAAACAACCATAAAATAGACCCAAAATGACCACTAAGAGACTCAAGATGACGACAGAGATGCAAAGCGACTACAAAGAGATTAAAATGGCTATATAGAGTCACAAAGTGGTTGGTGGTGGTGGCCCCATCGTCTCATCCTGTTATTCTGCCTGAAAAACAACCTTCTTCTCCTCTACTTTCCGAACAGTTCCTCTACATGCACTGCAACCAGTGTGCCTTGGTCTCCAGCTCAGGTCAGATGCTCGGCGCCGACCTCGGAGGAGAGATCGACAAGGTGGGCTGCGTGATCCGAATGAACAACGCGCCCACGCAGGGGTACGAGAAGGACGTCGGGAGCCGCACCAGCGTTCGCGTCGTGTCCCACACCAGCGTCCCCTTGCTGGTAAAACACGAGCGCTACTATTTCCAGGAGTCTGCAAACACCACGTATGTGTTCTGGGGTCCCGAGAGGAACATGAGGCAAGACGGGAAGGGACGCATCTTCAATACTCTCCTGAAAATAGCGGAGAAGTATCCAGATGTCAGAATCTACGCGGTGACCAGAGAGAGGGTTCAGTACTGCGATGGCGTGTTTCAGAACGAGACGGGGAAAAACAGGTACAGCGTGACTTCGGTGTCCCAGTCCGATACATTTTTAGAGTTCATAGTGTTTGAGTTTGTGATGTCACAATCACCCAGAGTCCAAAGTGACACCTTCACAATGTGTCAAACTAGTAGTCCAAACCTCAAAATCATTCCAAAAAGAAAAGAAAAGCAGCAAATCCTCCTATTTTACATTGTATTATACATTACTGTTTTTTTGTTTTTAACGATTATCAAAATAGTTACCAATTAATTTGATTTAGTGGTCTTTTATACAACTCAAATGAAGTACTTACAGTACCTTATTAAATGTACTGAGTTACACCCCACTACTACTAAGAGCTCAACTGATTTCCTTCTTAATTATTCATCTCTGTTTGTGTCAAATTCTTTTCAAAATAAGACATTTCCGGCGTGTACAGGAAATAACAAAATAAAAGCCATGGAATGAAATTCTCGCCAATGCAAACTTTGCACATTTTAGTTATTTAAAGAAGTAATATACAATGAAAAATACTGATCTAAAACGTACTGATGTAATATGTGCAGTTCATGGCTGGTCCGTCCTGGTTTAAGGCTTTTATTTTTGGTCTCTCACTCAGAATGAAGACGGGGGCGTTCCTCAGTACCGGCTTCTTCACAATGATTCTGGCCATCGACATGTGTGACAGCATCCACGTTTATGGAATGATCGATGATAACTACTGCAGGTGAGACCTTTTCACATCATGATTTTTTAAATTATCTACAGCTCCACCTTTTACCCAACTCTGGTACTCTTTCCTCCTCCCCAGTCGAGCCAATCACAGCGACGTTCCTTACCACTACTACGAGGGGAGCCGGCTGGACGAGTGCAGGATGTACAGAGTCCACGAGAACACGCAGCGCGGCGGCCACCGCTTCATCACGGAGAAGGCCATCTACGCCAAATGGGCAACGCGGCACAAGATGGAGTTCAAACACCCCTCGTGGAGCCTCTGAAGAAGGAGACGTTTAAAGAAAAAACCCCAGAGGAGGTTCCTCGGCTGCACGGTGGGATCCACTTTAACCAGGAACGCAGCATCGTTACTGGTGGACTTAATGCTTTAGATGCTACCAGCGTTACCCTGGTAACAGAAAGCACCACTGCTGAACACTTACTGTTCCAGCCATTTATCAGTATAGACACTGACGAAGCGTTAAGCCACTGAACTCGATCCATAAACCAGTTTATACCAAAGTTTATAGGTATAACTTCTTTATACCTGTGCCTTGACTTTCGGTCTTATTCTGCACGACGCTTTCTTTTTTTGTTTTTGTTGCTGCGATCAGGCTTTACAATACGCACCTGCACTCAATGGGAAGCATTTTATTTATTATTTATGATCATTTTCATTCGATTAATCTAGCTTTTATCTTCTCGGTCGATTGATTCTGTTTAAACCGTGAGTCCAATAGTAGAGTTATTGAATTCACACATAGAAGACGAAGAGAAAGAGATATTATTTTTCACAATGAAAGACTGAAACGATTAATAGATTTTTCAAAAGAGTTGTCAATTTGATTTTTTTTATAGTTTCAGTTCATGCTGATTACAGACGTTTGTCCAGTAAATGTGATGTAAACCAATGACTTTACTGCTGATGGCCAACAAACAGTGTTAAAGCCAACGAGCATGACGAGGGAATACAAACCCTCGGAGGGCAAGTTGCATCTGCGGTGTTTTTTACATGTTATTGTACATGTTGCCTCCTAGGAAAAACAAATTGAGTTACCTTTGCTTTATATTTTGCTGCTCGTTTACAATGAAAAACATAGCCGCCTTTTTCCAGTCGCATCGATGCTTAGTTTGTGACTAATTCAGATGACTGTAATATTAATTGCACTACTGAGCTAAACTACTGTGTCAAAGTATTTCACTGTAATTTACATTTCAAAGAAGAATTGTTTTAATAAACAGAACTTTTTGGCCAGCAGCAGGTTGACTTATGTGATGAACTGTGTTGAATGTAAACTTGGCTGCTGGTGACTGCAGATGGGTGTCAACATGAATAAATCTGCTGGCAGCCTGCGTGTGTGTGCGTGTGTGTACGTGTGTGTGTGTGTGTGTGTGTGTGTGTGTGTGTGTGTGTGTGTGTGTGTGTGTGTGTGTGTGTGTGTGTGTGTGTGTGTGAGCTCGACTTCCTGTGATACTATAGACAAATAAATCAATTACATTTATCCACCAATTGTATCTAAACGTGCACATTCAGTTAAAGGCTCTACACACGGGTGTTTTCACAAACTCAGTGGAGATACACTTTATTTTTTCTTACTATATTTTCTTTTCTTTAAGGTACAACTACAGCAAATACACCACAACATTTAAATATTATGGCCATTTTAAGGTACAAATGAAGAATTCAAGTCCCTCTCAAATATTAACGGTATTTATAAACCCCTTAAATCTCGTAATGCAGACAGAAAGTGCGTTATAAAGCATTAATGTGTTGAACCAATTCTTATACAAATTAACTTTAGTGTGAACCCCTCAATTTACCCCCTGACCGAAAAATTAAATACAAATTAAGCAATACTTGTAATGTTATTTGTACATTTTACTCAATTAATTAAAATAGTATAATCTGATAATTGACCCTAAATCTGGGGTAAAGCTTTATATTTGTTGAATAAGAATAATATCATTGATTTGTACCTAAAAATAGATTAAATGTAAACCAAAAGTCCATTTTCCGTCTTAAACTCCCCCCACATACACACACGCACACCCACGCGTGAACGCGCGCGCATCGCCATGCTGCAGTGAGAGACGCCTGATGACGTAGGCGAGTGGCGCAGGAAGATGGGGCACGAGCGACATGAGAGCGGGAGGAGCAGACATCGGGACCGCAAAGGCCGTGAGACGGTAAACACCGGATTAACACCGGCGCCAATTAAGACACGCTGATACGTTCGTTAATATCGCTAATCTCGTAACAGTATTGCTTTTTTAAAATAAATATATATGTTTATATGTTTGTGTATGTCAGTAGAAGGAGCTCCAAAACGGAAGGAGAATGGCTGCGTACGATTTTTCCCCCTGTGAAAAACAATATCGCTGAACGTTAATTGTCTGTCGTTATAATATGTAATATGCTCCGGTTATTTCTTTTAGAAGTAGTCATTAAATAACTACATCTAGTTTTCTGTCGGAACGTCGCCGTGAGAGTGATGACGTAAAAATGAAACATCTGCCGGATGTTGTTGTTGTCATAACATCTGCACGAGCGCTAAACAGTGTATTTGTGTGTCTTCGGGTCAGATATGATGACAGTGGTTCACAGCCTGATGACCAGACAGCATGGGGCTCAAGCTCAGCAAGGTATGATTATCATCATCATTATTATTATTATTATTATGATGAGTATTGTTTACATCCATCCAGGTGTCATCACTGCCGTCACTGTTTATGAATGCTAGAGGGAGTATTCATATCCTAATGCATTAAAAATGGGACTTTTAAGGCAACAGGTCCACAAATATTCAAAATGAGCCCAATATTTAAATGTAATTAAATGATATGCCCTATTAATAACCGTTTTCCAATAATAAAATGTGGGTTGTTTAATACATTTAACGAATATAATATAAAAAAACACTAATTTCCCTCCAAACTATGCTCCCCTTTTTTAATTAAATAAATAAACAAACATCTATTTATAATAGCTTATTAAGAAATAGCAGAATATAATGTATAAATAATGGTGGGAGTAATTCTTGATTCATTTTGACCAGTTAAATAAAAGTATTTGTCATCAGAAAAAAAATAATATTATTAGATTATTAGTACTCATGCCTTAATGTGTAGGAAGCATTTTACTGTTCTGGTTAGTTGAGGTTGAGCTTTCAAATTATTTTATATAGCAACTAATAATTATTTCTGCTGATTATTTAGTTTTTTTCACATCTTAAAGTAGTGAGAAATGCCTTCACGTTTACTCCGAGTCCTAAGTGACTTCCACAAATGGATTGTTTTTGTCCAAACCCCCAAAGTAATGAAGTGTGCTATGATTTAAAGTGGTTGGCACCGTTTCATCAGCAGGACGTGTGGCTCAGTGGTTACGGCTAATGGACGGATCATTTATGGCAACGCTGAAAGGAAGACGCTGAAACCACCAAATCTTAAATACTGTTAGTTAAATCCACAAAAATGCATCATATTTCATGAGCTCTTAGGCTTTGCATGTAAATCTACATCTGAGCTGTTGTATTAAGTGGCACGGAGTTGTAATACTTGAGTACAACACAAGTATTTTATGTAATTCCCCACTGCAGGGACAACATAGCCACAGGCTGGTGATCTTCGCAGCCATCTTCGTCCTGATGACCCTCATTTTCCTGTACGGCTCCAACAATGTGACCGATAACGTCTACGCTCCCTTCCACGTGGCGACGAATTACGCCATCAAGGCCACGGATCTGAAGAAGTGGTCCGGGAAAGACGGCTACGTGCCATTTCACGGGAACAAGGTACTTAACGGCGTATATACACAAGCAGGGAAATGCGTTTTTCTATGATGTCGTTTGAACACGAGTTGTTGATTTAATTCGGAAGGATGTGTTTGCAGCAGAAACGTTATAGAGGATGTCAGCAAACGGCAGTCAACCAGATACCAAAAGGAAGTGGTCGAGAGAAACTGCATGTATACTTGTTATCAAAGAGATTCTATAGACATGGACCTCCATAATCAAAAAGTAGGCAGCTGCAGCTTATAGGAGACATTATCAGGCGATTGTTTAACATGAATCACTCTCTCTATCTTTCTTTCTCGTTTCTACAAATCTGTTTATCTTGATCACGTCTCTCATCATACGAGTTTAAACCCGAGAAGATAAATAGATACTAGAAACAGGTCAACTAAGTACACCTGATTCACAGCGTTGTTTGTGAGCTCTGTTGACTCAACTGCTTAACTCAGACTATACAACCGTGCTACGTTGAGCTAAATGCTAAACATGTTTCTGTGCCAAATCTGATGCCAATCCATCCAGTTCACGTGGAGATATTTCAGCAGATATGTTCAAACTATGTGATTCAACAAATTCATTAGGAGTCATCTTCTGGGGACCATGAATACGTGGGCAAAATGTCAATATAGTTGAGGAGACGTGATATAAACAAACGTGTCAGAAACCAGCTGGGGGAAAACAAACGTTATGGGATCTCTACGGTCGGTATGATTCGTCCTCTGGGGATCATGAATGCTTCTCATTTCAGACCATGAACTTGCACTGTCAGAACTGTGCGCTGGTGACGAGCTCCAGCCACGTCCTGGGCAGCCGAGCGGGGGAGGAGATCGACCGCGCGGACTGCGTGATCCGTATGAACGACGCCCCCACGCTGGGGTTCGAGGCCGACGTGGGGAACCAGACCTCGCTGAGGGTGGTGGCCCACTCCAGCGTGTTCAGGGTGGTGCGGAGGCCCAACGAGTTCCTGCAGAGGCCGGACAGCAACCCCGTGATCATCTTCTGGGGACCCCCGAACAAGATCGGCAAGGACGCCAAAGGAACCCTGTACAGGTTGATCCAGAGGGTCAGCATGACCTACAGCAACTTGTCCTGTTTCAGCATCACAGCCAACAAGATGCGCAGATTCGACAATCTGTTTCACCGGGAGACGGGACGAGACAGGTGAGCGTTTAGGAAAATCACATGATCAGGTAAATGCCGCTTTTCTCTTGTCTTCCATTTTATTTTGTTGTTGTTTTTTTCTCCGTTCAGACAAAAATCCCACTCGTGGCTGAGCACCGGCTGGTTCACCATGGTCATAGCGATAGAGATATGTGATAATATCAAAGTATATGGGATGGTTCCACCGTATCACTGTGGGTGAGTATAATGACAGCACTAATCAGCCTACCTACGTAACTAATTATCTTTGTTTGTTTATTCTTTCTTAATTTCCTGTTTGTATGTTTTCTCACTCAGGTTTATTTACTTCTTATTTTTTGTTATTTATTCATTATATAGTTTGGATACTAAAATATCTTAATACATTTGTATTTTTTGATTAAATTAAATGAATATGCAAGAAACTATAAAACATATCTGATAGGAATACATAAAAAATACATACATAAAAAAAAGAATAATTGTATTTTGTAAGTTACTTGTGAAGTGAAGCAAAAAAAAAAAGAGAAAAAGACAAAAAAAATAAATAATCTAATGATAAATAATTCTCTAAAAACAAAGAAAATATATGTATGACAGAGGATAGTAATTATGGTGAAGGGGTGGATTTAAATACACCTTTTCGGACATGTAAAACATTTTTTTATTCATATATCTCTGCGCTTTCTGTATTAATTTTGACATTTAAAGCACTATTCCATGCCTACAAATCAAACAAAAACTCCTCTTCTTCCCAGAAAATCCCGACCGGGATCCAAGAAGATGCCGTACCACTACTACAAGCCCAGGGGGCCGGACGAGTGCGTGACGTACCTCCAGAATGAGGGCGGCCGGAGAGGAAACCACCATCGCTTCATCACAGAGAAACAAGTGTTTGCACGCTGGGCAAAGCAGTACAACATCACCTTCTCTTATCCCAAATGGTTTTAAGACTTTGAAAACCACAAAGAGATCCACGCAGCACTAACAGGCCTGAATGCACGCTTATTGGCTGACGTCCCCAGAATGAGCCTTCAAAAACGAAAACAACACATCATGAGTAAACGTCACGAGGATTTAAAAACAAAAGAAGAAGCTTTGGACAAAACTAGTATCGGACCAAATAAGTGAGGAGGAAGAGAGCAGGAAGGAGGAGACGCTACATTATGTATATTCCACATCGACACGTGGTGGCCGTTTTCTGTAAATAGAAAGAAAATTAATTTAAAAAAGGAGGAATTTTTACATGTTTATAATATTTTTGTTATGTATTGAAAATGCCATTATGTTTCCCGTGTCGTGGGGGAATTACATCAGCAGGCATTCAATTAGATATGACGAAGTGGCCTAGAGAACACCACATTAGCTCTGCATTAACCAGCTATCATATTATACTCGACAGTAACGGCAGAATTCACTCTCCATCTCCATTGGAGCCCTCGGATACAGGACGTGAACGATGTGACGGCTTGGTACAGTAAGAGTCCCCGAAAACGGATATCAATACTTTATTTATATTTCTACATACATTTTGTTTTTTAAAATAAAAGTATTAAAAGTGGCAAAAAAACAAACAAAATGCTACCGCCAGCTTTCTATACTTGGTGCTACAGAAACCTTTGGTTGATCCAACAGTAGGAAACATTTACGCCACTCTTTGTGCATCAGTGATCCTGATTTTTAACATTTCCACATTCTTCATTAACATTCCCACTGCAGTAGATCTTGATTTTAATGTTTTACTGAAACTCAGACTATAAATAGAAAATTGTTGCCTCATGAACTTTTTTTATTATATATATTTTTTTTATACCTCAGTGGCATTCCAGTGCATGCAGCTTCAGTTCAGATAGTCCACAAAATGCATCATGGTCGTGTTATGTATCGGTATGTTAGGACTGCACGATTCTATTAAAAGTGAAATTGTCATTTTAAAAGCGACACTTGAAACAGAATTTTCTGAAACTATGTTGCCTTTGACACGTAATTCATCTGTGATCGTTTTGTCAGAATGAGAAATGATTATTTGAAGCATCGTCGACTCCTCTGAAACCATTGGTCAATAATGAAAACACTTTTTCCATCAAAATTAAATCGGCTGCTAAAAATGTATCGATATTAAATGGACCTGCATTTATACAGCGCTTCTGGCGCTTCTACCCGTTCACACGGACATGCATACACAATATTCTATTTAAATATTTTAATCCTATCTCAATTAATGAAAACTGAACATTATATCCTTCACCAAGGTGTTATTTAATGGAGGATTGTTGCACGAGTGTTACCAGTAATAACCCAGTGGAACACCACAGGAACCCGGCATCAACTTTCCACTTCCTCACTCAGAAACCTGAAGCATTCTCTGGAGTTTATTCATGAAGTGCCATTTGTTTGTCCGATCTCAACGCTGTTTTTTATCAAAACAAAACAAGTGCTTTGAAAAACAGAATACGAGTCAGTTCGAGCCTGTGGATAACGTTTGTATTTCCATATGTACAATCTGTTTTAGCCATTTACAAACACAGACACACAGAAGGAATGCTCAGTAACACAAAGAGACGTGTGACAGGTATCCACAGTAAGCAATGCTGCAAAGATCCAATTATTGGAAAATGAAATACTCAATGGTGACTAACGAGATGATAAAAACGTCCGTCAGCGTGTCTTTTGTTTACTTTCCTCCATCGCCAGTTCTTTCACGAACCGTTGGACACGTTTGAAAAGGCGGCTGTGATCTTCGGTCTGAGCACCGCCATGGAAACCAGGATGGCCTCCTGTTGAAACAAAATAGGAAATTAACACACAATTAACAAGCCGGTTGAATCCAAACTGCCTGACGAGTTAATTTAACATAGAAATATGCAAATATGTGCCGATAGATAAGGCCTCACCTCTGTGCGAATGGTCCTGCTGCCCTGACTGGGGCATGTGTTGAGGTAAAGGTCAAATAAGACGCTGGGGTCAGTCACGTCCAGGTTTGTGTCCGTGTCTACGCTGGCCTCCAATCCCTGAAGACCACCGAAAACCACCAAAAGATGCCTAAAAAGTGGAAACGTTTGAATTAATAAAAACAAAATAGCAGCTCTGTGAGGAGTGGTGCTCTGAGTTAAACATGGTGACGTCAGCATGCTAACATAACGATGCTAAAATGCAAGATTCTGTTTGGGGGGCCTCTATTTTGTCATACTACGATGGGGAGGATTCCAAACCTTTAAGATGATGCATAAATCTGTTACATTTTAAGAGGAAAACAGCTTATATTTGTGAAAACCTCTCAAAATCAAATTAAACATCTCAAGTTGACCAAAGCAAATTAAACCTACAGAAACTAATAATAATAAAAAAGGTAGAAGCACCTTTATGTCAATAAATGCAACAGATGCAGCATTTTCATTAAAGTCATGATATCATACCAAAACAAACTTGCAGCTTTGGGGCCCCCTAGTGGCTGAAACGGCTCTGCATGTTCACCATCTTAGTTTAGTGTTTTAGCTAGCTAACATTTGTTATTTTGCATTAAACACAAAGCATTAAATCATAAATAGACCAGAGGAAATCAAATCTCCAACGTCTGGAACCACAAGATATCACGACGATCCTCTGAACCTACTTAAACGGCGACAGCGTCGTCTGATCGACGGTGCTGCCTCTCTCCGACGTGCCGATGGTCAGATCGTATCCTTCCTCGTACGGACTTTCAGTGAAAACTGCACCTGCGTTAAACAAAGAACGATGCGGTCACAGCAGCACCGAGCTTCACGCTGGTTTCTTACACAACGTTAGTAGGTTTGGGTGTTTTCACGAGGACGGGGGACCTACTGAGGCAAGAAGCCAGGCGGACGCCGTAACCCCAGTAGAGACCTCCTTCAGTCCGGGGCAGGTGAGGAGCCACGACCGCACCTTTACATAGTTTGCTGTCTGAAAAACGATGGAAACAAACACTGAACTGATGAATCTGGAGCGCAATGAGATGTCATTCTCAGAGAGAATAAAAACAAACATTAAAAAGGTGTGTTACCTTGATTCTGTGTGTTATTGAGCTTTACTGTGACTCGGAGTCCAGACTGCAGCTGTTTATCAATGCGGACTTCCTGTGGGAGCAGATGGACAGAGTTCATGAAGACTTTCCTGTGGGCTCTGAGAAATTATGTTCTTTTTTTGTTGTTTTTACCGTTTTCTGACATTTTATAATCAATCTGGTAGATGAATTGTTCCATGAAGCCCTACAGTCTTTATTGGCTTGTAAATGTCAGAGACACACTCACCTTTCTCATTCCACAGTTGACCAAAGAGCCCTTCCCTTGCTTGTTCGTCCTGTCCAGAACTATTCCTTCCCGGTATTCTGATTCATCATCCATCCTCATGTGATGAGGAGTGTCTAAGGGGTTGAGCAAACCTGGTAGGGGGAAGAAAAAAAAGACCAATAACTTGTGAAAAACCTGTTTTCTTTTGCCTTCTTTTAAAAGAGCCTGTTTATACATGGTACTACAATATCCATAACTACATATAGTATTACCTGATAGCAGCATTTTATGTCAAACATTAAGTCATAACTTTAATAACAAACATCCTTAAATGATAGAAATGATAAAGAGGATGCTCCAAATCAAATCCAATCAAAGTAATAAAAAAATAAATGCATGAAAAGGGAAATTTGGACTATTACCTGCATACTGTAAGTCTTGATGCTTTGGGAAAAACCACTTGCGCAGGTACCTGGGGGAGAAGGAAAGCTACAATCACAATCTCATAAAATGGGCTGGGACTGGTGATGTGATAATAAAATGCCTTACTGTGGACATTCCAGGTACTGAAGTATTCTGGCAAGCTGAATACAAGCATGTCCTTTCTTCCCGACACCTTTAAACTCTCCTTCAACGCTCCTGTGGGACAAAGAAGGACATATATAAAAAGTTGTGTGTGTTTTAGAGTCCCACCCCCCCTATAAAATGCAACCTTTTAAAGTAAACTTACTTGACATCTTCCCCATATTCGTCAAATACGACGATCTCATCGACACAGAACACGACACAAGCTCGGGCGATCTGTCCAGCCAGGTACGTTCGGAGTTCAGTGGACTGAGCGTTATCCAGAACGGACCCCGGCAGAGCCACGCTCACCGTGTAAGCCCGGCCTAAGAGACACCGACACACATCACGGCTCTATTCACAGGTAAAATAACAATCCGTTTCATGAAAACACCGGTTACCTTTTTTGCTTTGGCTTTGTTCACGTTGTGCCTTCTCTGTGGACTCTAGCTCCTTCTGCTTTTCCAGCTGTTTGATCAGCTTGGCCTCTTTCGTTTTCTTCCGAGTCTCTTTTACTGTTAAAGGAAGAATCAGTGAATATTAATCTCCATTTATTTTGACAATTAATCCTTAAGTGATTTTTCTAATACAAATCAACCAACATTAAGTAGTTTCAGCTCCTCTGTTGTGAGGATTTGCTACTTAGTTTTATATTATTTAAACTGAATTTTCAGGTATATGTTACTTGAGTATGACAGTTTTTTTTAAATTATATTTTTTATTATTTTAATATATATAATGTGTATAATAAAAATATTGATATATAATAAATTATATATTATAATATTTATATACACTATATAATATTTGTTTTATACCTTTGTTTAGCTAGCATTTGTTTTAGCCTTGCAAGAGAAATGTCCTTCATATACCGGTATACTTTTTACTACTTTGTACCATGAGTACATTTCAGAGCCTGTACTTGTCAGTACTTCTACTTTTACCAGCGGTACTTTGAAACACAAGTATCTGTACTTCTACTCCAGTATGGAAAATCTGTACTTTTGACTCCTCTGATATTACATATTTAACACTTAAAAATAAAGTTCAACGTGATAAATATTACATGAAACTACAACTGAAGCACACCGTTTATCATGAAGTCTCCAGTCATGATGTTACATGCCAGTACATCATATTAAATGCTTATATTTATACTTCAATTAAACAGTGTGTACTCTGGCTGTAAATTGATTTAGCTGTTTGCTAAATGTAGCTACCGTTAGCTGTTTGCTAAATTCAGCTACCGTTAGCTGTTTGCTAAATGTAGCTACCGTTAGCTTTTGCTAAATGTAGCTACCGTTAGCTTTTGCTAAATGTAGCTACCGTTCGCTGTTTGCTAAATGTAGCTACCGTTAGCTGTTTGCTAAATGTAGCTACCGTTAGCTGTTTGCTAAATGTAGCTACCGTTAGCTGTTTGCTAAATGTAGCTACTGTTAGCCGCTTACTTACTTTCTGCCTTCCTGGTCTTCCAGTCCACCCTCTCCTCGGCCTGAGGAACCAACACATCACGGGTGACACAGAGACACATACAATGTCATCTTTTTAAAACCGATAAATCAAGTGTTACCGTACCTGAGAGTCCACGACTCTGGGTCTTTTCGCTGCAACACCGGTAGACATCTTCGCATGCAGCCAGCCGCACGTGAACTTTGTTTACTTCCGGGTCGCAATCTTTGTTTCACAATAAAAGTCTGTTGGTAGACTGGCGTTGTGGTAAAAAGTCAAACAAAAAGTAAAGTTTCTCATTATTTTTTGGAACGTTTGTCTTCTTTCGGGGAAAGTTTCTCTTTTTTAGGGTAACGTTTCTCTCAACTGATGGTGTATTGTTACTTCTTATTTTGTTATGTATTGATCTGAATCATTTATCATCAACACTTTGTAATATAGTTATTATTCTAATCATGATTTAATGCATCATTTGTTGAATATTTCATCTTGTCAAAATTGCCTTTGTGACTAAATTTGACATGACCAAAAGCCAATGAGATGATTGTCCACGTTTCAAGGGCTACTCATATCAGACCTTTTAAATCTAGTCATCTCATGTATAATGACTACATTTACAGAACATAATTTTATGTAAAGCTACATTATTTATTATCTGGTATCTTCTTACCTATTCACACAGTCTGAAGTGGCAGACTTCAAACACATGCACATGCTAATAAAAGGACTCGCACCACAATTGAATTTTCATTAAATTCTTTTTTTTTTACTGCATTTGCACATAATTCCATCAACACACAGTAGTCCTAAATGACCCTATACATAAACTGACCGGTTAAAACAAAAAAGGTAAAAACGGTAAGTCAGTAATAAAATACACTTTCATTTTCTTATATGCATAATATAAAAACAAAAAAGGGAAAATATTTAAATTGCAGTCATATTTACAAAGGCATTTTCTTTTACAAGAAAGAAACTTTTACAACTTCAGTACCTAAAATAAATCCAATTATATGCAGGTCATGCGCAGTAGTACAAAAAGGCTTTTGGGAGAGTAAGGCGAGAGTTCTACAGCAGGACAGAAGACAGGATGAGACCTGATGAACATCAGGTAGGTAGCTACACTATCACAAGCACTTTAGGACGTTCAAACAGCAGATTTAGTAGCTGCAGTGTAAAGAGGCGTTGCTACTGTGATCCTCTGAGGATTCAGAGTGTCGGCCTGCAGGTCTTCTAGAAACGGGCTTGGGCTGAGGGTCTGCAGTGCCCCCTACTGGCCATTGACTGGGACCTCCTGAAACAGAAACCAAATATTGACAAAATCAGAGTGAGCTAGTGAAAATCACGTTATATCGCTGGCTTTAGACATGCAGGGTAAAAATATTGGTGTTGAGGGCATAAAAAAAAAAAAAGATTAAACATACAGACATTTTACAAACTGCCTGCAGGCACATGCATCTGATTATTGTTTTAAAGGAATAGTTTTTTGGAAATGCTTTCTTACCAAGAGTTAGATGAGAGGGATTATACCACTCTTATAGCTGTCTGTTCAATATCAAGCTAGAGATAAGATACAGTTAGTTTAGCATAAAAGTAAACTCCTCTGAAGCTCACTGCAGTCTTCTGGTTGTAGCTTTGTATTTAACAGACAGCTGTAAGAATGTAAATCTCTGCAAGATACATGTGGAACTATTCCTTTAAATGTGCATCCTCCAAGTAGAAAAAGCTCATCATGCATCATAAATGCAGATTTTGTTTTTCCTCCACACAGTCACTCGAACACAACAAGATGCATTTCCAGTTTATCAGCAGGGAATATGAAGGCAGACTATAACCTACTATGACCTTTTTTAATGCCACTACATTATCACAGTTTGTGACTTTATTTGTGATATACATTCCTACAGTTTGGCCTTTTTTTCTGTGGAACTCTGAGAGCTTTCCCTTCTCACTTCCACGTTATAGTTCACCACCGAAATCACTGAAAAATGAAGAATGTAACGTATATACAGAACATAATTCCTGTGACGGTCACTGGGTGTCACTAGTCGGAATGCAAGCAGTAGCTTGAGTTAGATGCAAAAGTCCATTAGTGTAGAAAATGCAGGCCATTGAAAGATATTATGTTATACATTAACATCAAATTATTAATGATTCATTTATAGCGCTCATATTGACACAAGACTTAACAAATTCCTCCACAATTAAGGGTAAAAAAACCCAGAAGTAGCAATAAGGTCTATGGAAATATTCTTAAAAAGGTATCAAGTTTAACTCCAGGATTCCTTCATTTAGCCTGATTAGATACAGCTTGCTAAATGCTAACATACTTCATACAGTGTCCAAAACAGACATGATGATAAGGATTTATTACAAACCCAATAAACTGGTAAATCTGAGTATCTCACGATACACTAATATTGTGGTATTTACTTCATGCAGTGGCTAAAATCAACAGCGTCTCATGCATCAGATCACAGCCTGCACCTCAAACACACTGACCTTCGTCTGGTCCTCCAGACAGGCCTTTCAGGCCAAAGAGGGTGCAGTAATTTGTCTAACATTATTCCACAAAGAGGACGAGAAGGAAAAGAAGAGTGAGGGAGAATTTACCGCTACGGACAAGAATCATCAGTTTGACATTTTTTTTATAACTGGGATATGTTATTGTTTTTGGTAAACTCACCTCTAAATTCCCCCTGGCTTTCTTCAGCACTCCGTGGGTTAGATACACTAGATTGGGGGGGAAATAATCCACATCAAATCACATCTTCCAATATATTTACAGAATGGTTAAATTGAAGAGCAAAAACTGGTAATTATTTTCCTTATCGATTAATCTGTAGATTATTTTCTATGATTTTGTCTATAAAGTCACATTTTTTAAAAGATATTCCGTTTACAATTATATGAAACCAAAGAAACTCCCCACATTAGAGAAGCAGACAATATTTGAAATAGTCTTAATAAATGACTAAACTAAAGAACTAATGAGTAAACATGTATTTAAATGCTTCATAAAGAGGTTAAAGGAGATAATCTTACATTGATCAATGATGACTCTTTCCATTCCCTCCTTGAGCTGGTTGGTTGTTCGCAGGCGTTTCACGGCTCCAGTCAGCATCCTCTCCTGCTGCGACAGCCTGCTCTTCAGTCTGGCGATCTCATTCTTCAGCAGCTCATCCTGATAAAAACAAGAGGATAAAAAGATTACAATTTGGTTATCGTAGATACTTAACTGGACGGTGAGGAAACGGTACTCCCACCTGCTGGTTGTTGCAGCCGTCCCCTGCTGTGTTACTGGCCGGCAGCGAGACTCTCCACACCAGTTTGAGCAGCCGACTCGCCTCCTCCAACACGTGCTGCATCGTGCTCATGCTGCCGGTCAAACTCTTCAGGTGCTGCTGTTCCATCACCTACCAAATGGACACATAGTGGCATTAAAAATAACGACTTCTTATGTATTATTAGCTTTTATTCTCCACAAACACCTCTTTGTCTGTACCGTATTGTCAGAGGCCTGCTGCTGGAGTGTGTGCAGACTCTCCTGCAGTTGTGCGTCCATGCTGCGCGACAGCTTATGCCCCTCTGATATCTGCTTGCGGAGGGCGTTGTAGTCCTCGATCAGACCCATGATGTGGCGGCCGTTGCGACTGGCCCACATCCGGTGGCCCGGCACCAGGCGTGAGGGAGCGCTGTCGCCGGAGCTGCTGCTTAATGAGCCGCCGTCCACCTCCGAGTGAGCGCGACGTTTCTCATCTGGAAAAGAGGTTTTTGAAAATACATCGCTAATGAACTTGTATTTACTATTGTAATTTAACATAATGCCAATCCTGGTGAGGTTTTCTTACCATGGTGGACGCTGGTGTGACTCTGAAACGAGTGACGAGGATCGCAGCCATCGTGACCTGGTGACCTGCCTCCTTCTTCTAAGACGAATGCAAAAACAACACTGACGTGACCGGGCAGATTCCTGTGTGTGTTTAGACGCCTCCGAACGGCCGTGGCAATAATAAGCATGCGAGACCGCGCCCTGTGTGTTTTACCTGGAGACGACAGCAGGTAGTTGATGTTGATGGTTCCAGAGCGGCTGGGTCCTCTGAGAAGCTGCGCCTCCAGCCTCTGTCGCAGCGCCGTGTTGGTCTGGATGCTCCTCTCCAGCTGCAGCCTCAGGTGTCGGATCTCCGACAGCAGCTCGCCGAGGTCCACCGAGTCAGGGGACGGGACGGAGACGAGCTCCTGGGTCGTCTCGCTGGACACGACTAAGAGCAGCAACGATGGAAGGGGGAAACTCATTAGTCTCTAGAATGTCACTACGCCAATAAAACAAAAAACCTTGGCGTACCGTTGTGTTTGTAGGCTTCGGTTTTCATCTTTTCATAAACCTGCAGCTCCACCCGCAGTGACTGCAGAAGATGCTGGGAGTCAGACAGCTGCTGCCTGTGGAGCTTCACCTCACACTGCAACCTGGAAGCATCCACACACAGAATCAATGACGATTAATATTTATCTCCTAAGAGGGAATAAAGTCGATCCTCTACTCCCATCTAAGCAGAGCAGGACTCCTGATTTCTGCCTCTCTGAAACAGTTTCAACAAATACTGAGGATTCAAATCCTCAGGATGGTGGGTCTCATTACTGATGGTCAACTTTCTTATTTATAAATGTCAATAAACTGGCAAGTGAGTGAAAAATATGGTTGAAAAATCATCTCAAAATCAATTAATCCTTAAAAGATGAACACATAGTAGTTTTCTCTGAAAATCCCCTCAAAAACAATGAGTCTTGTGAAAATAGTGCACAAGTGTACAAAACCACAGACACTAAAGAGACGAGGTAGGGAAAGGGAGAGGACTAGAGATCCGACGGCAAACTAGACTCCAGGTCTCAGGTGTCAGCCTCGCTCATCTGTGTCAGTTGGACACAGGGCAAGAGGTCACGTAGCATCATTATAGCATGCAGGCAGTCGAGTGTTTAGGATGGGCCTCCAAATGACAGAGTATCACGTTTCCCTATGTTGCACTAATAGTATGGAATAATGGTAATAGTAATGGTAATTATTACTCCTGTGTAGTTTCTGGTTACATGGAGGAGAGTAGTAATGATAGTGTTTGTGTGGAGACATTAAGGAGTGTGTGTGTGTGTGTGTGTGTGTGTGTGTGTGTGTACCTGTGCAGCTCCTCTTTGCTGTAGTGCACCGACTCCTGCAGCTTTGCGTTCTCCTGGCTGCTGTGCTGCAGCCTCTCCTGCAGTCGACTGTTTTCTTGCATCAGAGCTTCACACTCTCTCCTGCTCTGCTCCAGTTTGGCCGTCCGCCGGGCCAGAGTCTCCCGTAGCTTCTCGTTCTCCTTCTGCTTGTCTGGGGAAAATAAACAACATTTTAAAGTTTTAAAGTAAAACCATGGGCAAAGACAGCTAGAGAATGATTGTCTCTCTTCATTTATTGGACTACTGACTAAAAAGATGTGGTTTTTTTACCTCTAGACGCCAGGCTGAGCTGCTCCTTCATGGCTTGGTTTTGTCCCCAAAGGAATCGCACCTCGTTGGCCAGCTGACCCTGCTCCTCGTTGCCATGGATGAAGATGTTGGTCGCTGCTGAAACACAGCCACATACACTTATTATCACTCAACAAATACATGCTGTGGATAGAGGAGAGTATTTTTGGGCAGAATTTCAAGTACCCGGGTCTTTCTCCACCTCCGCGAGTCTCCTCTCCAGCTGCTCCCTGAGACTGTCGTTGGTACGGATGCTCTCTTCCAGGCGCTGTCGCAACATGCGGATCTCCTGCAGATGTTCTGCCAGCAAGTCTGACAGACAAACATGCAAAACACTTTACTTTAAGTACTTTAAGGGGGTTTAGTATAGCACTTAAACTGCATTTAAACCTATTTTATTAAACCCTCTCTGGTGGAAAATAAGTCTAACTATCTAACACGATGATGAACCCATGTTTACCTGAATTCATCGTGCGAGGGAGTTCGGCAGCGTTCTTCTGGGAGCCAACGTCTCCGCCTCCTTTATGAGACTGAGTCTGAGGCCCTGATCCGTCCCGATCGTGGCCGTGATCCTGGTCCTGATGGTGGGAGCTGGTCTGGGCCATAATTGAGCGATGCAGGTCCAGTTCACTGCGCAGCGTGGTGTTGAGCTCCTCGCTGCTCCTCAGCTGATCCTGTAGTCGCCCGTTCTCCCTTTGCAGGCCCTGCAGTCTGCTGGCAGTGTCCCTCTGACCACACACCCCGTCCTCTAGAGCTCCTCCTAGAGGAGGTGCAGCCGGTTCTGTCCAATCAGAAAGGTGTCGCTGGCCTAAACATGTAGAGAGTGACACCAGGTAAATAGATTAAACAGGAAAACATAAAGACCCCTTGTAGCGGTGAAGGAAATGTGAGTTTGGGCCGCTCTGCAGGACCTCTCAGGTATCCATATCGTTCACTTGTCTCTGAAACAGCCTTCACTGTCTCTTTTCCCCGAGGGAAACACAATTTGAAGATTGAAACGGATAGGTGCCACTGAATAATGCAACTTAAAGTGGAGGTGGATTGAAACCAGACACCTGCTCTGCTCTTGGCCGGCACGCTTTGCCCTGAGGGACGCCTCATTGCAACACAATGGATCTGAGTGGAAAATAAGTACCATGACAGGCTGGGACTACGGGCCGGGCACGTGGACAAAGACTCGGGTAATCTCAGTGATAAAAAAGTAAAGTTTTAGTGCACTGTCTACACTGGCTAGGCCCACCGCTGTGACACCGAAGACAAATAAACAAATACATTATTTTATTAAGATCAGTGTGAGATTTCAGTGTTACATCTAGAAATCGGCAGCTCTTATGAACATATCTGTGTGCTTACTGTGAACTCCATAGCCGCTGTGTGGGGTCGGGCTGCTCTGGCAGGAGGAGGAGATCCTGTCTGAGTGGTACAGATCAGAGTGAGAGCTGTGCCGGCTGCTGGGACCCTCGCTTCTGAACTGGCTCTGCAGGCTCTGGATCAGACGGTTTTTCTCCTGCAACTCTTTCGCCAACCTGGGAGGAGGAGGGGAAGGAGTTGTGTTGGTTACTTGGTCTCTCAGAGGGCTGAGATCTGACACATCACATCATCTCGCTGTGCGTTGGAGAGCTAAATAATGTTGAAAAAGATGAGCACACAGCACGAGGAACAGCACCCAAAAAAAGAGATACAACTAAAGACTTGATGTTTCTGGAGGACTTTCAGCAGAAACACACAGCTGGAAAATATGAAAGGTTCACAGCAAATGCCATGCCGTCTGTCTGGCTCAAACCCGCTCACAGGTCCAGCTTCTCCCTGGTGCATTGGGCCAGTGTGAGGTTTCGTTGGACGAGGAAGCCGACGTGCTGCTGCAGCAGCTCTCTCTCGCCCTCTAGCTCCAGACGCAGGTTATCTATCTCCTGCTGGATTCTAGCCGTGCTGTCGGGAGGATCTTTCATGCTCTCCTCATGGGACAGCAGTGACCCCTGCTGAAGCTCCCCAAGACTGGCACATCGGTAATAATACGGATTAACATCTTGTCCCTATGAGCAACTTTGATTTGTAAACTAACGGTAGAAGGGCGCTGAAATAAATGTATTTTTAAAACCACAGATGCTACAATTTCCCTTTAATTTCCAATCAAACATAAGAGGAAACTGCAGTTCTGTAATAATTATTTTCCTGCCAATGGTGGGAAATAAAAATGTAAAAACTGTATATATGTACTCCTATTGATGTTTTATGCAAAGCTTCATTTTCTTTCTGGATGATACTGCTTGAACTGTGAAGGACATTGACATGTGGTGTGTGTGTGTGTGTGTGTGTGTGTGTGTGTGTTTGTTCCCCTCTTATTTCTCAGACACAGCAGTGACCCAGTTAGGGGGCGGTGTAACCTTAATGTTTGGGCTGTCACGGAGAAAATTAGGTCAACAGCAGGACACTGTTCCAAACCAACAACACATGCACTGCCTGGGGTCGTAAGGCAATTGGCTGGCTGGGGGTGGGGGGAGGTCTTAAAAAGGGTCACGAGACAAACACCGACACAGCACGGTTAATGACCTTGAAATCAGTACACGGTAATATGTACAATGTACAAATGACCTAAAAAACCCCAACACAAGAGAATGAAGCCAGAGTAGTGAAGTTAGTCATTAACTTTAACAACTTCTTTAAAACTACAACTCAGGACGAATGAACACGCTGTATTTAATTTGTTTACTTCCTACAAAAACATGTAAAAATGACATGCCTTTTATTTATGGAACAGCAAATAAAAATATATCCCAAAATGTCAAAACGTGTCATTAAAGCATGGAGACGAGTATCCCTGTAACCTAACATTAAGATGGACTGGACAATTCTAAATATCACAGATACTTGTTCTCCACCATGAATAAAAACATGCAAATTGATACAATCAAATGAATTAAGACATTGACAATCAGCGAGTGCCGTGTGAGAGTCTGAGACACACCTGCGGGACAGTTCCAGGGCCACCACGTCCTCATTATCCACATGAGACTCTCCTAGCAGACAGAGGGAAGAAGATGCTGTCAAGGACCTGTCTGGACAAATCAGTTACGAATGGCTGCTCCTTTGTGTTCATCTCTGTCTAATGCTTTCTCTTTGTTAAAGCACACGTGTACATGCAGTACAAAGCTGTACATGAGTCATTTTTGTGCAGTGTGGTGCTGATTTAGCAACATTTCTCAAAAACATGGCGGACGAAACGACGATCGTCCAACCGCTACCTTTGTCCAGCCGTCCCTCCAGCCTGTCCAGGATGCTCAGGCTCTTGTCCAGCTGCTCTTTGACCGCCTCCCCCATGTAGTAGTCGACTTCGCCGGCATGCAGCAGCCCCTTGAAGGCCTTGCACAGCTCATCCAGCTGCCGGCGGTGCAGGGCTCCCAGCCCGCGGCTCTCCTTGATCTGCTGCCTCAGTTGCGACAGCTCCCTCGCCTGAGACTGCACCAGGGAGTCCAGTCTGTGGAGACGACAGAATGGGGACAACAACAAAGTCAAGGTTTCATCGTCATAATGACTGTGGAGCTTTCATAAAAAAATGGTTTAATATTGATAATGCACTGAGAAAGACGCTGACCTTGCAGGTGATGTGGAGCGGCTGCGGGTCTGCTGCTCACTTGTGCTTGTGTTCAGTGTCCTCTCTTTCTCTAGCTCCATGTTCAGAGAGCTGCTTTTATCATTCATAGCCTGGTTCTGATCCTCCTTTTTCTCCCTTATCTGCCCACTTCTGTAGCTCTTATCTTGGCCCTCCCGCGGAGTCCCTTCTTGATCCCTGACGGTGGCGGGATCAGAGCTGTTGGCAACCAGATCGCTGGAGAGGGAGTTCCTACGCAGGAGACTTTGCATTTGGAGGATGAGTTTAGTCTGGATTTCCAATTGGATCTTCAGCTCTCTGACTTGCCCCTGAAGCTGCAGCGGGTCCTTCGAAAAACCGTACTCGTCGTAAACCTGCAGGCTTTTCAGACTGACCTGAAAACAGACAAGAGAGTGTTAGTGAAATCTCATGAGCTACAGTTGGTTTAAAATGCTCCCTGGTGGGCTTTTGAAATCCAGAACCATGTGAAGAGGTCTCAAATGTGCACTTGATAGATCTATGCATAACGGTCTAAAAAGACTGAGGCTAATGCTGCAAAAAGTGGACGTCCTCACAGCTGAGGACTATGGAAATAAAGATAATAAAATAAGGATTAACCTAGAGTAGACACACACACTTTGAATGCATTCCTTACAGTTTTGCAATTTTGTTGAAAGGCTAAAAAAAGAGACACCAGCTTCCACACTATATTTAAAATCTTTCTGACTACATGGATGATCATTAAGAGAATACCTTGGCTGAGCTGAGAGCTGAGGAACTCGGGTACGGCGTGCTGGAGGTGGAGTCCAGGTTTTCAGTCGAGGAGAAGGTGGCCTGCTCGTGTTGGAACGGCAGGCTAGAGGCGCTGCAGCTCGGGTTCACACCGACCTCTAGATCTGGCAACACAATGGACACAGAAAACAATAAACTAGGGAAACAGGGAAACGCTACAAGGTGTTGGAAAAGAAACGGTGATCGTGCCATGTGAGCAAATAAATCAGTTGAGATACGGGCTGGACTGTGAAGAAAAGAAAAGGCCAGAAATAAAAGTGAAAGGTTAATGAGTGATCGGAAGACATTCCCAAACGTCAAGAGTGGAAAACATGCAAGAGTTTGTCAACGCAAAAATATTGACAGTCCATTCGAATTTGGGAAGAGTGCAGAAAAAATACCGAGTTAAAACCAGAACTAGAGGGTGTGGTTATAAGACCCAAACAGAAAACATCTCCCAACATACGACAGTGTGTTACAGTTGCCCGTGTTCTCCTCATGCAGACATAGAGAGAATCTTTCCACAGTTGAGATTAGTGTCCACTCAGCAGACAGACATGCAGCGTCCGTCTAAAGGCCGTCTACCTGTGCTACTGCTCTCTTCCCTATCGTTCTCACTCTTGCCACTGGTTTCGTAACCCAGGTCCTGCAAATCCACCTGCACGCCTTTGTCATCCTGCTCCAGGGCTGGCATTGGAGGCAATATATGTCAGGGTTAGGAAGAAATCATGTAACGTTGCACATTGTTGCTCTCCTTTCTGGTGTTCCTGATTAGTCAATTTACACATTCAAGCTTTTGCAGAATCCGAAACATTCAGAATTTGAACTGCTTGTCAAATAAATGGCAAAATATCAAATACATGAAGCAAATGGGTTCAGCGTGTGCCGCCTTACCTTTCCGTGCAGTTTCAGGGGAGGTTAGAGCAGTGGCCAGTTTCTCCTCCAGGCTTTTACATGCTTTCTTCTTCTCCCTCAGTGCTTTATGGAGAGTCTCCAGTTGGACCTGAACACTCGGTGGTAGTCCCTTGGTATCCTGAACTTTCCTGTGGATGTCACTCTCCTCTCTATGCCCCCTCTCTACTTGTAGAGAAGCCTGGAGTTCAGAGAGCCTCTTGGAGTGGTCACTGAAGACGTCGCAGAGGCGACGGAGGTTGTGATGGAGGTCCTTTGTCTCCGATGGAGCAGCGGACTGTTTGCTGTGGGGTTTGATGGTTGGCTGGAAGGGTTCTCCCAGTCCCTTCCTCTCATGCAGGGCTCTCTGAAGTTTGTCTAAATTAATCTGCAAGTCAGGACTGGTCTGTGATGATTTAGCAGAAGCCAAGGAGCTGGTATTTGTACAGTGTGCTGCAAGAGAGGCAACAGCAGACTCTGCTGCATCGAGGCAGTTCATCAGAACTTTGTTCATCTCCTGATTTAAACCGATATCATCAGAACTACCCATTCCCCATTGATGTTCCCTTGACTCCTTATCCTTAAGGGATCCGGCTGCTTCCTGTCTCAGACATGCACCATTCTGGTCACTGCTGTAGCCATGTCGAGCGGCACCGTCTGCAGCTCTCAGTTGTTCCTGCAGCTCTGCATTGAGCCTGTTCTGCTCCCACAGTGCCTCCTGCAAGGAGTCGGTGTGTCGTTGCAACTCCTGCATGGAGTTCTCGGCGCCTCCATAAACAAGTCTTGGGCTCTGTCTATTTGAGGATGCATTCGCCTGCTGCAAGGCCGTCTCTATCTTCAAACATAAATCACTGATGGCTGGAATCTTTTCATGGCTGTCGGTGGAGGCGATCGCTTTCTCTGCCATGTCCAGAAGCTCAATGAGCTCAGCGTTGAGCTCCTCCTTCTCCTGTAGGGCCTTTTGCAGCTCCATGCATCTGCTGTAAAGCACAGAATCTGAAGCCACAGAGCCACCGTGTGACCTGAATCCCCCCTGGCTGTCCAGACTGCAGGCAGTCAGGTAAGCGATGGTGGACTCTGCAGCTTGTAAGGCCTCCACGTACTGGTGATGGAGCCGGTCCTTTTCCAGGAGCTGAGCCTGGAGCTCTTCCCAATCAGAGAGCTGCTCAGTCAGTTTATTGATCTGGGTCTCTTTCTCCTGACACTCCTGGTGGAGAAGCTCCAGCTGAATGAAAAGAGCAGAGTCGGCCTGGGTGTGATGCAGTGTTGTTCCAGCTTCGGAGCCGTTGTCAGACCCTTCTGGACTGCCGGGGCGATGCACATGTCTGAGCGTGGAAGACGGGGAGGTGCTGTGCTGGGGTGACATGGCGAGGTCTTCCTGTAGCTGCTGGTCAGACCCAAATACGACATCCAAATGAAGGTGCTGATCAGTTTTGAGATGGTCGGAGCTCACAGACTGGCTGCTGCTGCTGCCAGCCTCCACTCTCAGCCTCAAAGGGACCGGGAGGCGAGATTTGGCACCATCCTAATATTGAAACAAACGGAACAGATATCACAATGACAAATAGACTTCATGCAGACAGCAGTGAAGTGTTCACACCTAATACAAAACGTACCCCATGTCTTGTGACATGCTGCTTCGTACCACTGCTGTGTGACTGGCCTTTAGTTTTGAGACCCTCCAACCCCTCTGTGGTGCTGACAATCAGCTCAGTGTTGACAGCGGTCTCCCCGTCCGACACCTCGTTTCCCTTTTCCTTCGACAGATAGCTGATCTCAGAGTGACCTTTTGACCCGGCCTGCAGTGTTTTCCCACTCTTGTTTAATTCAGCCTGTCCATCACTGCTGTTCCCCGAGGCGTCCTTGCTCTCTCTCTCTTTAAACTCGGTAGATTTTTGTTCTTTGAGGAAACTCCGCAGCTCCACATTTTCTGATCTAAGTCTGAGCAGCTCCTCTCTGTAACAAAGGACATTTGGTTAGTTTACTGTTCAAGCAACGGTCTCTGAGTGAAAGAAAGTGCATATTTCTAAAGGAAAAGACCCACCTAAGGTGCAAAACTGATGTGGCCCCACAAAGAGCAAGCAGGGATTTCAGTGCGGTTACATCCGTGTTCCTCTGCCTAGAATTTTTCTCTCCGGTGTCCGAGGTGTCGTTGTCAGACTGGGCATGCTCTCTACTCTGGCCAAGGCCACTGTCCAAACTCATATCGCCCAACAGCTTTCCAGACATCTAAAAAGGAAAAGTTTAGATATATAGATAAAGTTACACGACCATACCATAGTATTCAAAATGGATTTCAAAATCTCTTCATTTAATAAATGGTAATTTATGTCATACCTGTCCCAGCTTGACGTCTGTCTGGCTCCCTTTATCCTGACCAGCGGGATACATCTTGTTACTATGAGCAACAGGCTGCGTCTCCTGCCTCCTCTCAAGCTGCTAGAGTAATGGGATGGGAGGCGAGTATGACACACATGGCTCGGTAAAAGAAAACTTAATGGTGGAACAGAATCCATAACGCACTGCACAGCAACGGCAGAATGGTATGTGTCTAATGTGGCATGGTGAGGAGAGAGAGCATTTCATGGGACACGGAGATAAAAGAAACAAAAACAAAACAGGGGCTGATTAGGAAAAGGTGAAGGTGAAAAGAGGATCTTCTACTACAGACAGAAAACAAAGAGACATTAGTAACAGGCTAGACAGAGCAAAGGTTAAGATGTAGGTTCAAAGGATAGAAAGGAGCTAATACAGGTGGGTGTTAGACAATGACTATTATACATCCAGTATTTGTGGAAATACTGTACAAATGTTTGCTAAATGACAGAAAAATGCCCTTCATTGTAAACTTTGAGTACAACTTCCTCCACTTGCAGCCGTCGTTTGTGGCCTCTCACCTGTTTCAAGGGGCTACCGCTGGCCACGTCTTTGTCTTCGCCGTCATGGTCTGACTCCAATAGTGACAGGCGGTTCTGCAGCTCGTCGTTTGAAGTCTGCAGTCTGCTGACGTAATCCTGCAGCTCCAGCACCTAAGGCCCAAACGGATTCATTTTTAACCATTTGCATGATTTTCCTCCCCTTTTTTTGCGTATATTAGTGTCATGTCTTGCCAACCACCTAACATCTACTGCTATATTCATTCAAACAATGCATTTAGTTAGTTTGAACTGTACCTTCTGCTTGAGCTCCTGTGCAGAGAGTAGAGACAGACTGTCATCCTGCCCGTCTCCCACGCAGAAACTCATGTAGGAAGTCTGTTCTCCAATTAAACTCAGTGTCTCACCTGAAAAACCATAAAGTCACACGTCACAAACAGACTCCCATCAACCTGAAGGCTGAAATAAGAGAATAGAATTGGCTTAAAGCATTTTTTTCTCCTCTTACCACCATCGTTAGCCCCGCCGACCCCTCCTCCACGGTTCTGTATGGCTCCTAAGCGAGCCTGCAGAGAGGCATTCCAGCGCTGTGCATCTTCAAGCTGATGCCTCATGCTCTCCAGTTCTTTAGGATCAATCAGGTCCATACCTGAACAGATACACACACATGCTTAATATCTCTGGTGTGACAAGAAAGTACATTTCTGCATATGTAAGAGCCCTCATTTCCTCACAGAATGCGTGTCTCATTTCACAATGATTTACATGCTGCATCCCCACCAGTTCACAAACGTTTAAATTCTTACTTCATAGTATTGTATCTGTGCAAAATCTAACTTTTGATAATTTAAAAAGAAAAACAAATTTTCATGCAATTTCGGGGGGAAAAAAAATAAAAGAAAAATCACCAATCATTCATTTTCAGAAAGTAAAAAGTAGAAAACATCTTTATTTTATGAATGTAAACTAAACCAGCTATATCTTTCTTTTTTAAATAATGCATTTGATTCATCTTGATATGTTTGTTCAATTCATATCAAATCCCCTATACGGTACGTTGAAGGTAATGAGAAGTTTAAGATCTGCAGCCACATTTAAAAATGTAGACATGAATATAATCACCATGTTTTTGTGTGTGTGTGTCTACATGTAGCGCTTATGCAACGTGTATTAAAATGATGATGTACCAAAAACTAGAAATGTGGATTTACTCAGTGGCCATTACTGCAGCTACATCTGTCGTTCAGTATGAATGTGAGCCATCAGCCTGTTACTTACAGCTGACCTATTTCTACACCTGACCCTCTTCAGACGGGGGCGGGGGCGGGGGGGGGGATGAGCATGCACTTGACAGGCACACACAGACGAGCACGGCATGCATGTGGACAGATGCTTAAGTCATTTAGCTTAGACGACTACCTGAGCGTACCGTGACACCTTTAATCAGCCTCAAGGCTGCGCCCTGATGTCACTGTGCTAAATTACATTATCTCTCTTTTTTTTATTATTAGGATCTATTTCAAGAGAGCTACTCTACGGTAGGATAACCCGGAATTATAAAGCAGTATAATAACCTTGGATACATTTGTTAAAGTAGTTATATAATGACATGCTTATGCAATAAATTCTCATGTGACAGATGGTTGAAGGTTGGGTGAATAAACAGAGGGGGTTGAGGTGAAATGCGTGAAACAGTCAACCAAAGCTTTTAATGACAGTGAAAACAAGCAGACAGGATGTTAGAAGTGAGAGACAGGATGAACGGCCAACAGCAGCCTTTATTATTATTATTTTTTTTTTTTAAATAAAAGGACAGACAAACAAAAAACAGTGTGAAGACAATACATTTAAAGAATGACAGCAGGTTTACTATGAAGAAAACATGCAGATGAGGAGGTGATGATGTCAAGAACAGTGAACATAAAGTGCACGACGATGAGAGGGAAGACCAGGTGTGCATGCTGAATGAAGTGACGGAAGAATAGGGGATGTGAGCAAACAGTGGATGAAGAAGAGCGACTGTTCAGGGCTGGGCGATAATTCAATATCATCACTTATCGTCTAAGATATTAGACATAGATATCATAATACACAATTATGTCATCTAAATTGATAATAACAAGCACATCGATACAAATTCTGCTTACAGGAATACCCCAGTGCAGCTAAATCAAACTACTGTCTAAATCTCATTACATGCTTCGATTTTCTCCATAGTTTCACAGCAAACATATTATATCTTGAATGAGTTATGAAATTACAGATACGGGGATAGAAGACGTTGCACGTATCGCCCAGCCCTAAGTGTGTTTGTGTAACTTTCCCCTAGGACCTATGGATATATCTCCCTGCACTCCAGTTTCCTAACTCTTCTAACAACCTAAATGATAAACTCTTTGCTTTATTGTTTTGTCCTTTCTTTCTCCCCCCCTCATTCAGTTCCCTTCGTCATTTGCCACCCAGTGTGTTTGCACTCCACCTTCTCTGAGCTTGGCTCTTTGCATCTCCCTCTCCAAGTCGTCCCTGAGCTCCTCATTAGTTTTGATGCTCTCCTCTAGCTGCTGCCTGAGGAGCTGCACCGCTGTCAGCTCCAGCTGCAGAGCGTGGAGACGCTGGGCGCTGCAAATACAACAAGCCACTCAGAATACTATTTTTCATTTAATAGCAATGCTTTCTTTGCGTCTGTGATCCCCACCTGTCCTGCTCCTTGACGGTCCTGACCAGGCTGGAGTAGAGCTGCTGCTCGGCTCTCAGTGCTTTGTTCAGAGCATCGTGCTCCTGCTGCAAGGCTAAAAGGTTGGGCAAAGCCTTGAGGGAGACAGACAATGAAATGGCCTTAATGCACATCATACACAATAGTCTGAGCATTATGTGTAAATATATTAGTTCATTCAGCAGAAAAGTTGCGTTTAGTTTACCTCTTGCTGGCTGTCTCCACCAATCATAGTTCTTTCTCTCTGAGGGAGTCCTGGGAGTGATCTCTCCATGCCGGAACCAATGACCCGATCCTGGGTATGATCGACCCGACTGTCCCCTCTCTGACCGAGGCGCTGGTGAAGAACCTGCTCACAGAAATAAACGAAATGTAATAAGAAAACAAAGCTGCTGTGTGTTTCACTGAGTGACTAGAGTTTTTACTCTGTGAATGGGGGAACCCTTACATTGATGATCTCATCCTTGGTGTTCAGAGTGGCAGTCAGGGACTCGATATTAGCAGCCTGACCTTCACTGCGACCCTCCAGCTCAGATAGCAATGACTGTAGCTCTGCCAAAGAAATCTAGATGTCGAGAAAATAAAGCAAAGGATTGCACAAAAAGACTCCGGATTATGGACAAAGTGAAGTGCTTATGACCAACTGACCTTCAGTTCATTTTCCCTCTTAAGTGCTTTATTCAGTGCCTCGGTTTTCTGTGCTAGCTCCTTCTTCAGGACGACGACGGTCTTCTTCGAGTGCAGAATGTTTTCCACGTTATCCTCGCTGTTCTTCCTGGAAAGTCCAGCTTCAGGGCAAAAAACAAGAAAGAAACAAATGTAGGATCGATATGGACTCTAACTAAATACACAGTGAGAGGGTTTAAATCTCTAAAAGGCCTCACCTTCCTTCTCGTCCAACTTCTCCTGCATGATGAGTATAGTGTGTCTGAGCTCCGACACATGATCCGGCTCCTCCTTCTGCCTCATCTCTGCCAGGAACTGGTCCCTCTCCTGACCACGCTGCAGAAGCTTCTGCACAAATAGAAAGAAAACAAGTTAGCACAATCAAACACACTCCAGTACCTTACAACTTTGTCGAAACATGTCACCGCAAAATGAGTATAATTTGTGTTATTCTCCTTGGGAGTTTTGATTTCCTCTCGTTAGGTTTCTAAGTCGGGGCACAGCTGAGCGACTGTGATGCATCCCAAAGGAACGTACGTTGATGACGCTGTCTTTTTCGGCAAGCAGGGCCCTGAGCTCTGCCGTCTCTAAACAACCCTCCTGGGCTGCTGTGGAGCTTTGCTTCTCGGCGGAGGCGAGCTGCTGCTGCCTGTCAGACAGCTGCTTCCTCAGTTGCTGGATCTCTTGTGTGCGCTCAGACAGCATGCGGTTGTAGTGCTCTGCAGACTCCTGGAGAGATGAAAGACAGAAAGAAGGGGTGTGAATAATACATCGGTTAATATCGGCCTACATTCTGTACATACAAATGGCTCTTTGCACATTCTGTGTCTGTAAAATGTGTAAATTCCCTTTTCCTAAAGACATTTTAGTTCAGTAATCCTATTAAACATGTTTTCAGAATGAAATGTTGACCTTGATGAGCTGATCCTTGCTGCTGATCGTAGCCAACAGTCCTTCCACGGCACTCTCATTGTCAGCAACCAGCCGTTCTCTGACCTTCACAGCCTCAGCCAACATAGCCTCTGTGACCTTTAACCTCTGGCCCATCTGTTCAGCGAGGTCACGTGTATGAGTCTGCGACTGGCTCAGCAGTGATTCGGCCATTACCTGCAAACAATGGTTGACGAAGTTAGAAGAAAATCTCAGAAGCATTCAAGGATAAAGTGTTTTTTTCTTCGACTTTACCTCCATATCCTTTGTCTTGCCCTCCAGGGAGAGCTGTAACTGGCTGATGATGGAGTCCTTCTCCCTCAACGATCTGTTCAGGTTATCTTCTACATCTTGCTTGGCTCTTTGCAGGTTCTTCAGTGTGTTTGCAAGATGCTGCAGCTCGACATCCTTCTCTTTGATCAGACCGTCAAAACTCTGGAAGGAGAGGAATCAGCAGAAAGATACCTCCAAAATCAGTAAAAATGTAATTACTGACTACGGGAAAGGGAACATTTCTGGCCTTTTTAAGTTTCTGATATTTATAATCAATCAAACACAGTTATGGCTTCTTACATTGAGGGTTTCCTCATTGTGAGAGAGCAAGTTATTCAGCCTATCCAGGTCTCTCTCCTTCTCCCTTAGAGACAGCTGCAGCTGGTGAATCTCATTGTCCTTCTCCTCAATGGCAGCGAACTTCTCATCCAATGCTTGCTGTGAGGGAGCAGACAGAGCAAACATCGGAATCAAATTATAGTCCCTGTGGTGAGAAGATTACACAGTAGGAGTCCCCACCTCCAGAGCTTTCTCCTTTTCTTTCAGCCTTTGCCGCAGCTTGGAAAGCACATTATCCGTTCCTCCTGGACTTTTGCTTTGCTCGAAGTCTCTGAGCATATTTATGTACTCCTGATGAACACAGACAAAAACACAATATAAAATCACCTATTTGCAATGGCAGCCGGAAGCCAGTGGTCTGTCAATAAATGTTTAATGTTCTCGTGTCACCTGCAGCTGCTGCTCTTTATCCACCAGAGTGGATGTGAGCCGCTCGATGGTGACCTCGTGGGCCTGCAGTTTTCTTTTGGTTTGATCGAGCAGTTCCTGGTATTGCTGCTCCAGAGCACTCTCCCTGTCTCCAATCTCACCGCTCAGCTTTTTCAGCTGATTGTTCAGATCCTGGAAGGGGAAGTGATAGCGTCTCACAAAATCCAATATTTCAATAGTGACAGATAACAGAAAAGAGGATTTAAAAATGCCTGATGGCTTTGTTGTGGAGACGATAAGACACTGTCTTACATTCACGGTCTTGTCTCCCTTCTTCTTCTGTTGTTGCAGGTCCTCCAGTTCCACCTCTAGCTGGTCCTTCGCCTGCTGCAAGTCAGCCAGCTCTTGCTCCTTCCTGGTCAGGCCACGCTGGAGCTTTTGGGCTTCGAGCACCATGACATGGTGTTCTCCCTGGAGTTGGGCCAGCTCTGTTTGCTTGGCCATTAACAGATTTTGGTGCTCCTCTACTCCCTGAGGGACATATGCAAGAAATGTTTCATTTTACAGAGGCTGCAATGTGTACAAATACTTCCCTGCTTCCCTACTTCTATGAAACACTGACCTCTCAGTAATATGTGTGAATATCCAGGCACACAGGCACATTGACATTATCATATAAAATCAATGGCTGGCTCTCTATAAAGCTTGGCTTTCCATAAAAAACATTTTTTGAAGGACTTGCCTGGTATTTCTTCAGTTGGGCTTTATGTGCTGCCTCTCTAGCATTGGCCAAAGCGTCATCTCTGTCATCAATCTCATGACACAGCTCTGCAATCTGTGCAACCAAGACAAAGACCGACTGTTGGTGCTAGAGCATTGCATAATGCAGGAGAGTGAAAGCACACACAGGCGAAGCCTTGTCCCACTCAACAACAATTGTTATGATTGTTTGTTATAATAATGCAAAATAAAAACCCAAACCTGTTTTTCCTTTTCTTTGAAGACCTGAGTAAGCCCCTGGATCGTTTTGTCTCGCTTTAGAGCATTTTTCTTCTCAGAGTTGAGTTCATTCTCCTTCTCCTCCAACTGGCATAACAGGGTCTGTTGACACCAAGCAGTGATCTTACACAAAGACTCTCTCATTTAAAAAAATATCAAATATAAGAAGATGTTGCCCCCATGTACCTTGTTTTCATTCTGGGTATCCTCCAGTATTCTAGTCAAGTTGTCATTGGTGCTTTTTGCCTGGGTGAGCTCTTCAGTCAGTCGTTTATTGCAGGACTCCACTCGCTTAACCTCACTCTGGAGAACACATGAAACAGAAAGAGACAAATATCAGCCATGTTAAGCAGCACAGCTGTTGTCTGTCATAGCTCATTACCAGTTGCTGTAGCATGTTGCCCAGCAGGGATTACTGAAAAGAACTACCTCCACCGCTCTGACAGGAGTGTATTCATCATCAAATTCCTCTGTAAGATCATGCAGAGACTTCCATTCTGCCTCTCTGTGTCTGCGCTTGGGTCGGACGTTGAGAGGGCCACTATTTAACCTCTTCAGGACGGGGATGTGGCTCCCTGCAGGGGCAGAGACTTCTTGCCTGGAGATGCAGCGCAGGAGCTGGATCAGGTCGGAGATCACAGAAGGCTGACTCGGGGAACTGTGGAGTAGTGCTCTGGCCTGAGCCTTTCCTCCTGGGTCATCAGCGGCACCGTGTCTGGCAACAAACACCTTGGGCTCTCGGAGTTTTGATTTGGATGGCGGGTCTGGAGGGGCGTCGGAGGAAAAGTCTCTATTGAGGGACTGCAGGGATGTGGAGCGAACTTGGAATCCAGGTCTAGGCAGCGTGCCCTTACGTTGGATCAGATCATGGTACAAGTTCTGGGAACGGTGGTGTGCACCTCGCAGACCGAAGCTCTTCACAGAGCCCTCGAGCTCTGCTGTTGATCCCAGCCTGCTGCTCCTGAGGCTTGAGCGACCTGGAAATACCCCTTTGCTAGAGATTCGATCCAGACTCACACACCGTCTCATGCGATTGACCGCCTGACCGCCACTCTCCTTGAACAGCTGGCCTTCGGAGGCCAGCCGACACACAGCCTCGTCATCAGGACTGCCCACCCCAGAGGACCTGAGTGGAGACTTGCAGCTGGTGCTCTCCGCGTAACTCTTTAACAGGCTCGGGTTGTTTTTGTTGTAGATGTGGATGATGCACTGGATCAGGTGGTCTTTCTCCGCCTGCAGCTTCTGGATCTGAGTGTTGTGTCCATCCTGCAGCTGGCTGATGTTCACATCACACTGCACCACCTTCTCCAGCTGGAACACGCATTTACCGCAGAGGAACTCTCCGCGTCCATCGCGTGTCACCTCCCAGCCCAGCACATGGGACAGGATCACTTGTAGCTTCCTCTGTGCCGATGAGCTGAAGATCCAGCGACACTGGCTTCCCACCAGGCGAACGCCACATATACGACACGGGTCCCTCATGGCGCCGTAGATCTTCAGATTCCAGATTCACCCACTTAGAACGAGTCCAAGAAGCCTGTCGCTGACGCACAAACTGTCCAGTGACCTAATGGTCATCAGCCTGCCAACCACGGAATAGCCATCTATCCATTTTCTCTCAATGCATCAGCAAGAGAAGCACAGAGGAGAATGACTGAGTCCAGAGCAGTATAAGCCCTAAGCCTTTGATAATCCCTGCTCCCGCCTCTATTCCACTCTCCCCCACATATTCAATCAGATCAAATCCTCTAGGGCTGCTGCAGTGATCTGTGTCATGGCCTGTGGCAGACCATCTCTAGAAAACCTCCTCCCAGGTAGAGTATCAGGTGCTTCTCCGTCGCACTGGTGGAGATGGAAGAAACCAATCACCCCTTTGGAGTGCATCCTGCCTGACAGTACATGTGAATATCTGCTTTAAGATTAGAGCAGGTGATTTCTGGCAATCACATACCGATACACCAGGGCTGCTCTCGCTTCGTCGATTTATCTTTAATACCTTTTTAATGCTGAGTGACTTATTTCCCAGAACACCTCTCTTGTGTACACAAGATTTATAAGTGTGCTGTTGCATGATTCTTTATGGAGAAACACAGTTTTACAGATTTAGTGTCGATTAAATCAACTAATCAATTAGTCGACAAAATCGTATGTTAGTCGACTAAGAATTTCTTTGGCTGAGGACAGCCGTACATTACGCCTCTATCCTGGAGGGGCCACTCAAAGTCCTATCACGCCACAAAAGCATCCCTGGTAGACATACTGTCTCCAATCTTTCAATATCCTTTTGCGATACATGTTGTGCCGTTTTCCCCCTTTGACAAAGAAGGGTGGACAGAAATAACCCTCAGACGAACCGTCTCCAGACAGCATGGTAATCCAGTCTTAACATCGTGACCTGAGTCCAGGCGGCAAGGCCCGACGAGGAACCATGGACGCGGTCCAACCACAAGCTTTCTACTCTGAACATCAACAATACACCCTGTATAATGTTTTGATGACCATTTCAAATTGCATTGCATCTTCACTATACGGTGGCTAAAGCTTTTTATAATATAAATATAAATATAAATAATATAATATCTTAGATAGTCAGAATATTTAGCCCCTTAACCCACAGAATGCAAAACCATCTAACAGGTATAGAGAATAAAGATGAGGAAAATCCTCCAACACAGGCTAACTGTCATGTGTGCTTATGGGAAATTGAGAGAACATTCATTTAAAGAGCACCAGTAGTAGCACCAAGTATTCATGATGATTAAGCTTCAACATTAGACAAACAAATTAAAGCCCCAAGATTACCACAACAAACAAGGCAGGGTCTTTAGTGAAACAGGGTACAAAAATAAAACTCCACCAGGAGGCACAAAGAGGATAAAAAAAACAAGCCATAAAACACACCAAAAGTACATTTCCTGTTGTTCAACAGAAAAACAGACAATCCTTTGAAATTGAGAGAGAACAGAGTGTGTGTCCATGTTTTGGTCTCTGAGCGTTGAATGGCTCGTCACACAATGCAGTTAAATCAGTTAGCTTTTAGTTTGTGGCAAAACTATTGCTGGAAACAGAATATGAAAGAATGACATACTGATTGATGTTAAAATTCTCATGGTGGGCAAAAGCCAGAAACGACAACAAAAGATCTCAAAAACATGGATTTTTGGAAAGAATCCAAAAAAAGCAGACCATTTAATTAGGAAACCAAAACAAGACCCACCTGATGGTCCGGTGTTGCTTTTTCCTTCGCTCCTAACTCGTCCCTCAGTACCTGGGGAAACAGACAAGGTCAAAGGTCACTCAAAGGCCTTTTAATATTGTGTGGTGGGCAATAGATCAAATGACTTTTTGTAACTCTGTCCGTCTCTGTATGTTTTGGTATCATTACAGAGGGAAAGCACCTAAATTATTTAGCAACCCATGAAAGTCATACCTCAAGTTCCTGATCTTTCTTGGCAATGACATCAGAGAGTTGTTTAACACAGTCGGCTGAGGGTGCATTCGTCTCTTGGTCTGCACTTTTCTTCTGATGGATCACAGCTTCCTGGTTCTTTAAAGTGATCTTGAGCTGCTCAATGATACTGGAGAGAGCAAACAAGAAACGAAAAACATTAAAAATATAATATTTAGACCCTAATAAACAGAAAAACATATTCATGTATCTGCTTATCTAATATGTCCCTACTGGTCTTTCTCCTGCAGGGCCTGCTGCAGGTCTTGGACTGGGCTGGGGGCAGGGGTGAAGGTGCTCGGTGGACCCAGGGCTTGGAGCTGCTTTTCCATGTTAATATTCTTAAGCTTCTCCTGCTCAGCAATGGCTGCCATGTTGTCAACGTCTTCCTCTGCTGTTCGCAGACACTGAAATTGATGTAAAAAGAAAGATCAAATGAGACATTTACCCCCAACTTCTGGAAATCATGAAACTATTTACCCCTCTCAGGGAATAAAGTATAGTAAACAATTCTGACTCACTTGTTCCAGGTCAGCTATCCTCTTGCTGAATGCGTCTCGAAGTGCATCCATCTCTCTCTGGGCTTGCTCTCTCACACGCTGGGGTTCTCCTGATTCTCGACCGGCCAGACTCTCCAAAGCTTTCCTGAACAAAAAAAGAAAAGAAAGGAAGAAAATCACAGGAGATTCCTATACTCTCATATACATTTTTCACCACTTCCTGTCAAGTAAGGTCTTGTTTTTGTCTGAATGTAAAAAAATGACACCAAACATGTGAATTTAGCCGACATTGAACTCCAGCACAGTATATAGGGAACGATACTCACGATGCAGACACAAGGAGCTCCTGTTTCTCTGCCAGGTCTCTCTTCATAGACTCCAACTCCACCTTCAGCTCAATATTCTATATATAAACAACATTCAGTCCATTAAAGGACAAGGATAAATAAAATGGGATGTTCAAAGATGATATCATTTTATTGTAATGAAGCCTTTAAAACCAGGAAAAGACAACTCTTGTACCATATTACATTATCCAAAATCTAAGATGATATCTAGCCTCATAACATAATAACAATATCATTTTGATATACTTCCCAGCTGTGGAGATTAGTTGTTCACTGGCACAACCAGCAGACAAATAATCAGAATCAGATTCTTAGAAATGGTTCTCCCCGACAGTTACCAAATGAATAAAAACCTCAGAGTTTATCTTGGCTGGGAGTGTGTACATAAATCTAACATTCTTACATGACAGGACACCTCTCAAAATGAAAAACAAAGATAAGAAACACAAGGAGCGGATTCCAGTGCGCTTACAGCTGTTCTGAGATCATAAATGTGGGATTGTGGTTGAAACATATCCAGCTGTTGTTGTGATCTCAGTTAGTCCCGCTAGGAAACGCTGAGTCACATGTAACATTAGGACACAAAGGGGCCACATAAATGCATGACAAAGGCAAAAAGAAGAAGCTTAATGCTGGTTTTGGCATAAGAAATTAGAAACAACACCGTTTTGAAGATGTCTTCGGTGGAGTCGTCGCACTTCTGCTGCATGCGCTCCTCCATGAAGTAGATGCGCAGCTTCAGGTTAAAGTTCTCTTTCTTCAGAGCTGTTATTTGCTGCAGATGTTTGAGAAAAACAGGGAAATAAATGAACAACAAATAACATTTTATTGAAAAAGTAAAGAAAAAATAGTATCAAATAAAGTGTATTCTCTGCCTTGCCCAAAATTAAATGCATGCATTTAATTTATATGATGAGAAAATAAGGTTCAGGCGAATAATTTGGGTCAAATAAAAACAGCAGTTAAGCACTTTATCTGTGGAGAAAAGCGGGGAATGACCTATGCATAGCAGTAAGGGGTCATTTCTATGGTTTTTGTTAAAGTGAAGGGAGGCCTTCATACTTGTGTGTGTGTGTTTGAGTATGAATGTGTGTGAAGTTGACTGTGCATCATTGTGCTGCAGGCTCGGAGCAGCATACATCTGGTAATGGGGGTTGGGTGTGTAGACCGTCAAAGGCTGAAGCCCTCCGTTAAACGTCTAATCATGAAGCGGGCCAGGCAACCAAAAAAAGATCTTAGCAAGCATTCCACTCAAATGCTGAAATATAGACTTCATCTGAACCCTCCTCCCTCACAGACACACGCTTCATCACTGAATCTCCATAAATGGTCAGCATGGCTTAGTTTTAGGGCAGACTGAGGATCAGGTTTAATAAATCGTAATACCCCGTGTGTTGTGGTGGATAAAGCGGACTGCATAACCTCACACTGACACGTTGCAACCCAGATTTAAGAAACATCATGCCACTTGATACAAGTCACTCACATTCTCATAGTCCTTCATGGTGAGGGCTTTGATTGGGGACGTCTTGTCAGGGAAGGATAGGGCTGTAAAAGAACAAAGTGACATGCTTTCAGTCGTTCGAAAACACACACACATCATGCTCTCTATAACATAGAGAACCGTCCCTGCTTACAAGCATAACTTGCACTCCCAGTTGTCAGGAACGTGTTTATTTTAGAGGGATGAAGAGGAGGCATCGTAGGTGAGGCGGCTTCTGGAGAGCTGCCCCGTTTAGACCAGCTGAAGGCGGCCCACAGCTGATCACGCAACACGAGTCAACAACACATTTCACAACACGAACTCCAGATTCACAGCGTGACGGCATGACGGGAAGACCTCCATCGCCCCTCACGCTCGCAGGATCAGTTGCTTGTTTATGTACATTTTAATTCTAAATTTAGAGAGACGTTTGCAGTTGCCCTTGTTGTCTTTGGTGTGTGACTGTCAATGTCATTTATGTCAACATGAATGTAGAGCTCTACAGATCACCCCCATAAGTCGTTAGTCGAGTGCCTGACACAACTACTGAGGAGAAACAAGAGTTTTAGAAATAAAGTTTTATTTACCTCAGAGCCGAGGTAGTTAGCTATGAGAGTCAAGAAACATTACGGAGACAGAATAGTCTTTATATATTTCTATATAAAGTGGAAGGGAGGGTTAGCTCAGGAGGTAGAGCGGGTTGGCTGGCAACCGCAAGATTGCCGGTTCGATCCCCAGCTCCTCCTAGCTGAGTGCCTGGTGTCCCTGAGCAAGACGCCTCACCCTAATTGCACCTGACGAGCTGGCTGTCGCCCTGCGTGGTTGACTCCGCCGAATGGGTGAATGTCAGTCATTACTGTAAAGCGCTTTGGAGAAAAGCGCTATATAAATGAGGCCATTTACCATTTAAAAGGCAGCACATATTCTAAATTGGTACTAGTGAACAATATCCAAGTTTCGGCACAGACACCAAAAATTATACACTGCTCAAAAAAATTGAAGGAACTCATTTTGTTCTCAACAAATTATAAAATGTACATCAGTAATGATTCTCAACTTCAATAATCTGTCCTGGGACAAGTAATCATTTAATCCATCAAGAAAAACAATTGGCAATATCATAACGCTGCAACCATCAACTAACTTGACAGAAAGCCACGGATGCTGACCTATTTCTAGAAGTAATTTGTGTACTGACTTGTATGTATTGTTCGAGCCCCGAGTATATTGTTGGCACACTACAAGAGCTTGACAATGAATTGGAAACAGACATTAGCTAATTAACGTCATACATCTAATCCCTCAGCAGGGCTTCGGGGACATGACTGTGGGAGGTCACGGCAACGATTCAGCAGTATTAATTAATACATATGGGAGACACAACCCGAGCAAGGGAAAAAAACAAAGAGGGAACAAAAGAAAGTCTGAGTGTACCTGTCATGCTGTCTGTGGAATAGTCTCCAGCATCTAAGGAGTCTGGCAGTCTGCAGCTGTGGACAGAATCCTTTTTTGTTAGTGATGCATCCTAGTTACTACAAATATTTGTAGAGAGAAAGATCACCGTTACATTATTGTCACATTCATCGAGGGTAATTCATACATTCAAAAATCACAGTAATCAAAGCGAGCTCTGCTTTCCACCCTTGTCCACACATACTCTGATTATTATGGTTTTCAAACATAAATGCGTCGTGTTGATGTATTACTCACGCTGGCCAGTTCCACTGAGCCCCAAGAACAATCCATAAATAGCTCAAGAATGACTCTGCTTCATTTACATCCACTCTGGCAGAGCGTCCTTTCAGAGTGAGTGTGTGTGTGTGTGTGTGTGTGTGTGTGTGTGTGTGTGTGTGTGCTCGTGTGAGACCATGTGCCAGTGGCAGCCAGGCTCTCATGTTCAGACAGAGAGGATGGGAGAAAAAATCAGAGAAACTAGTGGACGGAGAAGGCTTACATTGGTGGACAAGCAGACTACTGTGGCTCTGATCAGCTAAGCATCACACAGTGATGGGACAGTGGCGTCACCCACAGACACGGAACAATGCACCAAACATCAGCAACGCACATCTGGATCACAACGACACAAACGAAACTGGGGTTTGCACATCACATGGAGTAAGTAAAGCTGTGTATTAAGTGCACATTTCTCCTTACAAATCTGGATTTAAGAGGAAACTTCCTTGTATAAACAAAAGCATGAACTATTCAGGTCCAAGATCGTGTCAGTCAACCTTGACCCTTGTGTTTAATAATATAGAAATCCAGCATTACATAACTAGGCTTCTTCCCATTCAGCCCCTGGCAGCACAGCCACTCTGCTGCTTCTCTGGTAGGTTTCAACAGTTTCTTTCCACCATGACTTGTTTATATTTCATATCTACACATTGATATATATATATAGTAGAAATGATATAGAGAATTTAGCAGATTGTGCTTTAGTTGAACTTCATATGATAGAAAATGATAATATATAAAATAGTGCAAATTCAATATTTGTAAAACAGACCCGTATCTTGTTATTATCTTGCTGTAATAATCACTTGAGCCTTTTTTTTTTTTTAAACAACAACATTACCATTTGGTGTTTTGAAGTTCTGTAGAAATATTGATGAGTCACATCAACATGACACTTAATTCATTTTATCCATACCCCTGCTAGAATTACACGTCATGTAAAGCTTCCTCAGTGTCAGGCTGCAACAATACACCATAAGGACACGGCTCTTCCCCATTGGTTTGCCTTGACACCCAGTAAACACAACAAAGTTAACCAACACAAAGCACCATAACTCAGTGCACTGCAGTGGATGAAAAAGCAGACAAAGTGCCAATTGAAATTATGTCATGCCCTTGGATTTGCAACATTAAATCACAGTGGATGGAATTAGGCCTTTTGACACAAAAGGCCTCAAAGAAATCCACATAAAAGTCTGCCCAAAAAAAAATTTGTGACAAGTTATTGCATCACTGAGGTTTCACATGCTAAGCAACCCCTTCCTGTGTTAATGGAGAGGAAGCACTCTAGAACAAGAGCCTGGCCCACGATGAGAGTAAAAAGAGCTAACACAAACACGCAGAACAACTTCCACAGAAACAGTCACAAATTAAACCCTCTTGTAAAGAAAGAGATGACATTAAAACACATCCCTGTTCGTGGTATAAACCCTTCAGCACCCAGCAGAACCACGTAAGAGCCTGTAAACAGTAACTTCCTCTTTATTTCTGACTTTGTTCCGACTGCTCGTGACAGACATGAAACAGCAATGTTTAAAACAACAATAACTGAGGGGACTAACACTACAAACGCAAGATAAAAATATATAAGTGTAAAATGAATCAGGTTTCAGGATTACCGAATAAGTAACTGACACCACACATATCAGCTAACATCTTGGATTACGGAGGCACGCTTACCACCTGGGTGACCCCGTTTTACAGAGGACACAGCTGGGCTGAAGACGAAAGCAAAAAGGCACCACAAACACATGAATGCCTACAACTATCTGTCACTGGAGCAGGAGCTGTCATTAAGTAGCTCTACCCAGCACGCTCTACCGAAGCAAATAACACACAGTTCACCTACCACAATCACACTCTTCTCGTGTCAAGGCAAGCACGGGGTGGGGAAAAAAAACACACAACAAAAAAAACAAGTATGACATGTTACTCCACATTTTGTGCAAAGACTGCAGGGAGGAGGTCGCTGCTTCAAGCCTGAACCCCCTGCTGGCAAACTGCCTCCGATCATTTCCGCTTTCTTTCGCTGCCTGACAATGACAGGTCAACAAGCCGACCTACATGATCACAGCAACGTTCAATGAGCTGATTTATAACGGAAATAACTACCGGTAGTCTACACACGACACATGCTTATATACTGTCATTTTATCATTTCTTTTCCACCCACAAACTGGGCTGTTTCTGGGGTTGAGTCAAAGTGGCAGCACAAAATGTATGACGTTTGCCAAATTTGATTAAAAAAACAATAAAAAAAATCATTGTCTAGCGTTAGCTAACTTTAAACATCAAATTTCGTACATTAATAAAAGTTTTTTTTCCATTAATCAACGTTATTACTATGTAATAAAACACTGACACAAAAAACGACAGACATAAAAAGCGTCTTAAACTGAAAGATCAGTCTATGTGTAGCTACTAGCTTAAGTATCGCTGGCTAACTAGCCAAACTTAGGTTTTATATATAGCTTTTGTCAACAGTTGCGTTTAGATATGACATGTTTACAAATAAAGAAACGTGCTAACTTGCTTTACAACCAGAAAATAAGAAGGGCAACTCCTTGTGAGACATAACGGTTTATGGAAAACTATACACAACAAGCGTCATGACGTTGTTTAGCTTATTACTAGTGGACGCTAACGTAAACTCAACGTTATATCAAAGACGGTGTTTTGTGTTGTTCCAGTTAATAGTCAGGAGCCGTGGAGCGGTGACTATTTACTGCTGCCGGTCGGATTAATGCGTTAGCTATAACGTACTGTTACATGCTAGCGTTAGCTCGCTTAGCTGTCGTAGGTGGCTGGGTTTACCTTCCGTTGATGTCAACGGGGAGCGTCAAATCGGCCCCTAGGACGGAATCCATGGCAGCGGTTCACCTATCGTGTGTCGTCTCCAGAAGAATAACACATTTCACGGACTAAACTCGGGGTAAACTTCGAAAAGCGGGACGGAATTCAAAATAGTCCAGGCTACCGCCATGTCGATATGGTAAACGTCACCATTGTGCACGTTGGAAACTTGCGGTGCCTTCAGGCTCTGTGGGATATGTCACAATCCACGACCGACACCTCACAGAAGAAGCGTTAAAAAAAGACGAATAACAAGATGTAAAGTACATCAACGTAAGTCACGTGCCGTGGCTGTTTTAAACAACATCCACTTAGTTGTTCATAAGCGACGCTTAAATGCGTGTTTATTGTTTACGGTATCAAAATAAAGAATTTACGAGCGGCAGAAAAGGCAACATAACACAGGGCGGATACTGCGACAAGGCGATTGGCCAAGACAAACACTTGTGGGAGGGGCGTGGAGGCTCAAAAATACAGCTCCGTTGGTATCCAGCCATGTAGTCATGGTGCCATTTCTGACTACACACTTTTTTTTTTTAAGGAAAAAGTGACGTGTTTATATTTAGAGGGCCGAATACTCCATCGTCTTGATATGTCAGACGGAGGGCATGTAACACAAACATAACAAGCAGCCTATAGAGTACGCGGACAAGTGATATAAATACGACATATACAGGAAATTCATTGTTTACAACACATGGGACATATAATTTGTCAAGTGTCTGTCATGCGTCCTAGAATAAATAGGTTTTCTGACTGAAACTGAAGCAATGTGAGAGGGTCGACTTCAATGTGTACGCGTGTGACGTCACCAACGAGTATGTTTAAACATACTTTGTATGTGTGATAGAGGGTGTGTTGTGTGGTGGCGCGGAATAATTAACGCTTGCAGCAGACGGCTACAGTTAGAGTGGTTTGTCACCGATTTAGCAGAATTAAGGGAAGAGCTGAACCGTTTATAACTCCCTTGGTTCAAACGGGTGTAGCCTACCTAAACTCTGTGGTATGAACAGCTGGTGCGCGTCCAAATGACATCCATCCACACGACAACAGCGACACCAAGTGGTACATTTCTTAATTGCAACCGAGCTATGGAGTTGAGGTCATTCTTTTATTGTAAGAAATAAAACCAGAGGTGTCAAAAGTATAACACATTCTATACTCAAGTAGAAGTACATACTTGTATTAAGAAATACTCTGGTAAAAGTAGTGATTCAACTTCTTTACTCAACTAAAAGGGAAAAAAGTACAGGCTCTGAAATGTACTCAAAGTATACAGTAAAAAGTATCCATGTACATGTATCCATGGACTGAGTGTCCCAATGTGATTACCTGTATGAATAAAGTTTAAATAAAAAAGATATGAAAACTTCAGTAAGAAGTCTGTTTTGAAAATCTAAGGAGTTACAGATATTTGTTTAAAAATATAGGGAGTAAAAGTAAAAAGTTCAACTAGGGAGGGTCCATTCCATTGGAAAGGGGCCCTGTGTCAAAATCTAGTCAAAAGACCGTTTGTCTTTTCATTTATATCGTCTCACATGGTACTTATTGATTAAGTGTTATTATTGCAGCATGGGCTGGATTTGGAGGAAACTTGGAGGCAGCAGAGTATGTACACATTGCAGACAGGAGGGTAGGTGTAGGGTCACTGGAGGGGCAACAGCCCACAACCAGGGCCTCCTAACAGATTCATCTATGCATGGGCTCAACGCACCACAAGGTAATCCTCCTCTTATTTATGAAGTATTGGGACGTGAGCGTTCGGTTTTAGTTGCATCTTCTACGGATCAACCGGAGATGGAGTTTTATCTCTGAGCATGTGGGGGAAGTTACACCATGGTGGTAAAATAATGTGTCCATATATATCTTTGCATTTGGTCCACCATATAAAAGCATTGGCTGTGTAGAAACACACACATTTAAGACCCTTAACCTTGAGTGAGCAAGCCTGTGAAACTATGTTAATGTAATTGTGCTTTTAGAAATGTATGAGGCTTGTAAATATCAAGCTGGAGATCCTTGAATTTATCGTGAATCGGTCTTCAAATGCTTGTGTAAGTGAAATGCAATTATTTTAAATATGGATTTTATTTGTTTGTGGGTTTTCCATATATCCACATAGTTGAAAAGTAACAATCCACGCAAAAGTTGAAAGTATTTATTGAACAAATGGACAGTGAACAATGAATAAACAGTAGACAGATAAAGGATGCTGGCGCCAGAAATGGTCTTATTTGATGACTTACTGTATTTAGAGGATATTTCCAAACAGGCTTTAATTGTAAAGGCAACAGAAAATCTTTGCATGTGTAAAAATGTGAGGTATTCTTAGCTCGTTTTAATGTCTACAACAGATTTACAAAAAGAAGAAACAGTTTTCACATATTTGCATAATTCTTTAAAACACAAGTTATAGTATAGCACAGAGTCCTGGTACAGTACATGGTTGATTATCATAGAGGAAAAAAACAAAAAAAGAAAAGAAAAACGACATAAAGCAAAAAATAACCCAAAAAATAAAAAAATAAAAGATAATTAACATTGCAATAAATTTGTTCTCTGGAGCCCCAAATTTACACATAAAAAAATCTATTAACTCCAAGACCAGTTGGGCAAACTGATATATAAAGTTGTCAGAAAGAGTAGTATTGCTTCAACCAACAGAACTTGCTCAGTCAGCAACCACGTTAACAACATTAAATAACATTAAATTAGCAAGAGGGGATCCACTGTATACAGCAAAGGTTTGCACAATTATACACACTTGTGTCCAGCTACAACAAAAGAAACTTTAATCAAAACTATCTCCACTAGTTGTGTTTCTAAAAAATATTACATACAGCTGTTGGGGGGGGGGGGGGCTTTGTACAGACCATAATAAAATGTTACTCTTTAAAAAATACTTCAAACCCTGTGATTTATACTGGATACAAAAGGAGTTTTTATAGTTATCTCTAAAAAATATTTTCACTCAGAATAAGTTTGTAAATTGCAGCATTGAAAAAACTATTATTAAACTATGTAGCTCGGGGGGATGGGACGTTACCATTATAGTGCATTATGGAAGCTATTGTAATATATTATATTGACTTTGTATTCACCTAAGCGAGCATGCACTATGAACATCAGAATATTTCAGCAAAGTGGTGTAATTACAGCACTATGGTTAGCACCTTGGGTCGCTGACTTAGCACCATGCGTTAGAGAGAGGATGGGGATGGGATGGACCATTGGGTGGTGGGATTTTTGATTCGTGGACACACTCTCCTCTCTCCCGTGGCTCAGTTGTCCTCTAAGGAATGCACCTGTAGTCTGTCTACTATAAGTGGGGTAGAAGAAGAGACTCCTGGTCCATGTGGTGCTAAATAATAACTATCATTTTCATAAGGAAGCAAGGAACCGAGACTCCACCGGTGTAGAGCAATTAATAAAACACTAAAACTAAAGCTCCTTACTCTTTGTTTTTTCTGCAGATATTCTCCTCTAATCATCAGTGGCATCCGGTTTAATAACGTATGAGTAATAAGTATAGAAATAAGTATTTAATGACTCTCCACGCGGACGGCTTGTGTGCATCAGTGTGTGGCTTGAGACGTTAATGACCGAGAGTTGACGCCGTTTCTTTTTTTTTTTTTCCACGTTAGGGATGAAAGTAAAAGCAATCGGAGCGCTCGTAGATACAGATGTGATTCCCGCTCAGCGTAGCCTGCCTCTGGATTCATTCACACGAGATCATACAGAGATGAGCACCAAAGGCGAAATAAAAAAATGGCACCCCTGAAAAAATCCTTCCATATAAGTTTAAAATATCAAATTATCTTCTCATTTTCTATTGCACTTGAAGATTATTTCTTTACATAAAGTTATACACGTATAAACGTTAATAATAAGCATACATACATATATATATGTACATTTAACTGATCCCGATTACTTTTATTCTTACTCTCCTTCCAAAAAAAAAAAAAAGTACACACAGTATACAGACTGTATACTAGTTTAAAAAAATAAGTTACTATAACGTCCGCTGATTAACTTGGCCTTGGTCTCCCTTCACTTAGCAATGTTCTCGAGAGATTGTGTGGCATAGAACCTTTTTTTTTTACTCCAAGCGGGCGTACGTATGGAGATCCTTCTTGAAGAGCTTGAAGGAGCTTTTGCCATTTGGAGAAGCTATTAGTGCAAGAACTCCCCTGCTCCTCCTCAACTCCTCTTTGCCCCCCCCTCGCCCCCCCCCAGCTCCCCCGTGCTTCCTCCCTCTGTGTCTGCAGTCCAATGGGAGTTTGGAAGAGTGAAGCAGGATCTGTTTCGGAGGGAGGCTTGTACTCGTTTTTTTCCCCCTCGTGGATTTGGAGGAGACGGCTCCGATCTCCACGCCCGCCGCCGCGAGGGTGTCACCGATGGGGGGGGTTGATGATCCCATCCCTGCACGCTCAGGAAGACTAACGCGGCCGCCCTCTCACAGGAAGCATACAGGACCTACTTCTAGGTGGTAATGGGAGCCAGGTGTAGTCTTGGGGAGGTTGTAGATGTCGACCACGGGCAGCAGGGAGGGATCCAGGGAGTGGAACACGAAATGGGTGTGGTGCCAGCGGCCATCTTTTATCTGAAACCCCACATAAACGAGACATTTTATTCATCCAAAACAACACAAATGTCAACTAAAGGGCACCGAGCGAGATGGATATCACGTCCTACCCAGCAGGAGTCCTCTACGACCTCTGGCTCCAGCTCTCCTCCCGCCTCAAACACCTCCCCGCTCCAGGCCTTGAACCTCACGGAGCTCCGGGCGGCCGGCTCATCCTCAGCCGACCTCCAGACCGAGACGTTGAGGCAGTGGATGATGACGTGCTGCTCCGCCTCCGAGCTCAGCAGGTGCAAGAAGTTCATCTGGACACGGCCGACGCTGCTCGCCGGCTGCTCGCGAAGCAGAACAGGCGCCGGTTAAACCAAACGTACTGGTGTGTGTGTGTGTGATCTTTAAATTGTGTATTGATGATGTCATTGGAGTTGTTACCTTGGATACAGTTATTGGTTTTAGGCAAGTCTGTCCACCTCCGGTAAAGTTGCAGGAGACTTCTATTGTATCCGACGAGCATCCCAGGTTGGGGTCCATCCAATAAGTGCCTGAAAATACATTCGTGGGTAATTATTCTCTCTAAATAACAGTGTGCATCTCCAACACACACACACACACACACACACACACACACACACACACACACACACACCCTCACCATCGTTTAACTTCTGTTCACAGCTGTGCAGGTCCCTGCAGATGCGGGCTGGGTTGTCCCGAGTGCCCAGTGGGTTCTTCAGGCTCTGGATCAGGTTACTGAGGTAGTGGAGGGTCTTAAAGATCTCTGCGCCCTGGTCCAGCATCGGCAGGTCCATCACCGGCTTGTTCTGGATGGAGGACAGAACCCCAAATATGAATCTGTGCAGTTTTGCAACACATTAAAAAGGTAAAAAAGGTAGAGAGGTATGTCAGACTCAACAAACCTCAGTCCTGAGTGGAGTGTGTGAATCCATAAATAAAAGGCCATCTTCCATCTGCAGCAAAACAACAAAACCTTATAATATCTTTCTTTTTTTTTTTTTAACCAGTGTATCTTTTTTATTTATTTATTTATTTTTTTATAAATGAGCAAACACAACAACTTACAAATGATAGAGGGATACCCGGGCGACCCTAAAGGGGGGAAAAAGAAAGAGTTATTAAGTCAGTGAATCATTAAACTTGGAGATGACATTATGTCTGTTTAAACCTACAAAAGGTGGAAAACTTACTGGAAGTCCAGGAGGTCCACGAGGTCCAGGAGACCCCTAATGGAAGGAGAAAAACACATGGGAGGAGGAGGAGGAGGTGTTAAGTTAAGTGTCCATAGAAAACATGAATGATCTGTAATAACAGAAAAAGGACATACTATACAAACATACCATTGGCCCTTGCAATCCCTGTGCAGAGAGAGAAAAGACATATTTTCAGCCTGAATACTGTCATCAAATCTGTGTTTTTTTATAATAGAAAATGTAAACAAAAACGTACAGTCTCTCCACGATTGCCCTTCTCTCCTCTGGGACCCTGTAAAGATAGATACGCAGTCAGTCGGCTGATGAATAACATGCAGAGGGAAATCTCAATCTGTATACTACATACTGTGTTTCCATTGGGGCCAATAATTCCCATGGGGCCAACAACTCCTACTCTGCCCTGATGGGAGGAGAGAAGAAGAAAAAAGAGCGTGAAATACGAGGTTCAGTGCTGTTAGATGAGTACAAGCTAGATCACTCAGTCTACATACCATGACGCCCTGCGGTCCCTTTGGTCCTCGTGTGCCCTTCGGCCCAAAGTCTCCCGGAGGCCCCTGAACACAACACATAAACATTTACACACTCATCAAACACTCACCTGTTTAAAAACCCAGAGTACTTGTGATGTCAATCTCTTTTCCCCCCCTCATCATCATACATCTAACATCCGACTAACTGTTTCCATGCTGACGACAACGCTTCCAGCTGTCCTCGCAGATTCCTTTGGCTCGGCAACCGAAGTGATTTCAATAAAACTAATCGTTACTGCCACTCAACTCGGGCCAGACACGGTCGGATCGTGTCGACGGTAATTGATGGAAACTTTGCTTCGCGCCAGCGCACGCTTTTTTAAAAACGGGCGATCGTGGCTTCGTTCCAGAGAATAACAACGCAAACAGGTCATCGGCAGGAAGTGGGGAGGGAACACGTGTTGGCGTGATGTCATTTTGATGGACTTGAGGACATTTGTGCTAAAGCTGTCAGCGTTTCCTCACTGAATAGCTATGGATGAGGTCATGTTCTTTGATGTGTGTGTGAATTGGCTATATATAGTCGTTGGATAGTCACTTCCTGGACAGACGACCCAGATTTCATCACTAAGGGGCAGAGCGAGAAAGCAAACTGTCATCGAAAGGACCTTTCCTATCAAAAATCAGGGTTTTTTTGGGGAGAAATTCTATCAATGGAGCTTTATTTATTTAAAACATTTGATTGTGAAACATGTCATTTTGTCCTGGTGATATTTGAAGGCAAACATTATTAAAAAAAGTGTACAATATGGGACCTTTTTAATGCCACATCTCAAGATTTCAACTCTGTTAACTTGATCTATTTTATTTGTGTTTTCTGTTCAAGAGAAAGTTAAGACTCATCTCTTTTTATTCCCTGGAAACATCACATATATACACACACACACATCCAGAATCTGCCTTTTTAAAAACATCTCATCATCATTTTACAGAATGACATATTTATAGATGTATATTATAATCACAGTTTGAATATTCCACAAAACTGGGCAGAAAGAATGATTGCGCAGCATTCCTTCATATCCACAAACGTGATTTATCAACACACACACACACACACACACACACACACACACACACACACACACACACACACACACACACACACACACACGCACACACACACACACGTAGAGAGGATTTTTATAAACCAATGTCAGTTTCTCGACAGCAGAACATTTTTTTCCTCCAATAACTCTGTTTACTAAGACAAATGCTCCGTCCCTCCCGCATCCTTTTTACAAGGTCAACATTTAGGATGGAAACCCAGGTTGGTATTTAATGGCCATGTGTTTGTAGTTGTGTTCAGTGTGAGGTGTTTGGTGCTGAACGTACCCGTGGCCCAAAAACTCCCAGAATTCCTGGAAAACCCGACTCCCCCGTATCGCCCTGAACAAGGAACCGAGTCGACAATCAGAAACACAGAATCTCCAGAATGTAATGAAATCATCCACATTGCTCGTGTTCAACACGGGACTCACGAGCTGCCCTTTAGGTCCTCGGTCTCCCTGTGACCCCGGCAGTCCCATTCCACCTCTGAAGCCTCTTTTCCCTGGAGGGCCACTCTGGCCTCGAAGACCCTGCTCACCCTGACCGGAGGAATAAATGATCAAATTACAAATTATATCACAGCTGCACATCACATCTAGAATATTGTGCATTCCCAAGCATGGCACCGCTAATACAAATCATCCATCTTACCTTTGGTCCGATGGTGCCCTGATCTCCTGGGAGTCCTGTGACGCCAGTTTTACCACGTGAGCCGGCTTTGCCATGAAGACCGGTCTCTCCATCATCGCCATGCTCTCCCTAGATTTGAACATTACACAGATTAACAATCCAATTTAACAGATTCATGCCAGGATTTAAGGATGGGGAATTAAACTTTGTCGGAGCACAAGAGAGGATTCTGGGCACCGTTTCAGCTTTGTTCAACGAGTTAATTAAATGGATTGACATTCATGGTTCCAGGAGGATAAACCATTTACAGTTAAATTACTTGAGTCTAGCGCCACCCTGAGGACAAATCGACTATTTCTTGCAGCCCCATTACAGGTAAGTATTTTATTTAACCTTTATTTTACCAGGAAAGTCCCATTGAGATTGAAAACCTAATTTTTCGAGGGAGTCCTGGCCAGCAAAAGACTCTAGAATGTCTCTAAACAAGGAAAATTCATCAAGTCGGTGTTCTTTCTTTCCAACACGTTTGCATCGTGTAGCGTAATGGATGTAGGATGGAGGATAAATAACATTATAAGGAATAAGAGATTTCTTTGTCTCACCGGCATGCCTTTAGAGCCGTCCTTTCCCGGGACTCCATCCACCCCAGGCACGCCCTCCAGGCCCTCTCGGCCCACCACTCCTCTGGGACCAGGAGGACCCCCTCCACCCTGAGAAGAAGAAGAGAGGACCAATCAGAAATCTAGGTGGAGCGTGACAGCATGTGTTACCTGGCTTCTTTTCCCATCCGGCTCCAGTCGAGCGAATTAACACACACATCAGTTTTCCATTTCATTCGATCTACTGATTAGTTTGTTTACGCCTCATTTCCAAGTATTCTAGTCATGAACACAGACTTTTTAAAAAGGCTGAGAGTTGGCAGGAAAAACAGTGGAATAAGTGGAATAAAATACCGAGGCAGGTGTGGATGTATGGAGACTCGTTGACTCACCTCAAGCCCTCGGGTTCCTTTTTGTCCCGACTGACCTTTTTTGCCTTTCTGACCCTTAAGAGAGACAGAAAACAGAAAATAATGCAATACAGACAATAAATAAGTCTGCCTCATAACAGTTAACCCTTCAACCATCCTTACTTGATCTCCTTTGGCCCCTTTGGGTCCTTGTTGGCCGCGAGGTCCAGGATGTCCCTGAAACGACCGGTTATGTTCATGAAAAGCTCATAAAGGGAACCTGTGTGTGCAGGGTGTTTATGTAGACTTAATGACAGACGGTGTATGGAGAGTATCACGAGTTTGGACACTCACAGGTAGTCCCTGAGCTCCAGACCGGCCCCTCTCTCCATCCACACCAACCTGGCCCTGAGGAAGAGTAAAACCATATAAACCACATAAACCCCAAATAAATACAGGATTTTAAATCCACCTGGAGCGACGGGACTTACTTTATACCCCGGATCTCCCGATTCTCCTCTCTCCCCTCTGTCACCTGGAGTTCCCTGATAAAAAACAAGACATATATGAGTTAACGGCACATTATTTGATTCATGGGATCTTATAGAAGACAAGGAGGGAGAAAAGTAAGTCAGGTGTGACTTACTATGTCACCTGGAGGACCAGGAGGACCCTCGACCTTCCCATCATCCCCCTGCTCGCCCTGCAAAGGCAAATCACAACAATGGAAATGTGGATGTTTCAGGAGAATGTACAATTTAACCTTTGCCTGGTATAAAAGCTATGCTATATTAACACTGTGTTGTCTTTCGGTACGAGCCGCTTACAGAGAGATTTGCATTTTCAGATGTTTGATTCGTAAAGGAAGAAGAGGAGGTCAGTGTTACGCATAAAGTGAACGAGGTGTACCTTTTCACCTTTTGGTCCTGGAGACCCCATGGGCCCCTGTGTTCCCTGATGGCCCTGCAAAGACAGACAGTGTGTTATGTGAAATGATACGCCACGTTTAAATAACCACAACAGGCTTGTTTAATGTTGAATTAGGTCAACTTACCTCATAACCTGCGATACCAGGTTCCCCCTGTTGACCCATTCGACCAGGAGCTCCCTAAAGACAACGCATGTTCTTCAGTCACACTAAACGCAGTATGGTTGGTCCAAACTTGAAATAAAAAAACGGTTTGTGAATGATGACATCATTACTGTTCCACTTTACCACGTGTCCGATGGTTCCTCTGGACCCTTTCGGCCCAACGAAACCCGGTGGTCCAGTTTTCCCCACCGTGCCAGTCTCCCCGAGGTGACCTTGATGACCTTTGGCACCCTAAACACATGCAGACGATGAGTTGCGCGTGAATGCTCGCAGGTTTCTGAAGGATTAAAACCGCCGTTAGAGTTGATGTTTGTACCTTTGACCCTTGTTTGCCTCTTTCCCCAATTTTGCCAGGTTTCCCTTCTGGACCCTTCAGAGAGAAAACGCACGTTAGGACACAGCTTAAGAAAGGTCAGCCTGTATGGATTTGTCCAGAAAGACAGACCACTCACCCTGACGCCGTTGAGTCCAGGACTTCCAGGTGGGCCCTCTTTTCCCTTTAGCCCAATTTCACCTTTTTCTCCGTTGTCGCCTTCCTGACCCATGTCACCTTTTTCACCCTGAACAAATGCACATAAAGGCTCAATTTAAATGTCTTTATCTAAAGCATGCATAAAGGAGCAGGGTTGAGATTACTAGTGCAGTACACTGCATATAGTTTTGGGGTTGAAGCCTCCAGATCATAAAAACACTCTACCTTGACTCCATCAGGACCCGCCAGACCAGCTTCTCCCTCCAGGCCTGGCTCTCCCTGTTATCATACAGACAAAAGGTCAATGAAGTGAACGGGCCCGCCTGTTACAGATATTTAATCCCATAATGCTGATGAGCTCACCCGCTGTCCCATTAGTCCCTGCTCTCCGATGTTCCCAGCAGGACCGACGGCTCCCTGACAAACAATGTGAGCATCACACAACATTCTTTCTGCAATATGACGATGTTGATATTAAACTCAAACCATATATCATCTCACCTTCTCCCCCGGTTCGCCCGGCAGTCCCGGTTCCCCCACCTTGCCTGGAGGACCCTTTTTAAATACGGGGAGGAAACGGAATAAAGCAGAGCGTTTCACGATTTTGGACAGAAATCACGGGCAAATGAGTCTCTGGCGTCAGATATGTACGACATGTCGGTGGTGAGATCCATTACGTCTAATCACGAGAGAAACAGAGAAAGAGGACACCTTCGTAATGTGGGCTAATTGGTTTAATTGGACAGATGACTTCAATCAGAGAGCGTTACTGATGCACTGGGGTAGGGTGAACAACAGATGTCCCATATTGAGTCTTCCTGTGTGTGTGTGTGTGTGTGTGTGTGTGTGTGAGTGTGTATGGAGGACTGCCAGTGACCTTATATGGAATATGTGTGTGTTTTCGCAAAAAATGTCTCACCTTATGACCAATTTCTCCCAACAAGCCCACGGTCCCCGATGGCCCAGGTGATCCCTATGAGATGACGACACTTGGATGATTATCAGATCCAAAACTGGAGATATTTCACGTTAATCAATATCAGAATGAAATAAAAGATAATCTGGCTAATGTTTACGGTGGAAGAGCCAACAACAGATTCATCAGTAAACCGATCTGCACACACAGTTTGGCTAACACGTTGCCACGGATACTTCTTAATCTTTGTGCATCTGAAGGATGTTTGACTTCCAGCCCAAAACAGTCACCTGCGCGGTCTTTAATTCGTATTATTAACAGCTGCACTCAGAAGCGGTGAAAGCAGATGTGCAGATGAGATGATGGAGAGTGATAATGAGGGGGAAAAGCGTGGCTTTGAACAATGTTTATAAGGAAGGATTCATATTTATTGATGGTTGTTGGGACTTAGTCCTCCTGCTATGATTGGATTATAGGTCTATAATCAAACAACTATTAAAAAATATTAATAAAGATCATACAATTGTATATTACCTATTCAAATTCTAATTGAACCAAAATAAATAGAAAATTCAGTCTCTCTCGTAATATTGGAGAGACGTGTTTTACTAAATTTGCAACAGGAGAATATGAGCCTGTGATTCGATGAGGGCCTGCCTCTAATATTGATTCATCTTATTTCTGCTCTGCGTCAAGATAGACAGCACATTTGACAGGAATCAGTTCTTCATTATGACAATAAGCACATAGTTTCCCTGTGAGATCAGCGATTTATCACTTATTATTAATAAGCCGTCCTGTAAGGCTTTTTCTGCTCAGAGCTTGAACTTTACTCTCCTGCTACTATGGAGCAGATGTGTGAAGGATGAGACACGTTTCTGGCTCCTCCAGAGGAAACCTTTAATAGAGGCAAATATATATTTTAATAACTACTGAAATGTGTCTCATAAACCTACTCCTGGCCATGATTTTTGGGGGGTTTTTCGCCAAAGAAAATTTTATAAAACTTCCAAATATGGTAATGAAAAATGGAAAAAAATTGGGCCTGTGTGAGGAGTGAAGAGGATTTCTCGATCCGGTCGGGGTAAAGATGCACAGAAGGGATGAGGAAACAGCAGAGAAACAAAGATGGAGACAGGGTCGGAGGTCATACCGGCTCGCCTGCTATTCCCTTGTCCCCTGGAGGCCCCGAGGGCCCTTGGATACCCTGAAGACAGAAAGGTGAGTGAGTTCACAATACATGTACATAGTTCTTATGAAGGTTTGAATTCTTCCACTATGGTAGCTAACATAACAGTACAAACTCTAGATTCCAATAAGCATCAAATTAAACAATATATGTGCATTTTAAGAAGTATAATTCAATGGAAGACGTGTATTTTTTGCATGTATGAGGAGTACTCACAGGAAAACCTTTATGTCCAGCTTCCCCATGCTCTCCCATCTTCCCCTGCATGGACACAACAAACGGGAGCGTATGTCAGACAGGAAATACTGTACTAAGAAAGTGCATTAATTCATGCATTTTCTCAATCTAAAGGCATGTTTTATTTTATGTAAGATAATAATAGTACAACACAAAAAAGAGGGAAAAAGAGAATTGTGGCTTTACCAGGATTTTTGCTGAACAATGGTAGGTGCACTTGTTTTTTTGCACATAAAATGTCTCCATGTTTTTCATCTCTTTCTAGTTGACTGCACGTTAATGTATTGAAACCTTCTAGATTAACAAGCCTTTCAAAATTGAATGTTCATTAGTATAATTTCCAGAAGCTGGACTTTAATTACAGGCTGAGTAACTATTCCCCATCCCCACCAATGAGCCATGTGTTGAGATGTCATGTATTTATCCCACAGTGTGTAGAAACCAACACGTGATACCCGACCGTGAGCCTCCACACTGCTGGTACCATGCAGGCCTTTCTAAATCATTCTGATGCTTTGCCTCTCCAGAGGAACATAACCACCAAAGAAATATATGAGAGGAAGTGGAAAAGGAGAGAAATACCCAGCTCTTTTACCTGTGGTCCAGGGAAACCTAATTTTCCTGGAGGACCGTCGGCACCCTGCGGAGCGAGAGGGAAGGATGAGAAATAGCAGTTTACGGGGTTTCCTGCCTCCTGGGTGGATGCAGCTGGTGCACCAGATACATTATCCTCCATAAGAGTCTATCATATATGCCTATGGATATAACTTTCACACTATTAAAAGCTCTAGACATTATTTTTCGCGTCTGCTCGGCGAAGAAAGACCAATAAATGCACACAATCAAGTGAGATTTCTTACCGCCTTGCCTTCTAACCCCGTCTCTCCCGTCGGACCGTCGGGCCCGATCGCTCCCTGAAACACAAGACAGCTGTCACTTCACCAACAGAGGTCACTGTAACACAGCCAGGCAGCCGCCACACGCCGCAAACAAACATCACCAACAACAGCCATCATGTCAGGGGCAGCGTGAGGGTCAACCACACGCTTCAGGGGGAAGAAAGGAGCACGGTACGCAAAAGTGTGTGTGAAATATTACAGGAATATAAGGTGTCACACATGGCAATGATGACTTACATTATTTTAACAATGTGGGGCACACACACACACAGAGACACACACACACACACACGCATGCTGTCACAACAGTCTGACTGTTTAGATGACATGGGTGCAACTGTCAAACAAAATCAAGCTGAAGTGCTTAAAGACCTGCTCGTCTGGTGAGCAGTGATAATAAATGGACCGGTCCAGACCATCTGCTCTGCACCTGCACCCCCCCCTTCTCCTCTGCACTGTGGAAGATGCCGCCTCACATACTCCTTCACTCTTAGTTAACAGTGATTAGTGTCTTTTTTTTCCCCTTTCTTTTACAGGATAAAGCAAATATAACATGACACAGATTGATGGCTGGTTGACGACTGGGCCCCGGGGAGGGAGGGTGGGGGGGTCTGAACACCGCTAGCTGAAAGTGCTATAAGCCTATTATACAGAGAGCTGGATAAGCAGCGCTCATTAACATTCCTGTCTGGGGTACCTGCTACCCACTGCTTGCGTTTACATAGCCGGATTAACCGATGTGTAGGGGGAATATTCTTCACCCCGTCGGGCCACGAAGAAACACACTCACTCAAATATGACGCTTTAAGATGCATTGATTTGTAGCAGGAGTTTCAAACAAACCATAAAAATAAAACATTATTTACAGTCAATAATAAGCGAGAGGGAGGGATGATTCGATGAATATTCCGTATGGGAATCATTAGGTCACGAGGAGTTATTAGACACAAAGAGGTTGATTGGTGGTTCTTCGTGGCCGACGTCCACACATTAAAACAGGCAAATCAAACATATAAACACGGAGAAACAGAGACGATGCAAGCACTATCTCGGGTCTCGGGAAATATATATTTCCATGTTAGAAAACGCTCCAGTGCAAATGTTTCTGAGAGCGAGGCCAGATGTTAGATTGTTAAGGCCTCGTGGCTAAAAGACATAAGTCTGTGTAAAAGCTGTATGTGGTGTCATTTAGCACGAAGATATTTGAGTTGAAATCATCAATTCTTCATGTCAAGTCAGAAGAGCCTGACCGACCCGGTCTGTCTTTACCTTTTTGTTTTAAAGAGTGCAGGCAGAGAGACAAAGCTTATGTGTGATGGGAGACATGAGTGTGTGTCTGTGGTTGCATGCGTTTACTGTCTAGGAGAGAACCACCTCTGCATTGACTTTTTTCTCTGGCAACGCGCAGGTTTTCTCAGCTCGGACTACCCAACACGAAGCAGATTTCTGCAGACATTCGGTATTAATTGAAAACACAGCTGGAGACAGGAGAGCGTGTCCAGGGCCGACCGCGGAAGCCGCAGATAGAGAAAGCTCAACGCGGTTTCCAGCTGGCTCGGTGGACCGGAGCAATAAAAAGACATCTTTTATAAAAAGATTATAAAAAAAAAAAGGTCTGAACTCCACAAGGGAGCACATAAAGGACAGGAATATTAAATCTGTGCGTCAGCTGAGCCTGAAAACATCCATTTAACCGTGTCCGTCTGACTCCAGCATCGTTGCTATGGTTACAGCCGTATCGTCATTGTCAGGATTGATTATTGGCATTGATTATTGCCACTAAATTCTCTTAGACTCCACTTTAATACCCCGGGTGAACAATAATTCATTCCCTCCATGTCGTTCCCAAAGCCTCATATTACTTATAATGATATTTAGCTGTTATTCTTCTTTTCATGTCTCACAAAACTCTCTGGATTTGATCCCAAAGCTGTAATTTGACAAATCTCAGGTGAATATCAGCATCTGTACATACTGTTTCAAGGTCAAACCTTTGACTGACAACTCAAAATGTCACTTAAGTTACAGTTAAGTGAGTTAAGTAGTCAAATACAGCTAAATACAGTGCTGGACAGTACAGACGCTGTGTGTTTTCAGTGTAATGCCGTGTGAAATGAGCTCATTGGAGGCTTTCTGACAATAAATGTCAAAATCACTTTTATACTCCCGTGACGTGATGAAAAATGACACAAAAAATTAAACGTCATAAAAATTCCACCATTATCTAATTGTAATTTCCAAAGTTTAGCACATTTAGGAAAACTATAAAAACCCCGTTATATTTCCACAGTTTCTGGTCTAAAAGCTGCTATTGTGTTTTTTTTTATGAATGATGTTTTATGAGTTTGCAAACCAAGAATGAAAACTTTGCTTCACCACCACATAAATCCCGTCCCCAACAGTTTACTTAATGAATGTGTGAAGCGACCTTCAGAAGAGCCACATTCACATTTTCCAGGACACATGTCATCCAGCGGGATTAACGGAGGGTCTTTCCTTGAACTAGCGGTCATTGTTCCATTTATGGAATATAAATATTAAAAAAAAAAGGAGCTGCTTGTTTGACATCACTGGGAACTCTCCCCTCGGTCATAATGAGCACCGACTTCTGAGAAGGATGGAACAGACTCGCGCTTTGACTCCGAACACGAGAGCGCGGGATGCCAGCGGCCCGTGTCCGCTAAACACACATGACCTCAGTTCAGAGGCACACACACACACACACACACACACACACACACACACACACACACACACACACACACACACACACACACACACTTTCCTCTTTTACAGAGTTTCTGATCTGTTGTGAAGGCCGGGAACGATGAACACCGGTCAAAAACACCCAACAACAACAACAACAGGTGTGAAAGTTCAGGCTCACCCGTAAGCCTTTGGGTCCTCTGGTACCGGCCAGCCCAGCCGCTCCAGCAGAGCCCTGAGGAACAATGGAAAAGGGGGATGAAGAGGAAGAGAGAGGGAGGGGGGGGGGGAAAGGGGAAAGGAGAGATAAAACGAAAGTTTACACTGACAAAGCACAGAGCCCCCAGGTTGTTGACCCGGGGGGGGGGGGGCTTGACCTCGGGAACACACTATGGGGTTTGTTGTTAGATCTGTCACTCACACCAATTAAAGGGCCTGCTCTGGAATCCTGTCCCGCTGCACCCTCAGAGCCTCGTATTTATGTTTGTTTTGGTGCCCCCCCTACTCCCCCTACTCCGTCAGACCTGACCGTGATGAGGATGGAGGCGAGGGCGGGGGGGGGGGCAGCTTCTAATTGGTTATAGGTGTTGGGCATTTGACTGACAGGAGGGTAACGTGGGTTCAGCGGGAGGCTGCCAGCTCCCATAATGCTCAGAGAAAAAGCTGCTGCAGACTGTGGGTCATGAACACTATCATGCTTTTTTTTACACACAGATACAAAGACGTCTCTGTTCATCTCTTCACCTTCCAGCCACTGTTATGGCAGTTTTCTCTGACGCAGTCGTAACCTAGACTGTATATAATCTGCAAAAAAAATCATCAAGTGGAAAAGAAGAAGGGACGTGCAGAATGGGCGAAAGAGTGGTGACTTACTGGTCTTCCTGGTGGTCCTGTAGGCCCGGTCACACCTGGTGTCCCCGGGTGACCCTATCACATGAACACAGACAGACATACACAGCTGATGTAAAGCAGTATAATGCAAATTATGCAACGATACTTTTCACACGCGACTCTGAATCCTCATACACTCAATAAATCGGATTTCAGACACATGCAGAAGTACAAACGTATATCTGCACGCTGGAAATCAAATCTGCCGTGTTAATACGAGACAACGGGGAACAGAGACGATGATTTTATATCTGAAAACATACTGCTTCTGGCTCCCTGTTTCCTTTCCCTTTTATTGAACCTTTTTGGCCGGACAATTTAGAAAAAGCAAAAAACGATGTAATGTGGGGAGTATTTTCAGATCAGCTGAGTGCAATAAAATCCGACCAAACACGCGGCGGCCCCGTCGCACAGTAGGCAGCTCTGATCTCATGCATCCTCGGGAAAAAGAAATCATAATGCTTGCAGTGTGAGCGCTCTGTTAGATGTCTGCTGGTCAGCTTCTTTCAGCTCGTATGATGCAGTCTTTTCCAGAGGGTCTGTTTCTGTTTTGCAGCCCGAGAGAGAACAGAGGACTTCCTTATAAGTGTGTGTGTGTGTGTGTGTGTGTGTGTGTGTGTGTGTGTGTGTGTGTGTGTGTGTGTGGTTTACGTCCTGAGAGGAATCCAAATGGCCGTCGGCCAGCAGGAAACTTTTCTCTGTTTCAGCAAGAATGACGACTAAATTCTTATCCAGTCCAGCCGGCCCGTATCAGATACAGAGACTACATGGCAGAGGGACTACTTTCTCTGTTTTAGAGAGGATGGTAGGTGTGTGGCAGTGGACGGTGGCTTTGGGGGCAATCATGTTGTGTCTCAGATTGAGAAGTCAGCTCCTCCAAGGAGGTAAATCATTAAGAAGCGATCCACTGGAACTATTTTCTCCTTTTGTTTTAAACCAATTTTTTTTTTACGACTTTTTCCAGCTAAACGCCTCCAGCCGAGTGCTAAACCACCGCTTAACAAACATGGTCCTAAATCGTCCATGGGTTGATGTGCTTCCTTTCACTTTTGGCATATTCTTATGGTGACGAACCTCGACCCCCACATCAGTTTATTCCCATGGGAATAACACACACAGTTTAGTTAACGATGGCTTGAGATTTCTGGGACTTTTCCTTCACGACACGGCACCCAGAAAATCCCACGTTCATATTTTAGCAGACTTAAATCCCTCCTCTCGTTCAAAGTGTCTTACCATTGATCCCTTTTCTCCAGGCGGTCCGGGATGGCCCATCTCCCCTCGATCCCCCTGAACACCAACACAACATTCAAATCTTTAAAGCCACCTTGTGACGGCTCAAACGGATGCATTTACAGGGAAAGAACAAGTTATTTTACCTTCTCTCCTGCCAGCCCAGCCTCTCCCACAGGTCCGATGAAACCCACCAAACCCTGAAATACACAGGCTCAGTGTTGGATGCATGAATGCATAGACATTTAGGGTGAAAAAAAAGTGGCTGTGTCAGCATTTTTCTTACTCTTTCTCCCATGGTTCCAACTATTCCTGTGACACCGGTCTCTCCCTGCAGGGATGAATATATTATTAACACAATTAAATCTAGAATTTGAGTTATAGAAAAGAAATATTGACTTTATTCACCTTAACTCCCTCTGGCCCAACCTTCCCAGGAAATCCTTTTCTGCCCATTCTACCCTGAAAAAACGACGAATACAGGAATTACAAGATATATACGCGGACTGGCCAGTGAATGCATCATTAACACTGATTCCCAATTCTCCGTGAATATAAATGATCTGCTTCCTGTGAGACGGTTTGAGGAGAGAGCTGGGACGTACACACATCCACAGCCGCTGCAGCTGACTGAACATGCTGCTGAGACGTGCATCTGTATCATGTACAGGTAATACTGACAATGCATCCTGGCAGGCTGGGAAAGTGTTCAATGACTGTAATGTTCCTCTTGCACAGACAGTTATTCTCAAGCTGGTTTTTTTACCAGCAATAACTCCAGGTTAAAGATGTGAAAGCCAAACTCTTAAAGACTCAGTGACTCAACAATTCCAAGGTTTTTACTCCAGAAAAGGTTGGCAGCGTTCGCTGGACAGGACAGGGTAACACGGCATCTCACTCAGAGGCACCCTGTAAAAAGCTGATTTAAAGTCGTAACACCAGAATTAATACGAGCTGGAGGATTTGTGACTCCTTATCACCTGATTTAAAATTATATTTGCTACTGAAGAAAGAAAGGAAGAAATACAGAGAGACGAAAGGAGAGGGATGAAAAGCAAATGAGAAGGGAGATGATAAAGATAGAGAGAGGGAAGCTAAAAGACAGCTGGCTGAGGAAGAGGAGGAGGTAGAGGAGGAGGAGGACCTGTGGCACCTGGCCAGATATCAATCACAGCTCCTGAAGGAGTCATAGACCACTTCCCCTCGGATGGAGGAGACAGGGGGTGCAATAAAGTAGGAAGGAAATGGTAAAACTGATGAAGAAAAACAGGATCCGGGAGAGTGGAAACAATTAAAAAAACAAATTGGATTGAAAAGCACGTCCATCATTGTAATGGCCAATTCTCTCTGTGATTCAATGAGGCGTCGACAAAATGTTTTATTTCCACAGCGACTCTTATCTTCGAGCACTTTATGACAGCTATAAATCTGGCCGCCTATAAAAAAACACAGTGATGGCAGTTATCACCCCCTGGTGGCCGAGAGTGTGGATTGCACGCGGCCCTTCGTGGTGAGAGGACCGTCGCCTCGAGGTCGAAGTCATAACAGCCGCCATAAACCACCAACCACACATGTCTGCCGCTCCTCTCCAGTACGAACCACGAGCGATCCATAACGACGACTTGCTTTATGACCTCAAATAAAATTAGGATGAACTCTCACTGCGGCACAACAAACCTTTTAAATGCACAATTAAAAATTAAGCAACTCAAGTCGACTGCATACTGTAAAGGCGGCTGAGGCTGCAGGATTGTTAACACATCATTTAGAGTGAGCAATATGCTGCTCACGGGAGGTTGAGGACCTCGTGTTCCTCTGGTGGCGAACATCACGCAAGCATTTCATTGTTCTGCTCAATACAAGACTGTGAATTAGCAGATTCAGCTTCACACTGCAGTTTCCATAGACTCACATATTTCTACCCCTTCCTCTCTCTTTGATTTGTTGACCGCAGGTTTACGCAAAGGATATGGAATGAAACCATAATCATGCATCAGACGGTTTGATTGGACTTAAACAGTGTAAACATGAGGTCAAACACACACACACACACACACTCACACACACGCACACACACACACTGATCCTCCATGACTAAAACACTGATCCCTGCTACCAGCTCTCTCTCCTTCCTTAAATAAACCAGGTGTTTCTCTTCAAACTCACCTCCAGTCCTGTTGGGCCTGGTGGTCCGATCGGGCCCTCATCTCCCTGAAAAGACAGATGATATTGATCTTAGCGTGAATTATGTCAGAAACTTTTAATGCACTTTGGGGTCGTTGTGATGTGGGTGGCGTCTGACGGCCTCACCTCCAAGCCAGGCACCCCTCGTGGCCCTGGTAAACCTCGGGCCCCTAGCTTTCCCTGGATGGGGGGAAAAAAGCAAATGAATGTGAATGTGTGAAGGTAAATGTGGTATTTACGCAGATATTTTTAGCCACAAGTGGTTAAGTCGTATGTTAGTCAGCCCAACACTAGGTCCAGGCTGTACAAAAGGGCATGGTCAAATATTCCTGCCATGCAGTGTCCCCAGAGGATGAATCCTGGTGAATCTAACAGGTCAAATGTGTTACTACTGTCCAGTAGAATTGAAGATGACGGTTTTACACACCTTTGGTCCTTCAAGGCCGTTGTCTCCCGGAGGTCCCATGTCACCCGGGAAACCCTGTCATGGTCAATAAGATAAAAGGGTTTCTATTGTCCGTCTGAAACCCACAACGCATTCAATGCAGCAGTGTGAACACAAACCTCGGGGCCTGGCGGTCCAGATGTACCATCGGGGCCTCTCTCTCCTAGTTTGCCCTGTGACAAAGACACGAGAAATGTGAAATATCATGCTTTCTTGCAGGGACTTACATATTTGCATATTCCATATTCCAGATTCTGTTACCTTCAGACAAGCCACGCTAACTGTTCCCCCTTGTTTACAGTATTTATGCTAAGCTAAGCTGTTTTACACTGCGTCGATCCAAGAATCCTTTACATGAAATAAGATAGAGTAAGATAGATAGATAGATAGATAGATAGATAGATAGATAGATAGATAGATAGATAGATAGATAGATAGATAGATAGATAGATAGATAGATAGATAGATAGATAGATAGATAGATAGATAGATAGATAGATAGATAGATAGATACGGGAGCTCACCTGTGGGCCTGGTTTCCCACGGATGCCTGGTAACCCCGGAGCCCCCTGGATGCCCTGCAACAAACACAAACACCACACACCCCCAACTGTCTTCAGAAGAGAGAACTCATACTCTTTTTTTCTAGGGAATTAGGAAAACATTGGACATGCATGACTCTGCTCAGTATGTCAGTTATCTCTCGGGAGCGCTCTTGTGACGCTAAGAGGCTTCGACTTTGCTTACACACACACACGCAGACAAATGAGGAGGCTTACGGGAGAATTTCCATAAACTCGACAGCACACATCTGGTGAAGTCATTGTTGCAGAGGCAACAGCTCTGTTGTGTAACTGTGTGTGCTGGAGAGGCTGGAGTCTGAACGTGGACGTTTAAGATTGAAGTGTCATCGGTGATCTACCTTGTCTCCGTTGTACCCGATCTCCCCTTGCTCTCCGGGAATCCCGACGTCACCCTGACGGAGGCCAAAACGGGACGACGAGTGACGCACGTGCAAAAAAAAAAAAGAAAAGAAAGAGAAACGAGGGAACATTAGGAAGAATTGTGACTTTCTGCTTCGTCAATGACATTCAGCTCTCACAACAGACATTACTTATTAGCAGTCGGTGCATTATAAACATTCACACACAATGAGGCGAGCGTTCATGTGGCGTCAATCTGTTTTATGAAAGGCGTCGATGGTAATCACTCCATCCTGTACATCCACGGATAAGATGAGTAATTACACAGGATCAGTTATTTTAATGAGGATCCACAATGTGTGTGTGTGTATTCTGTTATTCAGACCAGTTGGAAGATTAAGTAAAGCAGTGCAATCATGTTTTATACAACCTTGAAGATCTTCTCTGTCTTTCAAATGTGGAGAAAATCATTTCTGCCTTTTATCTCCTTTCAGATTCAAATCATCATTGAGTGTTTCTGCTCCGAGGAGGAGGAACATCAGCTGACTGCAGCTCATGCAAAATGCTTTTACGGCTGGTCTTAACTGAAATCTGTGATTCCATCTATGAGTCTGATCAGTTCTTCAGATTCAGAGTCTTTTGAGTTCTTCCCAGCTCTGGCCTCGTCAAGGTTGAACAGGTTTTTACTGTAATAGATTGTGAATCCTCCCCCTTTCAGCATCACCGACATGCAAAATCAAAATGTTCCTTGTTCTACTTTGCATTCTACTCGCATTGTAATTGTAATTACATTTTCTTCTTCGTTGTCTTTTAAACAGTATTTGTTTATAAAAAGGTGTTTAATATTTAAAGTGAAAGTTCTACATACTTTGCTTTTTTGCCGAGAGTTAGATGAGAAAATTCAAATTCATATGGATCTTCTCATCTAACTGTCCGGACTGGTATTAGTGGAAATGAGAGAATCCTGTCACATGTCATGCTTGGTACGAGTTAGAAGTTTCCCGGGTTTGTAGCAGTGCGGTCGGAGGCGGGGCCGAGTGAAAGCATGCTCTATGTCTGAAGGCTGGAAAGGGATTGGCTACAGTAGGATGCAGAGGAGTACATATCCATCACATGCTGCTCAAACACGGGCCAATAACAGGAATATTCAGATCACCTTATCACCTTTCAGTCCTGGTTCTCCTGGATTTCCGGGCACCCCCTGGAACAAGCACCAACAGACGGGTTAGAAAACCAACCCGTACCCACGACTCACCCTCACGGGAACATAAGCTGCTCTAAAAGCTCTGCTTCTTGTATTATGTAACACATGGTAGGAATAAGAGGCAGTGCAAACAAGTGAAGGTAACCGTTTCTGTGTGTGTGTGTGTGTGTGTGTGTGTGTGTGTGTGAGAGGGGCATTACCTTCAGTCCGTTAGGTCCTGGAAGGCCCATCTCTCCCAAAGGTCCCATATCACCCTGCAGCCAGAAGAAGGGACACATCAAACATTCATATTCACTGATATCAAGTCCAGATAAACCTCTTATTTCCATTTAACGCACACACACACACACACACACACACACACACACTCACACACACACACACACACACACACACTTTCAGCTCACTTTGGCATTCATTAAACACACTGTAAGAATCAGCCTCATTGTCTTGCTTCCAGATCATCCCACCGCACGCAACGCAGAACAACAAAAACGACAATACATCACTAAACTCAAGAGATAAAGACGAAGCCAGCGCCGTGCTTCATCTGAAGCGCCGAATCGAAAGATGTGGTCGTAATGAACAAATGCTCGCGGTGACATCTGTTTCCAGCTCTGGATCGGGAACCGGCGCTGGGATTCAGGGCCCCGGAGCAGAAGAAAACACAGGACCAGATCACAGAATGACGCGAGAGGACTGGCTTTCAGTTCAATCAGAAAAGAGGAATCAGACACAGTCATTTAAGACTTGATTGGATTTTCTGCTTTCTTGTCAGCGCGTGTGTGAGTTGTTCATCCTCTGTTGCTCATACAGGCTGGCTCTATCAGCCACATATTTCCTGTTCCATGTTCCATTTGCCAGAAACCTCCTGAACGCAGCAAAATAAAAGGAACAGTTATTATTATTTTTGTATGAGTGAATAAATCGCATCTTATACCTTTAATTGAATTGAGATTTCTAGGTTTATGATGCATGCATGCCACAGGGGGCGCCCTGGCTGGCATCGTGACCTTTTTCAATCTCCATCATTACAAAGCAGCAGGATAAGAGGAAGTGAGACCCCCCTCTTGATCTGTCGTTTACATACAAACACTCCCCCCTCTCCCACAGTGACCTGAAAGAAGAAGGGTGTCTGTATATTTATATCTCGGCATGCTGGCGTGTCACTGTACAGTATATTGTAGGGTCCGATGGATGCAGAGCTGTAATCAGGGAGGCCACCAATTACAGGCCTGCTGCCACCGCCGGTGGCCCAGAATAGCCCGGGAGGAGCGGCAGCGACGGACGAAGACGGGACAAGAGAAACCAGGGAGACATTATAATCAGACGCAATTATGTGGCTGTCGTTGGGGCTGAGCAGGCATGGAGGCAAAGGTGATGGGTGGGCGGGGGCGGGACCCCGTTCCAAAAGAGTTAATAAGAGAGGGACTGGAGAGGGGAAACGAGGTGCCTCGTTAAGGGCCGTTGTGATTGATCGGCGGATGACTCATGGTTTGACGAGAGGTGGAAGTGGGAGGGATGAAATGCATAATTGAGGCTTTACAGTTTTGGTGAAAAATAACTTTCCCTTCCGGCTTTTTTTTTTACCCAAAAACCACCCGCTTTCACTCTGTATGTTTACAGCGGTGAAGAACCTACGGGGGTGTGGTTGGTTCCCCACCAAAGTGAGTGACAAATGATGATGAGAGCTAATTGAGGTTGTTTTTTTTTTTTATTCAATTAAGCAAGCATATTCTTTTTCATTTAAACCCAGTCCTTTTCCAGCTGTGTATTTCTGGATACAGCGTCTGGGAAAATAGGATGTTTAGACTGAGGAGAACACACACAAAGTGCCACTCACAATAAGTCCAAGGACTCCGTTTGGACCGGGGGCTCCCAGATCACCCTAGAGGAGAGAGAGAGAGAGAGAGAGAGAGAGAGAGAGAGAGAGAGAGAGAGAGAGAGAGAGAGAGAGAGAGAGAGAGAGAGAGGAGGAGTGAGTTTCAGGGGTTATTGGCTCTTTTTAAAGCAAACATGCTCAGAAGAGTGGCTCAGTGTTCATCACGGCTTATGAGAGGACGGCTGTGTGTGTGTGTGTGTGTGTGTGTGTGAGAGAGAGAGAGTGTGTGTGTGTGTGTGTGTGTGTGTGTGTGTGTGTGTGTGTGTGTGTGTGTGTGTGTGTGTGTGTGTGTGTGTGTGTGTGTGAGGTGAAGGTGGAGGGGGATGTGAGCCCCCATCGTCCCACTGAGGACTTTTTTGATTTCAAATCCATGGGTTCCTTCTCCCTCCATAAAATGAAAAGATAGAAAGAATTCTGTACAGACATTCGTGGTCCCCAGAGGATGAATCCTAATGACTTTTTAGCACTCGCGCCACCAGCTAGTGGGACTTCTGACTTATCCGGTGAAATATCTAATAACGTGTAAGCAGAGGAGATGTTGCAAATATTCATGGTTTCAAGATATTTCTGGGTTTTTTTTTGTGAAATGTGGTGGAAATTACTTTTGTGTTTGTGAACACCGAATGTTAGCATGCTAACATGCTAATTTGAGAAGGTGTACATGGTAAATAACCTGGTAAAGCATGTTAGCTGTGTGTCTGTGTTTTTTTTAGCTTCTTTCTACTACTTAAAAAAGGGCAAGACTGTATTTTGGCAAATTTAGAGACAACAAAGGGAATTTGTTACGTCACATGAGAGTTCCTAAACTCTTAGTGCAGATTATCAGACATGTACGCCGACTTTGGAAGATGAGGATTTATTAGGAGTTGAAGCGAAACCCCAGTGTTAAAGTGATTATGTGTTTCCACTGTGACTGATGATGTGCTACCTTTGTCCCAATGACACACACATGCAACAATGACATAAAACAACATCCTATGACATAATTTACTATTCTTAAACATCGCCTCCTGATTATACTTTCTGTGCGTGTGTGTGTGTGTGTGTGTGTGTGTGTGTGTGCCACCTTAACACTGGGAGATTGATTAAAACCAGTGCCAAGTAAAATTATCGGGATGGGACAAAATGAAATACAGCAGTAAAACTTGTCCGGAGCAAAAAAACTCACTTCAAATGAAAGAGAGAAAAAAACAGAGACAGGCCAACTGCTTGCCTGCCAGGTGATTTACTCACTAGCACCGCCAAAATGTCAGTACTAAAACAGCAGGGTGTGTGTGTGTGTGTGTGTGGAGGCTCTAGGTTTATGTGTGTGCGAGTTGATGCATGCGTATATTATGTATTTGAGTGTGTGACATACCGGCTCTCCATCTGGTCCAGGTGGTCCTCTCTCGCCAAAGTCCCCTGGAAACCCCTGAGGACAGACAGAGAGACTCGCTTTACGTTCAGCTGCACACAAACTCAGACATCAATTAAAATGTTGCTTTATAGTACAGTTTGCATTGAAATATGTGATATATCTTCATGTTTCTGGTCACCAAAATAGTTTGGCTGCCAGATGCTCCACTCAGTTCACCAGATTAGTTACAAACTCTGGCTTTCTGCTGATTTATTTTGTATTTTTTTAGGAAAAAAGCTGACCTGCTGCGTCTGAAAACAGAACTATAAGAGCACCGAGAGTGAAACGAAACGGCGGCTACAGCCCAGAAAACCAAAACAGTGAGCTGAACGATGCCATAAATCTCCACAAACCTGAGGGGAACATAAATCAGATGAAAGTCGTCATTTGATCCGCTGCTAATATGAACATATTTTGGTTGTAGCTGCTTAAAAGTACAGTAAATGTAATTGAATGCTTATTGCCTTGATTGTGGAAAAACTAGTGCAATTATCTCTCAATTACAGAATTAAAGCCACAAAAAAAAGAAGGCAAATTGTGCTTTTCATTGGAGGAGGGTGTGTTTAAATGGACCTTCAGTAGCACGAGCGCAATATAAAGTAAATCATTATGTTTTCAAACCACGCAACTGAGAGTGCTGCTGTATTTACACAGCGACTATAATGATTCAAACCTAACAGTAGCCGTAAAGTCATCTGAAATACAAAATAAGAGCACAATTGCCTCGTTAAATGCATTAAATCCATCAGCTGGAGGGCGTGGGGGCCGCCAACTGTTGTACCGAGGCGGAGTAACAAAGAGAGCCAAGTAATTACTCTGTTCATTAAGCAGTAAATGGCGTGCTAATTGGAGCGATGCTAACAGTTGGCGGCGCTGCAAAGACGAACCACATCTGCAGCTCCTGCTGTCGTGACCTCCAACACAAACACAATGCTGACTAATCAAAAAAAAAAAGTGGAGATGTTTCAGATATACATGTACATTTATTTTAACCTGCCTTAGAAATAGAATGTGCTGACTTAATGCACCTCTTTGTATTGGAGTCTGGGATCATTTTGACTTCATAACCAAACGATAATAAATCCCTGTTAATATTCACTTAACCTTTGACCTATGACACATCTCATTAGGTCAGTGCAACTGCTCTAAAAGCTGTATTTGTAAGAAAAAGCTCTTTTCTGTTCCGATGGCCGCTGACTGACATTCGGGATCGCTCCAAAAACATGCATGGGACTGCTTTATGTGGACCGTCCACACGGGGGGGGGGGGGGGGGGGGGGGGGGGGGGGGGATCACACAGCTGTCACCGCTGCCATAACAACGCAGGACAAATGTGGGAAACGTAGTTTTTGCCAAGTGCAGCGCTTTGATGCGAGTCGTGTGAAGGTCGTCTGCTTCTACACGATGTTGGGATGGTAACATCACTCACTGTCGTGTACCGGGGGTCGATGTGAACGCAGTGCAGCTGATTAACCTGATAAAGACGACCTCAAACAAACACAAAGAAAGCCTAAAAAAGAAAAAAGTTACATTGAAATGCAGGGCTGTTAGCGACGCACTTTGGAAACTTTTTCGCTGTTGTTTCAGATCTATTCCCTCATCACTCTTTGGGAGATGGCGGACTGATTATGTGTGTGTGTGTTTCCTCGACAGAGCACAAGCGCTGTGGTTGTGGCCATTAAAAGGCCTGGCTGCCGTTCAGGTGCTTCTTCTGTTCTTTGTCCTCCGTCAGAGCGGAGAGGGATGATCTCTACGGGATCATCTTGTAAGTGTCCTAGCTTTCCATTTTTCCGTGCAGGAGCACCGAGACTTAATGACGTTCTTTTCCACTTACGTTCGCAGGTCAATTATAACGGGGAGTTCTACCTAATTTAATGGTAAAAATGACAGGACTTCACTGCTACTCCTCTTCTCTGTGTATTAAACAACGTGACACTGTCGTTCATTTGTTTTCGGGCCTTGAACGGCGGTGCTGAGCGGTCGTTAAATCATCCAGGATGTGTTTGGAGACGGACAAAGAGCACGCTGTGATGACAGCACCTCCATGTGAAGTCTTTTTTTTCGTTTTGCATGACCCCGTGCCAAAACTGTGGAGCGGCCTAAACAAAGTGTCGGTTGCAAGAGGAGCGCGTTGAAGACCTGAATCATCAAAACCGCTTCAAACCTGCACACACAGGATCACACGTGTAGGTTTGCATCCTAAACGTCTGATTCACAGCTAATTAGCTGCAGTTCTGAGGAGCCTCACATGAAAAGCGTGTGCTCAGACTTTCTTGCTCTATAAATGCCTTATTTACTGAAAAGCCAATAAGCAACAGCTGCAAAATGATCTCAGCTGTGAGTTTCAGGGTTACACACTCTCTCTGAACACTATCTGAAACACAACAGAACCGACGGTTCCTCCCAAATGGCTTGGCTCCATGCTGGGTGGGGGGGAGTGGGGGGGGGGGCAAGACCCCTTTATTCCAACAAAAGCCTTTTTCTTGTTGCATCCAAGACTCCTATGTGCGGCTTGGTGGGACTCTGCATGCACTCAGGCTGCAGTTAACCCTTCCAGCCACCGTGGAAACACTGAGCTGAGACAATGACGTAAATCCAGACTTCACACGTGTCGTGTAAGTGTTGGAGTCACCGCACCGAATTCTTGTCTCATTTGAGATCTTCTCCATCAAAAACTCATATATAACATTGACAATCACACATCACACTTTGAAAAGATGATCTGTAAAGTATGTTGAGACAAAACTTTACCGGCCTACCCATCTTGCCCCTCTTCCCTGGTTCGCCGGGGATGCCCTGGAAAAATCACAACCAGAGAGAGAGCAGAAGGTGGAAAACAAAAGCAGAAGAGGGGAAAAAGGAAAGGGTTCAGGAAAGATAGAAAAACAAAGAAGAAAAGACAGACATTATATATATAAAAAAAAACACACACACACACAAAGCCACAGCATAACTGATTCTAGTCCAAAACACACAATTAAAAAGCCGTAAGCTTCTCTCAACTCCTGCGTCGACAGATGTGAGGAACAGCTGAGTGCAGCCTCCAATCGTTTCCCAGCCTATTATGCTGGATTTAGGCCTCATACACAGATCTCAAACATATTTATGTGAAATAAAACACTGATTTCTGCTGGGAGAAGACACCGTCTGCCGTCTGTATGAGCCATCATGCTAACCGGCTGGCTGGAGGTCCTGATTACAGCCCGGCCCCGCGCTGACGCAACCTCCTGGAGCATGTCATAAGTAGGCTAATCGCTTCATGTTCTAGAGGCTGTACAGAAGGAGGAGGCCTTGACGAGTTCAGGCAGTTCAAAGGCGCTAAGAGGGGGCTTTTTATCACATGAGTCACCGACACTCGCACACAAGCCTTAAACAGCAGCACCTCGGACAGCTGGGGAGCGTCTCCACGCTTTATAACAACAACGGGACAGCTGAGAGAGAGACGCGCTGTTTTCATCTCAGAGGGCCCGTTAGATTGGGGTTCAGTGTATTTGAGAGAAAAATGCACATTTGACAATAACTCACTCGTTCGCCATCAGGCCCAGGCAGGCCAAAAAGCCCCGGGATTCCAATGAAACCCTGCAGGAGAGGAGAGGAGAGGAGACAGAGGGGAGGACAGGACAAAGAGAAGAGAGGAGGAACATAGGACGTGAGTTATTTGGACGCCATAAGGAGAGCAGCAGGAAGAACAGCGACTCCCATTGGCTCTAGGGGCTGCGTTTTCATGGGAATCGGCACGGATGAAGAACCAAGCCATGAGGCAAGTGTATATGCCCATGGACTGCATGGTGCTGGCTTCCACGATGTAGTCCAAGGGCACATACCCTCACGCCAGGGATCTCTGAAGATAGCCAGGACATCACAATGAGCTGTCGGTGCAGGGGGGAGACACACACACACGCACACACACACACACCACCAACAGTACAACACTGGAGGAACAGTTAGATGCAAGTTTTCAGGCGAGTCGTTGGTTTTACGTGCACACGATATGGAGGTCTGCTGCAAAAGTGATTGCAGAATATTTGCAATGAGGGAGAGAGAGAGAGAGAGAGAGAGAGAGAGAGAGAGAGAGAGAGAGAGAGAGAGAGGACTAGAATGCCTCCTTAAGACAGCAGGGCCTCAAACGGAGCTTAAACAGGAAATTCCAGCCAGTGGGGGCAGGGGAGGCTTCGGAGCAGCCAAGGGGAGCTGATAAAGAACCTTTATTGGGACGTGACATAAAAAAAAATAAAAAAAAACCCTGTTTGTGTCGGCGAGTGTGCGTTTCTTTGTTTGTGTACCTCGAGGTTGTGTTCAGCCTTCAGTAAGTGTCTGTATACAGTAGCACAACGTTTACATTACAAGTAAAGGCTCCTTAGTGTAGCGTGCTATTAATAGTCTGTATGAATGTGTTTATGTGTGCACAGGTGCATGCTGGGGCACCAAAGTGCATGCTGCTGGATGTTGTTGCATCGACGTGCACGGCTTCATGCAAAGCACAAACTAAGAACCCAAACTTTAATGAAACAACATGGTGTTTTAACTCAGTCGACTTCTATAAATATTGCGTAATAAAGGAAATGTGCCAGAAAGCTGCCGGGCTGACCGCCTTCCTTATAAACATCATCACCGTTCCTGTCAAAGCATGAATGTTAGTCGTTGAAGCCGATCAAATCAGACGTGAGCGGCTCGTTTGAAGGAGAAGACGTTGGGTTGACTTACCCGGACGCCTTTAGGCCCCACTGGTCCTATCGGCCCCGGTAAACCCTGGAACACAAAGAGAGGAACTTTATTTCAGCCGGCCACCACTTCTAAATAATATAGATTCCCAACGTACACTGTGAATGTGTCATTGTGTGGGTGGACTCAGTGACAGGCATGTCTGTACAATATAGTGGAATAAATGGACCCATTCAGCTTAATGCTCGTTTCTGAGGCTGAAGCTTGTGATCTTGTTTTCTTTGACCACTTAATTTTTTGTTTTTTTCCCCCAAATATCCCAGTATTTACCCAGATATTTCCCTCCAAGTCAGCTGTTCAAAATAACCTAATTCCACTTGGCCCTCTGCCCTTCCCATGGCCCCGACTACAACTGTACCAGTCACAGCAGAGGATTTACTGCACCTGCCTGCCAGGATAACCTTTGGCACCTGGGCTTCCAACTGGACCTTGCTCTCCCTGCAAGAGAGGGAGGGAGAGGGAGGGAGGGAGATGGGGTGGGTGATCAAAATTACAGCAACACAAAATTCACAGGTGAGCCTTTCTGCACTAAGTTTCAGAGGGATGGATGTGTTTATTTGCTAAATTATGACAGAATGATCAGCGAAGTGAACTTAAATCACTAAAAGTCAAATACGATTTTACTGCTTTACTTAGTCAAGGTGATATTAGTCTTAAATATATTCTATACTGTCATTTAAAACGGTGTATAAAGTGTATAAAGTGAAGCGGAGTAGAAATACAACGTGTCGTGGACAGAAAATATTCAAGTAAAGTGAGTATTATAGTATTATGTGTGTGTGTGTGTGTGTGTGTGTTCGAGCACTAGTGTTCATGTATAACTTCCTTTGACACACTCCGGACGTGCAGCCATGTGCGCTGCTTGCCATCCCCTCTCTTGGATAAATATAGTGCATAATGCGGCCAGTTAAAAGCCAGAGGAGCGTCTGGCTCGGAGGGAAGTTTGGACCCTTTAACTGGCCGGCGGTGAGGCGGGGGGGGGGGGGGGGGGGCTCGGAGCACCGGCTCGTTAGCGTATTACAGTAACAAAGAGTCATCAACACTTCACGCACTCCAGCTGGCCTTTGCTCCCGGTGGCTGGAGAGAGAGGACCCGCGCTGCCAAACAGACTCTGTGATTCACATTCAGCTCTGTGGGAAAGAGGGGGGCGTCCGAGGATGGGGAGAGGAAGACGGCGATGGCGAAGGGAGAAGACGTACTCCTTCTCCGCGGTGAGTGTAGTGCGGGAACTCCCTGCGCCGGTGACGTCACCCGGGACTTCAAAAACAGTGTGACAATGAGCAGAATGTTCCACTCTGCTTTCCATGACTCAGGCCTTTTCCTTAATACCAACAGTAGTATGACCCGGTCCCACTGAAAATAGCTCGTGAGGCTGGATGCTCCACACTTAAAATAGTCCTTTTGGGCCGGACTAAAACCAGCCAAGAGTGCCGTCTCCTCCCACTTGTAGCAGTGAATAAAAGACTTCATTGAAGCGATATCCCCCGAAGAGAGGCAGAGAGGAGGAGGGGAGGAGGAGGAGGAGGAGGTCAGGTTAGCATCGAGGTGAAAACGCTGCAGAAGAAAGTCACACAAAAGGAGAAGTTCCTCCAAAGCGGCAGCGTGATCGCCGTAAGCGTGTCACTGTTGGCCCAGTTGGCTTCTTCCCGGTTCTCTTCTCTCTATTTTCTCCCTCGTTGGCCGAGCGTTCTGATATCCTGGAGAGCATCACTGTCGGCCAGATGTCTGTCCTCACCAGCCCTTCATAACACACTAATCTAATCTGGCTACACTGGAGGCATGCTCACACAAAAACACACACACGGTCTGAGTGGATGATGACTCTTAAAGAATGAGGTGAGACATGAGAATATGAGAGGTTAGTCATCACCACTTCTTTATGCACACCATGCATAAAGGAAGAAAGGAGGATGATAACATTACATCATCATGGGAGTGATGGACTGTTCTTCTGATAAACGGAGGAAGAAGAAGCAGCAGCTATACTTACAGGCTCTCCAGGGAGTCCATGTGGACCAGGGTAACCCCTCTGTCCCTAAAGAGACAAACATAAAGACACATGGGGAGTTAGCATAAGATAAAAGGGAGAGGTGGAACAAAAAAACAAACCCACAGACATTCTGAAACGGTTCACAGATGAGGGGGAAAAAAAGCCCACAACAAGTGGAGTTTTGTGCAAAGTAAAATACGCGTGTTAGCGGTGACAGCGGCCGAGTTCAGCGCCGCGCTGCAAGGAATCAATCTGCCGTTCTGACAAGGGGATCAGACTTTCCGTTGGCCGTGTTCACAGAGGCCCGGCCAGCGTCATGGCATGGCGGGGATATAAATGCCTTCCTGTTTGAGTCAGATAGCAGGTTCCTTCCCTCCAACGGCGCAGACATAGTGCTTTTCTGCAGCTCTGCTGACTCAGGCAACACGGACCCCCAACAAAGGACGGTGGGGGAAACTAAATCAAAAGGTAGTTAGACGAGCCTTTCCAGACCACAGCTTGATAGAGTAAGAGAGGAATTAAAGCAAAATAAAAACAGCGGGGCAAAGAAAGGAAAGACTCCCGTTGTCCCGTTTTCCTAAACCACAGCTCCAGAGAAGCGAGCCAAGACTCCCCGAGTTCCTGTAAACCATCGTCCTGACATCAGCCTGCAGCAGGGGAGAGGAGACATCCCTCCTCTCATTATGTTACATGATCACTCTCATTGACTCACACCTTCACTCCAAACCGCCACTGTCAGCATTCAGACTCCAGACGCACTCCTTAAATCAGCACGGCAAACAAAATCAATCGTTGTTTGAGAGCGAATCTTAAAATATTACACCCATGGCTGCAGGATTAATCTACATTTTATTCTCCCATCATATTCTTTGTTTGTTAATATTATAATATTGCAAGATCATATCATATCCTATCTTTGACAAATCCTAAAGCTTTGCTTTTGGAGAACTTCTCTGTCTCGCTATCGGCTCACACGATCTGTTGCATATCGTCAAAAGACCACTAGGAGGAGACGCTCGGAGATAAAAACGCACATTAAACAAACGGAGATGTCACCAGGTGATGACAGACCGCTGCTTTATCACGTGTGTTTTCCATCAAAGCTGTGGAGAGAACCAGATTTGACTGATTGTCTGTGTTTTTCCATTTGATGTCGGGCAGTTCAAATACTGTGTTGATGCGTTTATGTTTGTCTGACTGGCCTACATGTGCCTAAATCTGCCTGATTTTGATCTCCACTCTTCAGGGAATGTGGTGACCTGTTGCCATAGAAACACATGTGTGAACACAAAAGGTAGGAAAAGAAACACATTCACACAAAGATACATCACACACACCGTATTATTATTACATGGCTTACTTATAGTACAAACATGTGCTGCGGCTTATGTTCCCAAGCTGCACTGTGAGGTCCACACACACACACACACACACACACACACACACACACACACACACACACACACACGTACGTACTGTGGGTTCTGGGTATTAAGCGTACCCTCCCACCCTCGGCCAGACCATCTCAGATCCTTATCTCGCTCATTACGAGCTCGCTAATGAGAGCGGCCGTTCCCACCGGTCCTGCCTGCGTTTAGTGCTACTTGCTTAACAAGCATGTTTGTTCAATCAGATAAACCCACCAGAATGCCTTTCATTTACAGCAGCTCCACGGCAGCACCCGTAACTCCTACCCCACTAAGCCGAGGAGCACCACAGGGAACGCTAAGCACCTTTTGGCAGGGATGAAATAAAAGAGATACTGTGTCTGCACCAGAGGACATGTCATCCCTCTGACTCCTCACAAGCTCCTCTGCACACACTTAACGTTGTGGGTGTTCAAGCCTCATGTCTGCTAACAACCGTACACCACAAGATGATGAATGTGTGTCTGACACTGTCTGCCTGCGCTGGACAACGCCCTGGTAGCTGTATTATACCCATCACCTCATTAATCTGCACTTTCATCTCTCTCTCTCCGTTTTCCCCTCTGCAGCATGGAGCCAGATGATTGCCCGGAGCGGTGGTCTGGCTCCATGCATGTGCTGCATGTGCAGCAGGACGTAAACCCCTCCATGCGGATGTCTGGCAGGCAGAGACGCAACAAACAACTGCAGGAACATAACAGGACGATTTGGTTGAAATCTACCCCGGATGGAAAAAAAAAAAACAGCCCTCATCCTTTCCTGCAGAATCACGATTAACTGCGAGCACGCAGGGAGACGGAGCGTTTCCTTGTGATTCTTGTGAACATGCCACGAAACTGATGGTTGATTTGAATTCTCCCATAATTACGACGATGATGATGATGAGCATGTGGTTTTGTTAGTTTGAACAGTGGGCAGGCGCTAAAAGAGGAGAGTTTGGGTTTGGAACTGGTCTTGGGGAGCGTCAGAAACAATATCGAGGAAAACTAATATCAGTAATCCACCTTCAAGGCCCTGCAGGGAAACAGACTTTGTATCTGTAGGATATTCTCGTGAATGGTTGAAACACAAATGGAATATGAGGATGAATTCTTAAAAATACATACGCACCGCCACCATGTCACCCATTATTGACCCTAAAATCCTCCCACATGGATATTTGGCGTGCACATATGTGAAAAGCACATGTAGGTGCTTTTATAAACAAAGACCCAACATAATGTGTCTCATGACGGTCGTATTTCCTCAGTTGCATAACAGTAGTCTGTGTGTTTATGACTTGACTACTGTTTTGCACAGATTGACTCTCTAAACGACCTTTTGGGACATTATATTTGCTTTTGTAGTCTTCTTAACTGCCTGCAACTCTGCTTAAGAAACATTATTGTTCAAATTAGATGCTGTATGGCTACATCTAGCAAATGTTTACATGGCACAGGCAGTTAAAGACATTTTATTTTAGATTTTTGGAAATATGCATATTTGTTTTCTTGCCAAGAGTCGTGTTTTGTTAATGTGGAGCTCGAGACAGGAGGTAATTATCTTGAGCATATAGACATAATTGGATAATTGTGTAACACTAACATCTCCAAGATGACTGAGACAAAGAAATCCGTTAACATATACAAGCTCTACTCAGAGCTGCAGATTTGAACGCAAACTTCAAGCATAATGTCTTAAAAACCCTGCAAGTTAAAATGCAACTGTACGGTGATGTATGTCTTGGCTTTAACGTAGAGGAATAGTGTGAAAGACAGATGTGGAAAACACAGACGGACGGTGAGAAGAGACAGATCAGCTGGAGGCCGGACCAGACGGAAGGACGGAGGCGGTAAGGTAAGACGTGTGGCTTGTAATGTGGCCTTGTAGTTGAGGTTTTGGCGTCCCCTCTCCCTGACCCTGCCCGCCATACTGAAAAGCCATTCAGGGAGTCTGCTCGCTAGAACAAACGTTGTACACAGCGGAACATGCTTGGCTTGTCTGCCGGCGTAAAATCACACTCTGCTATCGCACGTTCAGAGCGCCGCTGCTTTCTCCATTAAAAGCTTTCCATGGAAAAGCAAATTCCAGAATTCCCGGCTGATAAAGCGCCTCCTTGTGTGTGTGTGTGTGTGTGTGTGTGTGTGTGTGTGTGTGTGTGTGTGTGTGTGAGAGAGAGAAGGTAGAAGGGAAAAACACAGAACAGAGGAAAAGCTGCTGTTGTCCCGTTTTCCTAAACCACAGCGTCAGAACGAGCCAACAGAAACGACAGAGCTCAGGAGAGGAAGAAACAGCACATGGGTGTTTCAGGGTGGCCCGACACCGCCATGTAATTGCAATTAAAGTCATCACTGCTTTACAATAACTGTATTGAACCCTGCAGAGGGCAGGCGGGACTTTCCACCTGGGCAAAAAAAACAACTAAAAACAGAACAAAACAAAGCCTGTTTCTAGACAGCAGTTTGGACCTTGACTCACATCCCTGTCATGGCGGCGCGACGGGGGAGGCATGTCGGGTCACGATCCATTAACATCACCAGCGTGAGACCCGTGAGACGTTCATGTGCATTGTTCAGCGGGTTAATAGTGTGTCCGTGAAAAGCTGAGTCGCCGAAAAGGCTGATTTAACAAGTTTCCTGTACAGTCATCGTGTCTGTGGTTCACTGACCAATACCTGAGGCACGCTGCGTTGATGTCAGCGTGTGTTTACGAAGTCGCCATGGCAACAGCTTCCCAGCACGATGATGCCATTCTGATGTGGCTCCCGAGGGGCTCCCGCTAGAACGCAGGGAGCATCTGCTCTGCTCGTCTCCGTGGTAACAGGTAGGGGGAGTACGCACTTTCACTTGACCTCGCCAGGTGATCTTACCTTTATCTGCTAATTTGTCGCTAATCCCAGAGTTCACACACACACACACTGTCACCTGAGTCACATCCCACCGGCAATCCCCGCCGACATTTAGCTTGAAAGAAATCTGTGAGTGTTTTTTCCACCCGGCTTTACATTTTCCATTCCGACCGAGTGTGTGTGTGTGTGTGTGTGTGTGTGTGTGTGTGTGTGTGTGTGTGTGTGTGTGTGTGTGTGAGACATGCAACTGGACACACAGATACACAGAGAAGAGCCGACTCCTAACAAAAGCCATATGTTGAACTGGAGGCAGCGGTCCAACCGCGTCTCTGGGAGTCGGCAGATACACGGCGAGGCCCTTTACGCCTCCGCTCAGATGCACACAGTCCACCTGCTCGATCCAATCACTCAGAACTCATTCTTTATACTTTGTTTGAAACGTGTGCATCAGTGCACCCCGTTCGGTTTGGATATATACGACGTGACGGAGAGCTATGAGATGTTCTTTTGTGTGATTACATCTGTTAAGAATAGAAGAGTGAAACTGATTATTTTACTTCAGATGTACCAGTTCATGTGTACATTTAAACCGATTTTAATCTGGAAGTTATTTAACAATATTATAGAAAGAATTATTGTTGATATATTGAACACTGGCAATTTCAACTACTTATCATTTAGCAATCTATTTAAACCATTAAGTAACTGTTTAGACTTCTCTACTAAATTGCTAACGAGTCTGTGTTTATTTCTGTTTATCCAACAGAACTTCCGATTCTTCCTTGTATCTTCTTGCATCTGCAGAAGCCCTTTAAAAGGTATAGATACAACCGGTTGGGAATCATTGATGTCTTGAACACACACACACTAACTCAAACTTTCCCTGTGGAATCCCTCTCAGCCTTTGCCTGTTCCACTCCTCACCGTCCCCGACTTAAGTAACATCTAAGACGCTGGTGATTTTGTGTTTGGAGTGCCTGATCCCCGTCCTCACTCCCTCTCCATCCCTCATCCCATCCTTCCTGCCAACATTCAAACCCCTCGGTGGCCGACCGGCCAACACAGATGGGAGAAACAGCCGAGAATTAAAGAGGAGACGAGGAGAGATCTTCACAAAGACGAGTTGGTTTACACAAAGACAAACTGATGCATAGCAGACACAACACAAAGACAAAAAGGGGTTATGAAATGGGTTATAAAAGGGGTTATGAAATGGCGACAATGACTCAGCTAAACGTTCTTTTTCTGGGCTTCCCCAAACGTTTCAAGAGCCTCCCTTTTCACAGTTCAATTGCAACATCAACTCGTAAATGTCCAGAATTTATAAACCTTGAATTGTGTTTCTTACCTTCCGACCTTCTTGGCCAATCAGTCCAACCGGGCCAAGAATCCCTGAGTCTCCCTAGAACAGAAATTAGACAGCAATTAGAAAAGCTGGAGGAGAGCTCGCCAAGCAAAGGCGTCGTTACTAATTAAGGGAGCTTGTAAGAAAAGGAGGAACACAATACCTTCTCTCCTTTAGGTGCTGGACCAGGTGAGATGCCAGGGTCTCCCTTCCTCCCCTGATGACCATAAAAACACACAAAGGAGGACTTTGTATGGGTGAAAATTACACAAATAAACCAAGTCTCTGACCGTATCGGACTCTGGCAAACACCTTCACATTTCAGAGAAAAGGTGACAAAAGCTGGCTCTATAAATCCAGATAATACGAAGCTGAAAACAACATGAATGAGGTGCTGCATCGCTGATAAATTCACTTTTACAGAGGTTTTTCTTAGATCGCGTGAGTTTCTCACACACACACACACACACACACACACACACACACACACACACACACACACACACACACACACGCACACACACACACACACACACACACACACACACACACACACACATGCTTCATTGTGAGGCAGGCAACAATAACGGGGCTTCAGCACATCAAAGCTACGGATCGGAAATTAGCCGGAGTGCTGAGTGCGCGGACCCCTGCTATTTACGACTTTGTTTCATTTATCCGACGATGAAAGAGCAAAGATCGCCGCGGACCCCGAGACATCAAACGCCCCCGAATCATTCTCTCAACACACCTGCCAGGAAGGAGAAGAAGGAGTCTGCTCGGCACCGAGATTTTACCCTTCGTTCACCGAGCCACGCTTTCAAATATTAGTTTGTTACTAACTAATATACTTTCTACAATATAATTTCAATGTTTTGGGAAATACTAACAAAGTCTAATACAAAGTCCACTCACTAAGCACCTATAAAGCTCACTTATTACTCTGTTGGCCGGGTGAAGTGACTTTCTCTGGCTTCCTGCTCCCGGGGTCTGGCATATGACTCTGCATAAAACCACGCATGTTGGTTTTTGTATGGATTTAACGAACAAGATAAAAAACGTGTTAATTATTGAGGATTAGAGGTCATTTTTTGTGATTTTGGACAGAGCCAGGATAACAGTTTCCAGTCTTTATGCTACGCTAAGCAACCGCTACCGTAGCTTATGATTTGAGTCTCGTTAGTGTCGGAAACTCTTTGGGGAATAAGTTGAAATTGTGTGGAAATACACTTATTTTCATTCTTGCCGAGACCTAGATGAGAAAATAGATGCCGCTCTTCTGTCTGTACGGTAAATGTGACGCTGCAGCCAGCAGCTTAGCCTAGCTTAGCATAAAGACAGGAAACTGTAGCTCCACATTTAGCACGCAGAGATGACAGCGGGATCAATCTAAGCAAATAAACGCAGGTAGCAGATGAGGGTGAGAATCGGTTTCAAAGAAGTTAAAAGCGAAGAATGAATGTAAATTTCATCGACAAGGACAAACACCGTCCATTTGGGCGACCTGGGGAGGTCAGGGCTCCACAGCTGCAGTTTTCATCAATGAAAGGCATTTTTATAATGCTAACTTTGACTACAGGTAGTGCTGTGAGCACAGGGTGCCGGGGGGGGTCAAGGGTGTTTGCCGAAGCATACATCAGTCCAGACAATGAGATGAGGGATGCAGGGAATTTGTCTTGGGTTAGGGTCATCTCCTGTTCACACGTTAAAATTAGACAGATTTATTTGGAGTTCTCACTTGCAGACTAATGTCTTTCCCTGGAGCTCAGATAAATCACTCGGACTCCCCTGGTTTCCACCTAGCCTTCTCTGACTCTCAGTTGGAGACCACGAATAGACTCCCATTCATTTTGGATGAAAAAAACAAAAACATTTGGGGCTTAAATCGAGCTAATTTTATAAATATATAAAATATATAGCCGGTCCTGACATTCCCTTTGGCAACACAGGTGTTAAAGTGATACAATGGTCTCCAGCTACCAGGTGCGACTTGTGTGAACTTAGATGGCCTTGTTGCTCTTTAAGGATCCCAGGATCCCATGGGATCGTCATTCACCTTAAAGGCAAGAAACGACCATAAACTTCTTATTAAATTAGTAGAGGTGCATTATCACGGAATGGAAAACTTCTAGACAAAAAAAAAGAAGAAAGACAGACTTGTGATCATTAGACTAAGAGGGTGTAAGATACCTTGAGCCCGGGTGGACCAGCTCGGCCAGGGTTTCCATGGGGACCAGGGGCGCCCTGCAGGAAAGCCAGTGGGAGAAAAAAAACATAATCAAACAGCGATCGAGATCTCAATCAATCATCATATTGGGATGGAGCTCGTGCAGACTGTGGCTTTGCTACTATGAATGAGACCAGAGGAGGGGGGGGGTTTAAAAGTCTGTCTGGAGAGCCTCAGCTTTCATGCTACTTTAACCTATTTTCCTATACATCAGCTGTGTGTGTGTGTTGGGTGGTGAGGTATTTGGGGGGGGTAGAACCTTATGGAAAATGGGGGTCTGTGGAGCTGCTTCACCATATGGATGTGGTTTTCATGCCCCACGTTGCCTCCACACTCCCCCACATCCACTCACTCACACACACTCACACAAACACACGTTTGCCAGGCCTTTTAATGAGTAATACAGATCATCTGGTATCATAACATTTTGAATTCCTCCGCCGGTGTGCATTTCTGTCCGCATTGGCCGTGGCCGAGAAGAACGAACACAACAGTGTCTGAAAGCAAACAAAGCGAGAGCTACAGTAGCAGCATATTGGTAATGTGAACCATCTCGCCCCCATCCAGCGCCCCCCCACGGGACGGTTTAGCAGAAAAGCTTTGGAAGCCAGAGATTTCTTTTTTTTTCTCTCCTCGAGTTTAAAACTGCAGCTGTCAAGACAGAAACAATAAAGGTCTCGTTGCTTCGTCTCCAGCATCCATCAATCTGTCTACCCTCCTCTTCCTCTGAGTGACTTTCTTTCCACGGATCTCTGACCTCGCTCCTGACCTCCACGTGGTGCGGCACCCGTGGGCCCCTCACCCCAACCCTCGGAGTGGGTCAAGGGTTGAGCGAGGCAGAAAAAAACGAGCCAGCGATTGCTTTAAGAGCCGGGTCAGCAAGTTTCACTGAGGCGAATCAAAACAAATCAGGAAGACATTACATTAGTGATCTTGTTAGATTAAAAAACAACATGTAGGGACATCCAGACAGGCAGCTCTTTATTATCTAACAGATGGGGGAAAAGAAGTAAAGTGGGGATCGGGCTGGGTTATACCGCTCAAAGTTCAAAAACAGAAAAGACATGGCGACGTAAATGTGGTCTGCTGAAGCTGCTTTGATGACATCTGATTCATTCTCGTGAATGAATAGGACTTTAAGTGTGTACGGTGATGTCTGATAGGAAACACAGAACTCCAAACTGATATTCAAAACAGGACTTAAAACTGCTGTTTTCATGAAATCTGATCCGTTTCTAAATTGTGATGTTTTACAAATTTACAAGTTTTAAATATGTTTGCCCGTTGGCCTCCCACACACACTCTCTTCCCCCCTTTTCGCTGTTGTGCCTTAAATACACTTACACAAACGAGACATGTTTCAATTACATCCCTCAAAACGAACCCTGCGGCTCGCCGCAGCCTGGGCAGGACGCTGGTAGGCACGGCCGCTTGGCATCCACGTTCGGTGCCGTGCTCTCGTGTCCCCACGCTCGCACAACAGGTGTCTAATTAGAGAAGACCAGGGTGGGGTGCACCCAAGCCGAGGGCTATCAAATGAAAAAAAAACACCCCACCAACCTCTGGAGGGCGTTACCGTGGCTACTGTGGTCATAACGCTGCTAGCTCTGTGCGATTCATTATGATTCTATGTTGAAATCTGAAGAAATGATGGCTCCTAACGTTTCGTGTGATGGTAACGTGCGAGCTGCACGCTTTGAGGCGTATAAATATCTCTGCTCGGATCTACATCAACACCATGTGTGGAACTCGGAGCCAAGAAATATTGTATATGCACTCAGATCTGGACGTATGACATCACTCCAAAGGTTACGTTCCCATGCAGTTTTTTTTTAATGGCCGACGCTGTAAACACAGGCTGACTTTCAACACTGGCTCGTAAAAAGGGTTTAAGTTTAAATGTATATACAGTCGCCGTATTAAAGATGAAAGAGGCTCCGTGTGATGCCGTGCCAAATGTGAGCCGAAGGGGCAAAGTCTGATAAACTAACGCTAGATCAAGAGCATGTGAAACCGCTGGACGTCGTCTTAATTAAAGATCCCAGTTGGACACGCGCTCACGCACACGCTTGAAATTTGGCCTCCGGGGAGAGAAATATTTCACTGATCGTTAAAGTCGCGACAGAGAGGAATTTGCAATATAAATTACAGTAAAAACATCATAATAACAGAAGCAGACGGGTGAAATAATTAAGCCACGCTGGTAAAACGCCAAACTTATGAATTTATCTGCCTTAAAAATCTAAATAAATGATGCAGTGACCACTATATGAAAAAGGAAATAGTAAGTATTTTCTAGGCTTTTACAACAATAACAGTAATAGCTCATAATGGCCCACGACAGGTTTGAATATTACGACGGAAACCCAGAGAGCATTTAAAAATCGGGTATTAAAAACGCAATAAAGTGCCCAGAGATTGCATAAAAGCGAGTTGGAGCGCGGACAACGATTCAAGCTTATGACAGCAATGTTCCAGAGGAGAGATCCGTGTCCACGCTTTGCACTGGGAATTATTAAAGACCCTTAAAAAGCTGATGTGTTGCCCACCAAAACAACCCGAGGAGAACACCGTTACTCATTTAGTCCGTTAGAGTTTTTCAGGTTTCTATATGAAAAATCTGGAATCTGAATCAGCTTCTCGTGCAGGTGAGGGGGAGGAGGTAGCATGAGGAAAGATGGCCGACACTCAGACAAAGACCCTTTTGACCCAGCGGGCTCCAGACTCCAGGTCTTCGGATAGATACCCGGCACGTTTTCCTCTCGCACCCTCCTACCACCGCCCGTCATCTCGGCCCTGACAATTCCACGGACACCTAGCAAAAGGCTTTCTTTTTTCTTTTGACAGTGGTTGCCGTGGCGACGGCGTCTCACACTCACATGTGTGGGATCGGAGGTCAAGGTTCATGAGGGTGGTGCACGGCGGGGGCTCAATGGTGCTCTGTGTGTCATCACGCAGACTTCCAGTAATCCAAGGCTACGGAAGGTCATGCAAAAAAAAAAAAAAAAAACTCCCCCGACTGGAATTAATTTTTTCACCTAAAGAGATGATGCTGATGATCTACTCACACACTCCACCTCTGAGTCTCTGTTTCTGCATCTTGCAGCGTAAATTCAGATTTTGAATTAATTCATTTTGAATTTCTCTTCCCAAAATTGAAACAAATAATCTAAAATACACAAATACATGAATTTGTGAATGAGAGTTTGCAAGTGCGTCAATTATGTGTGTCTATGCAGCTCAGTGTTTGCACACACACACACACACACACACACACACACACACACACACACATGGTGGCAGTAAATTCAACTTTATAAATGCTTTTGTTTACAGGAAAAGCTCCATAATCTGTCTCACTCTTTATATAGGGAGGTCATAAACGCCGCCACATATGTCTGCTTTAAACAGGCGTGGGATTAGCGCCGTAGCAAGCACACACTCCTGTGTGAGTGTGTGCTTGTGTGTGCTTGTGTGTGCGTTAGACAGGACGACGATGTGAGGTCAGAGGCATCAAAACCGAAGGCCTTTTTACAAGTGCTTCTTTATTGAACGGGCTTGTTCTTCATTGTTTGCACATTGCAAAGCGACCACTTCCACTGACAATGCCACAGGCGGCTCGGCAGCTGGTTTGGCTGCGGTTGTCAGAGGCCACGTCTAAGCCGCCAGGATGTAAATCAGTACGAGGTGATACATACATACTGCTGATGAATGAGGTTTGAGACAGGGGGGGAGGGGGAGGGGCTTCACCAAGGACACTGTCTGAGGGGAAACGGTATGACCAAACCCGTCCAGGATTATGTAGCAGTGTGTTTTTGAAACACTTGAATAGAGAAATTCTTCTTAAAACCCTTGTTTCTTTTTTTAAAAAAGCTGATGAAATAGATACACTCATACTTACATAAGTTCACACAGCTCATTTTTTTAGATTTTTAAGCCCAATTAAAGTTTTATTCCAGGTAAGTTTGATTGGGATCATAAGAAATCCACTTAGTCTCGATGTTGTGGAACTGCTACTGGAGGGGGGGGGGGGGCGGAAGGCTTAAATAGCTTTAATTAGAGCCAGACAAAGACCTCCTTATACATCTTTGGTGGTGAGGGTCTCACAGGCACAGACGGATCCAAACAGTAAGCCATAATTTAAAAAACACACATTTAAAAAGAAACAAGCAGCTACATCTTTAGACATAAAGCGTCAATAATTTACTGTATATTGATGTATTTGTATGTAAAATTTAGATTATTCTACTGTTCTGACTGACTGTCGCCTATTTGTGTTTGTCTTTTAGTTTAAATACTAAAACAAGGAGTCAAACGTTTGTGAGAGATTGACGGGGAATATGTACCGAAATTTCATCCGTGCGATATTGTCAAGATATTTTCCTCAAAAACTACACATGTCAACCTGTTGGTGGCGCTACTGGAAAAGTCACATTTTCATGACAGTCCATTCAATAATCATTCAGATACTCAAAAGCAACAAAGTCAGAGTTTAAAACATCAGAGGGAAGCGGAGGAAGAAGAGGAGCATTCCTCCGAGGAGAACCCTGCGAATGAGACTCTATCTATTTAACGGCCTCGGAGAAAGAGGCCTTTCATTAGTGCAGAATGGGATTCCTATGAAGTGTTGGTGCAGCCCGCTGCAACAGCTCAGCGAGGAGAAGAAAGTCCAGCGGAGGCCATGTGTTCTCTGTCTGTTTACAGTGCTTTTATTAGGCATCCTGTGGCACAGCCAGCCTTTTGAAAGGCCGTCTTTATAGGAGCTTTCCTGTTTATGCTTAGGGGTGGGAGGTCAGCACTCGCAGCCCCGTGCTGAATATGGTCAATCTGCCTGCATAGGAAAACTTTGTGTGTGACTACGAGTGTGTGTGTGTGTCAGCTGATGGGAGGGATTTAAAGCGATGTGGGAGCCCCGGCTTGGGTTATTATTGTAACGTCAGAAAATGGTCCGGGGACTTTGCCTCCGAGGCAGGAACACACACATACTGTCCTCTCGGGCCCGTCTTTTCTGAGTCACCTCCCTGCCTTACCGACTGTTTGTGTTTGTGTCAACACGTACGTCAGCAGCAGTAGCAAACACACAAACAAGCGCACACGCATGCAGGCGGACACACACAGCAGAGCTAAATAAAAGAGCACACTTCTTCACACGTTTGAAAAGAAATCTTGGGGTTTAACAGGAAATAAAAACATTTCTCGAGGTTAAAAACGGAAGTCCGAGGAGACTTACCCGAGGACCCCTTTTGCCTGGCAGGCCCGGCTTCCCCGGAGGTCCTTGTAGTCCCTAAAGAGAGAGGGGGAGAGTATTGAGTGACAACATACAGGTGATTCTCTATCAGAACCATCAGGTCATTAAGACTCCTTTGTGCTGCCGGTGGCTGCAGGGTAAAAAAAACGACACCTTTTCCCCTCTGAAGTAATTCCATGTCAAGGTGATGAGAGTTCAGCCTTATCCATCAGGAAGTTCTTAGCCTGTGTGGCAGGAAACCATAGAAACAGTAGAAATAACAGGTCATTTCCTGCACCGCTCAATGCCCCTGTGTGGCTTTATCAGCCGTGTGCTCCTTCGTTTTCTTTTAATCAAAAGAGGGGGGGAAGGAGGAGTGAGGAAAAACAGAGGAGGGGGGGCGAGAAGAGCTACCTGAAGAGCCCGGGATCCCCATGTAAATGTGCATCAAACCTCTATATTTAAACCCTTTCCTATCTGTAAATCATTTCTACTATGCTGTTAAATGTGGTGCCTGAGATAACAGATATGAGGAACTAGTAAAAAGGCAGCAGCTACCATAAAATGCAGTTTTTGTATGTGAAATTTAGTCTATGGCTTAAGGTCTTAGGTTATTGTGATCATCTAAAGACATATATTGGGGGTCTAGTGTATCTGAGGATTATCATTTCCCCCCCATCTCTTCCAGTACCACCTCCATGGTGGAGACCACCACCATTGTTACAGGTGGCGTGCTCTCTGGTGGCCTAGAGGAGGCGTCGACATCAACACATGCTCCCGTCCGTCTACACACCTCCACCTCCTCACACTCGTTTGTTTATTCCTGCCGTCCTTCCTCTTTCCACCTGTCCGTCTTAAACACGTTTCTGATGTGTTTGTCGACTCTCTAGGGGAGGTAGAAGCAGTCTCACTAAACTGAGTACGCCACATTTCAAGACACAGTCTGATGGCTGGTTTCAGTTATGAGGTTCAGACTGTGTGCCTGTGAGGAAGTTAGAAACTGATTTGTCCCACCTGGCAACAAAGAGTCGCATGTTCAACGTTTCATTTAACGAGTCTTATTCCGAGCTACTGGAATACAAAGTGCAAACACTTCTATAATCTTTTTCTGATTTAAAAGTTCTAATTCTGCCAACGTTGAAGCAGCTTTCAGTCACAAATTAACTGGAATACCGAAATGAAATTTAAACTCACAGCTTCTCAATTTCTAAACTCAATTTAAGCAATCACATAAAACTCCAGAACATAAACAACACATTCAGGTTTTTTCTTTTTAAAAAAGAAGAAAAAAAAAAAAAAAAAAGCAGCAGCCAGGAGCCAAAAGTGCTTCAAATGGGGAACTTTGCCAATCTCTGCTTGCACTGGATGTTTCTGCTGGCAGCCGGTCTGCACAGTGGAAAGAGACTCTAAATCACAGTTCCATTGTGTCTTTCAGTAGGAGATTCTTAATGCTGCAGGCAGCAAGCGCGATGACTGATAAGGCTGTTGGATTAAACCTCAATGAAGGCTTTTCATTGGCTGCTGAAAATGTGTGTATAAGAGTGTGTGTGCATGACTTCATGAAATCCAAACCATGCTGAAAAAGGAAGCGTGACTGGGTTCATCTGGGATCTCCTGAGACACACACACACGCATACAAATACACACACATGCACACTTTGAGAGGAAGCACCTGTTTAATCCCCGATACCTTCTCAGAATAAATCTACAAGTGAAGTCTAAGTATGTGATCCCGTCAAATGACTGCATTTAAGTACCAGACAAAACATAAACTTTCCACCTAAAGACTAGAAATGAGGCGTAACGGAGCAGTTTTCTGTGCTTTGGGTGTTTTGGCACAGTTGTCATTTAGGCATGACAAAGTTTTTTTGGCCTCATCTAAGTGTGCCAGACAGTCCTTTGGTAAATGACCTTAATACTGAAGGAGACGGGTAAATTACCTGCACTAGCGTTTTCTCAATGGCTGCAAAGTTCCAGTGTTTGGTGTGGACATCAGCATGGATGCAAATTAGCCAACCCTTTACACACCGCACTCTCCAATCTACAGCAGCAAATTACAGGCCACTACAACCAAGGAAGGTGTATCAAACACACGGCCGTGCTCACACCATTCACTACCAATGACTCAATCACAAGCTCAGTAACCCACCCAGAACGTGTCGAGGTGACAGCGTGGATGGGAATATTTTCTGTTGAGAAACAGACGCAGTTAACACCCGCAAAAAAAACAAACATCAATTACATCAAGATGCAACTGAGATGCCGGGTGTGATAAAAAGGTGAAAATAGACCCGCCTGTCTCAGTGTTTTCCCCTCCTTGTGATTTACTAAAGGCCTAGCCTCCTTCTGCGCTGCATAGGGAAGCTGAATGATGGTGTTTACCGACCGCTTTGACCCTTGACCTAGCTTTCAAAGAGGGCCATGAGACCTCCGCTAGCCCTCTATGACAGAGGAATCTGGTGCAGAGACGGCAAGGCGTCAGACCTGACACGTCACACCCTGCCTGGAGGGTTCAATGCACAGGGGAAGGAGGAGGGTGGGATTTCTAACCTGTGTGGGAAAGGAGATAGTGCCGCATTAACCTACATATCTGTGTGGCTTCTTATTTCGAAGCCCCCGAGCACTAGAACAAAAAAAAACCCTGGTCTTAACCAATGACAAAGACCAGCACGGACTGGTTACGTCCCTACTTCACTCACTTTCATCACTTTACAAAACATAAACCATCAAACTCACCACCTGCAGCTGCCAGCATAAACAGGCCCAGACATAGACTGTGTGTTTATTCATCCTGATTTTTGTAGAAGTGCTACATGCCAGGCTGGTGACCACAGCCACAAAAGGGAACCATACTGCATCAATCTTTTCCTGGCACCTTTTCAGCTTCACAAACACTTTTATGATGCCATTTCCCTGTGTATTCCTGTTTTCTTCTAAAGTCATCCATAGCCTGGGCCTCTTTTTTTATTGCCATGCTTCTGTGTTCCACCGGCAGCACAACATCCTTAAAACATGTCGTGTTAGCTAACCCTTGATCCGAGAGTGCCCGACCACATGCATCTGTTGTACATTTACTACATTTGCTGTATTTTGTGGCACACACACACACAGAAACACCCACTAATCAACTCAACAGACCGGAGGTGCTTACCGATGGGCCTAGCTCTCCTTTCTGTCCTACAGGTCCGGCCAGCAGGGAGAACTGAGTCGGTGGCACATCCCAGCTCTGGAAGCCATCAGTAGCAGGTGGTGTGACTGGGTTGTACGAAGGTCTGGTCGGTCGCGGGGTGACTGTGGCCTTGGTGGTTTTGGCTTGCTTTGTCGGTTTGATGACCTGTTTGGAGACCGGCTTGGAGGTTTTAGCTGTTGTGGTTTTGGAGATGGTCGATTTGGAAGGGGTGACTTTGGCTATCGTTGGTTTGGAAGGGACCAATTTGAGAGGATTTGTTTTGGGTTTGGACGGAGTGGCTTTGGATGGCGTAGCTTTCGGCTTGGGAGGCGTTTTCTTGGCCGCGGTGGGTTGCGGCTTCTTTGGGAGCGCACCTTGTTCTGACAAGGCAGAGTCGGGTTTCGTCTTGGTGAGTTTGGCGCTGGTAGTGGCTGGAGTAGTTGGTTTCTTCTTGTTGTCCGTTGCTGCGATTGTCTTTTTGGAGCTGTTGTGAGGAGTGGGCTTTGGGGTAGTGGGTTTAGAGGGTTTCCGATTTGAAGATTGAGAGGGGGTGGTTCTTGGGTTCGGTGGTTTCGTCGGGGGTACTCTTGTCCTGAGTGGTGCTGTGACAGTCTCAGTCCTGGCCTTGGGAGGCGGGGAGGCCAAACCAAGCTGGACTGTGACTGGCATCACAGTTCCCAGAAAGGGTGTAGGAATGGTCCCAAGGCTTGGCTTTATTGTTTGGGTCGGGGCCACATATCTGACGGCCGAGGCGGCAGCGGCGACACTCTTGGCGAGACTCCGCGCCGTGGTCTTCTTGGGCGTTTCCGGGCCACCGCGTTTAGGGGTAGCAGCGGTAGCCGTGATGTTCGTTTCTCGTGTTAGGATAGGCAACAAGGGAGGAAGGTTAGGCCTGTATGTGTCAGCTTCCCTGCACTGTTTCTTAATGTACCTGCAGTAGTTGTGAGCTGCCTGTGCAGAAGGGACCAGGTCAAACTGGCAGATGGCTCCTTCAAAGTGTGCTGAGGCTTGCTGGTGGCCTGTCCGCCCCAGCAAGAAGGAGCCCTGGAGCTCCGGAGCCGGTCCCTCCTCACTGTCCCACCCAAAGTCTGCATGAACACTCTGCTCTCCGCAGGAGGCATAAAGAGTCACTCGCTGTCCGTTAATCCCCACTGCCAGCTGGTGCCACTGACCATCGTGGGGCTCGTAGGGCAGTGCCACAGAGGTGTTGGGTCCCGTGTGAAGGACCAGATTGCCCGGTACAAGCTGCAGGCCGAGAAGGAGCTTCTTCCGGCCCGAGAGCAGGGTGAAGAGGAAAGCACTGTTGACGCGGTGTGAGCGCACACTCAGGACCAGTGCCAGGTTGGACCAGATGGCCGCTGGGAAGACGGAGCGCAGTGGGGCTTCAATGTGCGCCCGCTGGTTGAAGATGATCCCCGATCTGAATGGAATGACCCCTGCTGGCAGCGAGCGCGACGGTTTCTCTCCCTTGAGCCCCAACTTTTGGAGGATGTCCACATCTGGATAAAAGAGAGGGAGAGTGGAGTTAGAGATGCTCTCTTTTGTAACACAGCATAATAGGAAAATCAGAGAGAATCCAGGGAGAAGGTTCTGCAGATACAGACCAGACTTTTGAGTGTTTGTGTATCCAGGGTCGCCCATAACGTTGGTATAATTTGCAAATGTCTTGTCTTTTATAGCGCCAAGCAAATGCATGAATTAATTGTGACACATAATGTAATCAAACCTGGTCAAAAGTGATGACTGGTGCATCTAAATAGGAATAAACAGAGGATTGTGTCTGAAAACAAAATATTCCAACTTAATGGGCAACATGTGTATATAGTATATTTATTAGGATATTTTTGCATATTAGGTTTTAAGCCATAACATTATCCTTGTTTACATGTTCATTTATGTTCTGTAACCTCAGGCGAAAATATTTCCTGCCATAATCTGGAACCTGGAAATACATCATAATATTATCATCATCTTACATTGGCGTCTGTAGAAAAGAAAAATGGCCACATTCCCCAAAAAATTCAAACATCACACGAGGACGACTGCAGTGCAGAATGCACAAGGACTGTTGGCAGGACGCAGGAGAGTTTCCCACCGAGCATCTGGACTAATAAGAAACATTTGCTCTTGCTATGTGCCCAAACTGTCCCTGAACGCAACACGCATCACACTGCAGTGAAATCATCCACGCTAACTGGGAGTAGAAAAAAAAAACGCAATGGAAAATTGGCAGAACGCTGATGTGTTGATATAGCTCAGGAACATGGGCACTCTGGCAACAAACATTAGCTAGCAGACACGGATGAGAACAACCATGCCGAGGGGAAACTGTCCAACATCTTGACTAGTAAGATTCTGGACTTGTTGTGAGAATTTGCAATTCCTGTAAGGCTCAGCAAAATATTGGAGCCGTCTTTGCCAATTTTCCAACAACAAAACCCGCCTCATCATCAGCAAAATAAAACCAATCTATCTCTTTGCGGGCATACGTGACGGGCGCGGCAGCATCGTAGCTTTATATCGTGTTAGACTGGACAGCAGTTCTCACAGTAATGGAGCTAAAACACTGCAGGGTGATAAAAAAAAAGAAGGAATACAAAGAATAATAAACTCACTGGGTTTTTGAGGGTCACCAAACTGTTTCTTTAAGCTGTCGAGTGCAACTCTACATAAAAATACCTGACTATATATATGTATGCTGATGATAGGGGAGCATGGAGCGACCTCGGATGGCTGCGGTGGCCTTCGCTACAACAGTCAGCGGTTTGCATGCCATCGTGACTATTTGGAAGCGTAATACAGCTTTAAGCATGTTCGCAACAGGTGGCCTCTAAATATTCAATGCTAATTGCTACACAAGCATGCACATTCTTGAATGAGGGCTCAGAATGAAAGCCTCATGTGGCCGTATATCAACAGCTCCAAAGGGATGACAAAAAAAAACATTTGAAGTTTGAAAGCCAAACCAAAGCGCTGCGGCTACAAATCACATCTTTACTTAATTTTGCCTTCCTGTCGTTGGTTGTAGAATTTGTTGTTGTTTGCTGTCAGGTTATGCTATTTCAGCAGGCTAAATGAATGTCATACAACCTTTATTTTGCTTTACATGGAGAAAAATAAAGAAAAATCTATAAACATGAGCCTGAAGCTGCTTAAACAACAATATCCAGCTTCCACTACACCTTGTGAGTTTTTCTACTGATCAAAAATTCTTCCCTATGACAATTAGAAAGGAAAAACATGAGAAACGATATATCCATCCCTTCCCCAGACCTGTGCTGATGGGAAGAGGACGGCTGGTGGAGGTAAATCGTGACGGGAGCTCAGTGGAGGCCGAAGCAGCGAGTACCAGGAATGCACAATGAGGCTAAAGGAGCTAATCCTCTCTCAACCAGCGCTCCTCTGCAGGACGAAGCTAACACGTTGTGTTATTCTGAGGCCCAAGGGACAGAGTTCAGGCTCTATATACATTAGGTGGCAGAATTATATAACGTCCACACCAATTAGCACATCGGAGGGCTCGTTTCGCGCCTCATGTTAATCACTGATATCAACGCATGGCCTCTTTGCTTTCAGGGGCTATAGGGGATTAATGAGCCAAAGGACACCGGCCTCTTCCCCGCTCCTCTCTGTCCTTCCCATCAATAGAGCCAGTTTGGAAATCCAGAACATGACCACAGTAACCACGAGTGAGCGCAGCATCTCCCCGCCTGCAGTTTCCAGCCCTCTTTTTTTTCCCGCCAACTTTGACTCTCTATTCAGGCCGCTTCAGTCTCCGGGGGTCCCGGGCGTTCATTCTCCATGTGAACCGTGATCTCAGGCCCCCTCAACATCGTTATTGTCTCTTGGACTCGGTGTGACCTGTGGTCACCAGGCCTTGTCTAATGGGGACATGTGTACAGAAGCGCTGCTTGTGAAAAGATAGGGAAAAACGTGGGCATAGCTGATGAAAAGACGAGGGGGGAAGACAGATGGGACGTCCCAACGGTTGCCGTGCTGGTACAGTAAGCCATGGAGAGAAAGGACTTCTGTGAGATGCTTCTGTAACACGAGGCTTGCTTCATTAGGCTGCTGACAGGGGGATCAGACTTTATATAATTGCATGGAAAGTTAAGAGCGGGAATCAAGGATCAAGGAATCAGACCTGAGGGTGGAAGCGGCTCCCAACTAAAATGTTTTTTGTGCTGAACGGACAAAAACGAATCGGTCTAGCCGGGAATCATTGAGTGCTTTTGATGCATTCCAGATTTAAGACATTTTGAGTCTGATTCCATAAAACATTTTACACAATCGCATCATTTTCTTTTCAGTGAAAAGCGAGACAATGTACACATGCCTCTCTTACACCACCACTTCTTTATGGCCTTTCTGCGCTCTGTATAGGGCTGTAAGATTTTCCTTGCCTCAAAAAAACATTAGGGCTTTATAAAATAGTCAGAGGAAGAAAAAAAAAAAGAGCTACATGGGATATAGTGTATACCCATCCACAGTGAGAGTCCTCTCTGTGTGGTCTCTTCAGCAGTTATGAACGGGACTTGGCAGTGTGGATCTGTTCTGTACCTAGACTCCTGTCTCCAAACCTCTTTGTTCAAATACCACCAGATTTACAAACATACTGTATGTGAACACACACACACACACACACACACACACACACACACACACACACAGACTTGTGTTTAACACATGGCTGCAGTTCATAGCGTTGCTCTATGCCAAGTCACTCAAGTAGGACAGAGAGAAAGTGCAAGGCTCTTCAGTCTGTAATGTTATCCCTCGTAGAGGATGAAGTCACCGATTCACATGAACACACTCACAAAGGTCTCTCGCTCTCTCTCTCTCTCTCTCTCTCTCTTTCTCCGGTGAACCATTTATGATATCCGTGATCGGAAAAAAATCATCCCCGCGGTCGATACGTCACACAAAATCTCCCCATATTAGGAATCACGTTATGTTATTCCATTCAGAGACAAAACGTCAAATATTATTTCTTTAAATTGTTTTTTTTTTAAATAAAAGCCAGTCACTTAAAAGAACAGTCGTAAGCTTTTACGAGTAAAAAAAAAAACGGTTTCAGCCTTGAGTTGACATTTGGTTTTCTGTGGCTGCGTCGTGTCGAGCCTATTGAACTCGCTGTCGGGTTCAATCCCGATAATTGGAGTAGAGAAGGGGGCCGACTCACTGGACTGTATCTATAACTGCCAAACGGTAGAACAAGTAGCTGAAACGATCAGAAGCCGGACGCCGGGTCACATCAAGATGAATGTGAGTCCGATATTCATACTTTTAGCCCTGGTTTTGGTCTCCACCATCCCCTGAGGGAAGATATCCTGTAGCTGCTGAGTGCTCCACTGTGATCACCAGCTACATGCGTCTGATGTTTGGTGTTGAGCAGCCAATGCACAGTGTTAAAAGGAAGCTGCAGAATCAGGTGACTCCTTCCAACTCGTCACGTCATCATTTGCTATAAATTATTAGATTTTTAGATAAGATTTATCCAGAACGTTGACGTCTCCTGAAAACTGTAAATCAAAAGACGTGAGTAATGGGCGGTTTCATCTTACTCAGCTTACTCAACACTTCGTCGTCATGGAAACGTAGACTTATAGCGACGTGTTTACGTGCGTGGGGCGATGAGCGAATAGGTGAAG